>NC_092051.1:142095417-142695417 GCF_003086295.3 Arachis hypogaea
AATTTTAATTTTTTATGGTTAGTTTTGTCAACGTCGAAATCTTTCATGGTCAGAATTGGTTATTTACTCTTTAAAAAATATCTACAAATCAAACTTTTATCCTTCTTTATATATTTTTTAAATTGTGGTCCAAATATTCATAGAAAATTTTGGATCAAATGCTAAAAGTTTGTAAAATATAAAAATCATTTGTCAGTGAGTAATAAATTTTTAATTATTTTTGTTGTATTTTAAAATATTTGTATCGTTAACAGAAGTGATGGATATTTTTATAGGTGCGTCCAAAAATCGGGACAATTTTAATTTTACCCCTAAAAATTTTCTTTTCCGCATCCTCCTCCTCCTCCTCCTCATCATCATCATCATCATCATCATCATCATCATCATCATCATCATCATCATCTGTCAATATTAATGGTCAAGCACAATTTCGGGAGAGGGCAAGGGCCTTTTGCATTTAATTTGATAAAAGTTATTATATGTTGTCAGGGTTTCGTGTCATAAAGCCTTTGACTTTGAAAGTCCTTTTACAACTATATATTTAACACAAATTTAACACATTAAATCGGACGGTCCGATTTTTTTTGTTCCTAACACATCACAACAACACAAAAATCCTCCTCTCCAATAATGCTACACTACACTACTCTCATCTCCATTTCAAAATTAAAAAGTGGGAGTCGTATCTCTATGAATTAAAAAGGTCGCCAAATTCTATAATTCTTTTATACCGAACTTTAAGTGCTCACGCGCTTATCCAATTTTACGATAACACGCAAAAGACCAAATTAAATTTACTCCTTTTCCTATTATATTAATTATATATATACAAAAAATTAATTATTATTTATATATAAATATATGTATTCTTTAATTTATTATTTTAATATATATATAAAGAGTTGATTTGATAGTTTTTTTATGTACAAATAATATATTTGTATTTTAATATTTTTGTTAGATATAACTATTTATATGATTTTTTTATGAGTTTAAACTTTTGTAGAAAATAATTTTTTAATATAGTATCAGGATTTTTATAATAAAAAAGTCTACAATTTAATTATTGTTGATCCTAAAAGAAAATATTTTAATATAAGACAAATAACAAAAGTGAAATAAAATCCATACAAAAGTCTAAAAAAATCTAATAACAATTCACGCAATCTCAACAAAAAGTTATTACGTGTGAAGGCGTGTTAGATATAAAAACATTCATGTATCTCCTCTTATAAACTTAAACTTTAACTTTTGAAAAAAGTTGTTTCTTATCAATTTTAACAATAAAAGATATAATGTATATACAAATAATCAACTACCAAATTAAATTAATTATATATATTTATTTATAAATATATGTGATATTCAATTCATTTACAATGTAAATTTTATATTCTAATATATATTATTTTATATAAATAAATGATATTTAATATATAAATATCATGATTGTTAACTATATATACCATATATTCTATATGATTTTCTCTCATAAGCTACCAATAATATTTTTTTCTCCTTTTATGTCACCGCAAGTACTATAGCTTATTATCCTATTTGATCTCTGTAATCAACATAGGCAACTCTATCCTTCCTTCTCGTCTTCTGTCTTTCTTTTTCTTCTCTCGTAATGACTAGGAAAAAAATTTTGGATGTTTTCAAGATCGATGTACTATATACGTGTTAACTTTGCTTTTTTCTGTTTCTTTATTTTTGTTTTCAATTTGCAATTTTTAATTGATACAGAATCATGATGACCTTTACTTATTTTTATTTTTTTCAGGATACACTCTTAAATAATACTTGATCTCAGTGACTTATTCTCTTGTTCATTTTCGATCATAAAGGTATAATATAATATAAATGATCTTATTTTTTTTCTTTTCTGTAATTTTTTTCATTATATGTACCATATCAATGATATCATGCATACACATCCTTCTAACATTCCATTTCGGTTCAATTTCATTTTGGATTCGATAAATTGTCATATCAATATTCGTAAAATTATATATCATAAATAATAATTTGAGATTTAATTTGGAATTCGTCACTGTAATATATAATTTTACCAATTTAAATGTTATAGATGGTGAAAAAATCTAACTAACTTTTTACCAAAAACATCATCTTCTATTCTGAGACAATTGGTGTCAGACTTCAAACTCCAAAAACACTATAGTAAATGTAGTTGTTAATGTGTTCTTTGTTTTTGTGTTTTAACTTTTATTATTTTTTCAAGTAAAGTATTAAGATTGTCTTTGATTTCTTATAATTTTGACAAAAATATTATAAAATACAACAACAACAACAAAAATATCCTTCAAATATCATAAAATATGACAAAAATATTCGAAGTTAATTATATATTTTCAAAATGTACTTTAGAATTTGAATTTAATGCGATTTTTTATAAGCATGATAAGAAAAATGAAGTATTTTTATTCGCAAAATCCTGTAATTTTATGCTAAATAGATTTTTTTTGTCAATAACCAATAATACTTTTAAAAAAATAACTACAAATCAAACTTTTATCCTTCTTTATATATTTTTTAAATTGTGGTCCAAATATTCATAGAAAATTTTGGATCAAATGCTAAAAGTTTGTCAAATATAAAAATCATTTGTCAGTGACAAATAAATTTTTAATTATTTTTGTCGTATTTTAAAATATTTGTATCGTTAACGAAAATGATGGATATTTTTATAGGTGCGTCCAAAAATCGGGACGATTTTAATTTTACCCCTAAAAATTTTTCTTTTCCGCATACTCCTCCTCCTCCTCCTCCTCCTCCTCATCATCATCATCATCATCATCATCATCATCATCATCATCATCATCATCATCTGTCGTTATTAATGGTCAAGCACAATTTCGGGAGAGGGCAAGGGCCTTTTGCATTAAATTTGATAAAAGTTATTATATGTTGTCAGGGTTTCGTGTCATAAAGCCTTTGACTTTGAAGGTCCTTTTACAACTATATATTTAACACAAATTTGACACATTAAATCGGACGTCCGATTTGTTTTGTTCCTGACACATCACAACAACACAAAAACTCTCCTCTCCAATAATGCTACACTACACTACTCTCATCCCCATTTCAAAATTAAAAAGTGAGAGTCGTATCTTTATGAATTAAAAAGGTCGCCAAATCCTGTAATTCTTTTATACCGAACTTTAAGTGCTCACGCGCTTATCCAATTTTACGATAACACGCAAAAGACCAAATTAAATTTACTCCTTTTACTATTATATTAATTATATATATACAAAAAATTAATTATTATTTATATATAAATATATGTATTCTTTAATTTATTATTTTAATTTATATATATGTAAAGAGTTGATTTGATAGTTTTTTTATGTACAAATAATATATTTGTATTTTAATATTTTTGTTAGATATAACTATTTATATGATTTTTTTATGAGTTTAAACTCTTGTAGAAAATAATTTTAAAATATAGTATCAGGATTTTTATAATAAAAAAGTCTACAATTTAATTATTGTTGATACTAAAAGAAAATATTTTAATACAAGACAAATAACAAAAGTGAAATAAAATCCATACAAAAGTCCAAAAAAATCTAATAACAATTCACGCAATCTCAACAAAAAGTTATTACGTGTGAAGGCGTGTTAGATATAAAAACATACTTGTATCTCCTCTTATAAACTTAAACTTTAACTTTTGAAAAAAGTTGTTTCTTATCAATTTTAACAATAAAAGATATCATGTATATACAAATAATCAACTACCAAATTAAATTAATTATATATACTTATTTATAAATATATGTGATATTCAATTCATTTACAATGTAAATTTTATATTCTAATATATATTTTTTATATAAATAAATGATATTTAATATATAAATATCATGATTGTTTAACTATATATACCATATATTCTATATGATTTTCTCTCATAAGCTACCAATAATATTTTTTTTCTCCTTTTATGTCACCGCAAGTACTACAGCTTATTATCCTCTTTGATATCTGTAGTCAACATAGGCAACTTTATCATTCCTTCTTGTCTTCTGTTTTCCTTTTTTTCTCTCGTAATGACTAGGAAAAAAATTTGGATGTTTTCAAGATCGATGTTCTATATATGCGTTAACTTTTCTTTTTTTCTGTGTCTTTGTTTTTGTTTTTAATTTGTAATTTTTAATTGATACAGAATCACGATGACCTTTACTTATTTATTATTTTTTTCAGGATACACTCTTAAATAATACTTGATCTCAGTGACTTATTCTCTTGTTCATTTTCGATCATAAAGGTATAATATAATATAAATGATCTGATTTTTTGTCTTTTCTGTAATTTTTTTCATTATGTGTAC
Organism: Arachis hypogaea; assembly: GCF_003086295.3. NCBI lineage: Eukaryota > Viridiplantae > Streptophyta > Magnoliopsida > Fabales > Fabaceae > Arachis > Arachis hypogaea. The sequence goes on from NC_092051.1 coordinate 142,099,778, forward strand.
CATATCAATGATATCATGCATACGCATCCTTCTAACATTCCATTTCAATTCAATTTCATTTTGGATTCGATAAATTATCATATCAATATTCGTAAAATTATATATCATAAATAATAATTTGAGATTTAATTTGGAATTCGTCACTGTAATATATAATTTTAATTCAATTTAAATGTTATAAATGGTGAAAAATCTAACTAACTTTTTACCAAAAACATCATCTTCTATTCTGAGACAATTGGTATCAGACTTCAAACTCCAAAAATACTATAGTAAATGTAGTTGTTAATGTGTTCTTTGTTTTTGTGTTTTAACTTTTATTATTTTTTCAAGTAAAGTATTAAGATTGTCTTTGATTTCTTATAATTTTGACAAAAATATTGTAAAATACAACAAAAACAACAAAAATATCCTTCAAATATCATAAAATATGACAAAAATATTCGAAGTTAATTATATATTTTCAAAATGTACTTTAGAATTTGAATTTGATGCGATTTTTTATAAGCATGATAAGAAAAATGAAGTATTTTTATTCGCAAAATCCTGTAATTTTATGCTAAATAGATTTTTTTTTGTCAATAACCAAGAATACTTTTAAAAAAATATCTACAAATCAAATTTTTATCCTTCTTTATATATTTTTTAAATTGTGGTCCAAATATTCATAGAAAATTTTGGATCAAATGCTAAAAATTTGTCAAATTTAAAAATCATTTGTCGGTGACAAATAAATTTTTAATTATTTTTGTCGTATTTTAAAATATTTGTATCGTTAACGGAAGTGATGGATATTTTTATAGGTGCGTCTAAAAATCGGGACGATTTTAATTTTACCCCTAAAAATTTTTCTTTTCCGCCTCCTCCTCCTCCTACTCTTCCTCCTCCTCCTCCTCCTCCTCCTCATCATCATCATCATCATCATCATCTGTCATTATTAATGGTCAAACACAATTTTGGGAGAGGACAAGGGCCTTTTGCATTTAATTTGATAAAAGTTATTATATGTTGTCAGGGGAGAGGGCAAGGGCCTTTTGCATTTAATTTGATAAAAGTTATTATATGTTGTCATGGTTTCGTGTCATAAAGCCTTTGACTTTGAAGGTCCTTTTACAACTATATATTTAACACAAATTTGACACATTCAATCGGACGTCCGATTTGTTTTGTTCCTGACACATCACAACAACACAAAATCCCTCATCTCCAATAATACTACACTACTCTCATCCCCATTTCAAAATTAAAAAGTGAGAGTCGTATCTCTATGAATTAAAAAGGTCGCCAAATCCTGTAATTCTTTTATACCGAACTTTAAGTGCTCACGCGCTTATCCAATTTTACGATAACACGCAAAAGACCAAATTAAATTTACTCCTTTTACTATTATATTAATTATATATATACACAAAATTAATTATTATTTATATATAAATATATGTATTCTTTAATTTATTATTTTAATTTATATATATATATATGTAAAGAGTTGATTTGATAGTTTTTTTTATGTACAAATAATATATTTGTATTTTAATGTTTTTGTTAGATATAACTACTTATATGATTTTTTTATGAGTTTAAACTTTTGTAGAAAATAATTTTATAATATAGTATCAGGATTTTTATAAAAAAAAAAGTCTACAATTTAATTATTGTTGATCCTAAATGAAAATGTTTTAATATAAGACAAATAACAAAAGTGAAATAAAATCCATACAAAAGTGCAAAAAAATCTAATAACAATTCACGCAATCTCAACAAAAAGTTATTACGTGTGAAGGCGTGTTAGATATAAAATCATTCATGTATCTCCTCTTATAAACTTAAACTTTAACTTTTGAAAAAAGTTGTTTCGTATCAATTTTAACAATAAAAGATATCATGTATATACAAATAATCAACTACCAAATTAAATTAATTATATATATTTATTTATAAATATATGTGATATTCAATTCATTTACAATGTAAATTTTATATTCTAATATATATTATTTTATATAAATAAATGATATTTAATATATAAATATCATGATTGTTTAACTATATATACCATATATTCTATATGATTTTCTCTCATAAGCTACCAATAATATTTTTCTTCTCCTTTTATGTCACCGCAAGTACTACAGCTTATTATCCTCTTTGATCTTTGTAGTCAATATAGGCAACTTTATCATTCCTTCTCGTCTTCTGTCTTTCTTTTTCTTCTCTCATAATGACTAGGAAAAAAATTTTGGATGTTTTCAATATCGACGTACTATATATGCGTTAACTTTGCTTTTGCTGTTTTTTTGTTTTTGTTTTCAATTTGCAATTTTTAATTGATACAGAATCACGATGACCTTTACTTATTTATTATTTTTTTCAGGATACACTCTTAAATAATATTTGATCTCAGTGACTTATTCTCTTGTTCATTTTCGATCATAAAGGTATAATATAATATAAATGATCTGATTTTTTTTTCTGTAATTTTTTTCATTATGTGTACCATATCAATGATATCATGCATACACATCCTTCTAACATTTCATTTCGGTTCATTTTCATTTTGGATTCGATAAATTGTCATATCAATATTCGTAAAATTATATATCATAAATAATAATTTGAGATTTAATTTGGAATTCGTCACTGTAATATATAATTTTAATTCAATTTAAATGTTATAGATGGTGAAAAAATCTAACTAACTTTTTACCAAAAACATCATCTTCTATTCTGACACAATTGGTATCAGACTTCAAACTCCAAAAACACTATAGTAAATGTAGTTGTTAATGTGTTCTTTGTTTTTGTGTTTTAACTTTTATTATTTTTTCAAGTAAAGTATTAAGATTGTCTTTGATTTCTTATAATTTTGACAAAAATATTAGAAAATACAACAACAACAACAACAAAAATATCCTTCAAATATCATAAAATATGACAAAAATATTCGAAGTTAATTATATATTTTCAAAATGTACTTTAGATTTTGAATTTAGTGCGATTTTTTATAAGTATGATAAGAAAAATGAAGTATTTTTATTCGCAAAATCCTGTAATTTTATGCTAAATAGATTTTTTTTGTCAATAACCAATAATACTTTTAAAAAAATATCTACAAATCAAACTTTTATCCTTCTTTATATATTTTTTAAATTGTGGTCCAAATATTCATAGAAAATTTTGGATCAAATGCTAAAAGTTTGTCAAATATAAAAATCATTTGTCAATGACAAATAAATTTTTAATTATTTTTGTTGTATTTTAAAATATTTGTATCGTTAACGAAAGTGACGGATATTTTTATAGGTGCGTCCAAAAATCGGGACGATTTTAATTTTACCCCTAAAAATTTTTCTTTCCGCATACTCTTCCTCCTCCTCCTCCTCCTCCTCCTCCTCCTCCTCCTCCTCCTCCTCCTCATCAACATCATCATCATCATCATCATCATCATCATCTGTCATCATTAATGGTCAAGCACAATTTCGGGAGAGGGCAAGGGCCTTTTGCATTAAATTTGATAAAAGTTATTATATGTTGTCAGGGTTTCGTGTCATAAAGCCTTTGACTTTGAAGGTCCTTTTACAACTATATATTTAACACAAATTTGACACATTAAATTGGACGTCCGATTTGTTTTGTTCCTAACACATCACAACAACACAAAAACCCTCCTCTCCAATAATGCTACACTACACTACTCTCATCCCCATTTCAAAATTAAAAAGTGAGAGTCGTATCTCTATGAATTAAAAAGGTCGCCAAATCCTGTAATTCTTTTATACCGAACTATAAGTGCTCACGCGCTTATCCAATTTTACGATAACACGCAAAAGACCAAATTAAATTTACTCCTTTTACTATTATATTAATTATATATATACAAAAAATTAATTATTATTTATATATAAATATATGTATTCTTTAATTTATTATTTTAATTTATATATATGTACAGAGTTGATTTGATAGTTTTTTTATGTACAAATAATATATTTGTATTTTAATATTTTTGTTAGATATAACTATTTATATGATTTTTTTATGAGTTTAAACTCTTGTAGAAAATAATTTTATAATATAGTATCAGGATTTTTATAATAAAAAAGTCTACAATTTAATTATTGTTGATACTAAAAGAAAATATTTTAATACAAGACAAATAACAAAAGTGAAATAAAATCCATACAAAAGTCCAAAAAAATCTAATAACAATTCACGCAATCTCAACAAAAAGTTATTACGTGTGAAGGCGTGTTAGATATAAAAACATACTTGTATCTCCTCTTATAAACTTAAACTTTAACTTTTGAAAAAAGTTGTTTCTTATCAATTTTAACAATAAAAGATATCATGTATATACAAATAATCAACTACCAAATTAAATTAATTATATATACTTATTTATAAATATATGTGATATTCAATTCATTTAAAATGTAAATTTTATATTCTAATATATATTTTTATATAAATAAATGATATTTAATATATAAATATCATGATTGTTTAACTATATATACCATATATTCTATATGATTTTCTCTCATAAGCTACCAATAATATTTTTTTTCCTTTTATGTCATCGCAAGTACTACAACTTATTATCCTCTTTGATCTCTGTAGTCAACATAGGCAACTTTATCCTTCCTTCTTGTCTTCTATTTTTCTTTTTTTCTCTCGTAATGACTAGGAAAAAAATTTGAATGTTTTCAAGATCGATGTACTATATATGCGTTAACTTTTCTTTTTTCTGTTTCTTTGTTTTTGTTTTCAATTTGCAATTTTTAATTGATACAGAATCACGATGACCTTTACTTATTTATTATTTTTTTCAGGATACACTCTTAAATAATACTTGATCTCAGTGACTTATTCTCTTGTTCATTTTCGATCATAAAGGTATAATATAATATAAATGATCTGATTTTTTTGTTTCTTTTCTGTAATTTTTCATTATATGTACCATATCAATGATATCATGCATACACATCCTTCTAACATTCCATTTCGATTCAATTTCATTTTGGATTCGATAAATTGTCATATCAATATTCGGAAAATTATATATCATAAATAATAATTTGAGATTTAATTTGAAATTCGTCACTATGATATATAATTTTAATTCAATTTAAATGTTATAGATGGTGAAAAAATTTAACTAACTTTTTACCAAAAACATCATCCTCTATTCTGAGACAATTGGTATCAGACTTCAAACTCCAAAAATACTATAGTAAATGTAGTTGTTAATGTGTTCTTTGTTTTTGTGTTTTAAATTTTATTATTTTTTCAAGTAAAGTATTAAGATTGTCTTTGATTTCTTATAATTTTGACAAAAATATTATAACAAACAACAACAACAATAACAAAAATATCCTTCAAATATCATAAAATATGACAAAAATATTCGAAGTTAATTATATATATATTTAAAATGTACTTTAGAATTTGAATTTGATGCGATTTTTTATAAGCATGATAAGAAAAATGAAGTATTTTTATGCACAAAATCCTGTAATTTTATGCTGAATAGATATTTTTTTTTGTCAATAACCAAGAATACTTTTAAAAAATATATACAAATTAAACTTTTATCCTTCTTTATATATTTTTTAAATTGTGGTCCAAATATTCATAGAAAATTTTGGATTAAATGCTAAAAGTTTGTCAAATATAAAAATCATTTGTCAGTGACAAATAAATTTTTAATTATTTTTGTCGTATTTTAAAATATTTGTATCGTTAACGGAAGTGATGGATATTTTTATAGGTGCGTCCAAAAATCGGGACAATTTTAATTTTACCCCTAAAAATTTTTCTTTTCCTCCTCCTCCACCTCCTCCTCCTCCTCATCATCATCATCATCATCATCATCATCATCATCATCATCATCTTCTGTCATTATTAATGGTCAAGCACAATTTCGGGAGAGAGCAAGGGCCTTTTGCATTTAATTTGATAAAAGTTATTATATGTTGTTGGGTAATGCTAGGTAGACAAAAAAAACAGCGAGAACTTGCCTTATTTAGCATTAATTAATTGTCGCAATAATTAATGAATGCTAAATAAGGCCATTTATCGCTGTTTTTGGCTGATTTTCTTTGGTTACCAAACATTTTCGATGTTGTCAGGGTTTCGTGTCATAAAGCCTTTGACTTTGAACATCCTTTTGCAAATATATATTTAACACAAATTTGACCCATTAAATCGGACGGTCCGATTAGTTTTGTTCCTGACACATCACAACAACACAAAAACCCTCCTCTCCAATAATGCTACACTACACTACTCTCATCCCCATTTCAAAATTAAAAAGTGGGAGTCGTATCTCTATGAATTAAAAAAGGATGCCAAATCCTGTAATTCTTTTATACCGAACTTTAAGTGCTCACACGCTTATCCAATTTTACGATAACACGCAAAAGACTAAATTAAATTTACTCCTTTTACTATTAAATTAATTATATATATACAAAAAATTAATTATTATTTATATATAAATATATGTATTCTTTAATTTATTATTTTAATATACATATATATATATGTAAAGAGTTGATTTGATAGTTTTTTTATGTACAAATAATATATTTGTATTTTAATATTTTTGTTAGATATAACTATTTATATGATTTTTTTATGAGTTTAAACTTTTGTAGAAAATAATTTTTTAATATAGTATCAGGATTTTTATAATAAAAAAGTCTACAATTTAATTATTGTTGATCCTAAAAGAAAATATTTTAATATAAGACAACAAAAGTGAAATAAAATCCATACAAAAGTCCAAAAAAAATCTAATAACAATTCACGCAATCTCAACAAAAAGTTATTATGTGTGAAGGCGTGTTAGATATAAAATTATTCATATATCTCCTCTTATAAACTTAAACTTTAACCTTTGAAAAAAGTATTTCGTATCAATTTTAACAATAAAAGATACCATGTATATACAAATAATCAACTACCAAATTAAATTAATTATATATATTTATTTATAAATATATGTGGTATTCAATTCATTTACAATGTAAATTTTATATTCTAATATATATTATTTTATATAAATAAATGATATTTAATATATAAATATCATGATTGTTTAACTATATATACCCTATATTCTATATGATTTTCTCTCATAAGCTACCAATAATATTTTTCTTCTTCTCCTTTTATGTCACCGTAAGTACTACAGCTTATTATCATCTCTGATCTCTATAGTCAACATAGGCAACTTTATCCTTCCTTCTTGTCTTCTGTTTTTCTTTTTCTTCTTTCGTATTGACTAGGAAAAAAAGTTGGATGTTTTCAAGATCGATGTACTATATATGCATTAACTTTGCTTTTTTTTCTGTTTCTTTGTTTTTGTTTTCAATTTGCAATTTTTAATTGATACAAAATTACAGTGACCTTTATTTATTTATTATTTTTTTCAGGGTACACTCTTAAATAATACTTGATCTCAGTGACTTATTCTCTTGTTCATTTTCGATCATAAAGGTATAATATAAATGATCTGATTTTTTTTGTTTCTTTTCTGTAATTTTTTTCACTATGTGTACCATATCAATGATATCATGCATACACATCCTTCTAACATTTCATTTCGGTTCAATTTCATTTTGGATTCGATAAATTGTCATATCAATATTTGTAAAATTATATATCATAAATAATAATTTGAGATTTAATTTGGAATTCGTCACTGTAATATATAATTTTACCAATTTAAATGTTATAGATGGTGAAAAAATCTAACTAACTTTTTACCAAAAACATCATCTTCTATTATGAGACAATTGGTGTCAGACTTCAAACTCCAAAAACACTATAGTAAATGTAGTTGTTAATGTGTTCTTTGTTTTTGTGTTTTAACTTTTATTATTTTTTCAAGTAAAGTATTAAGATTGTCTTTGATTTTTTATAATTTTGACAAAAATATTATAAAATACAACAACAACAACAACAACAACAACAACAACAACAAAAATATCCTTCAAATATCATAAAATATGACAAAAATATTCGAAGTTAATTATATATTTTCAAAATGTACCTTAGAATTTGAATTTGATGCGATTTTTTATAAGCATGATAAGAAAAATAAAGTATTTTTATTCGCAAAATCCTGTAATTTTATGCTGAATAGATATTTTTTTGGTCAATAACCAAGAATACTTTTAAAAAATATCTACAAATTAAACTTTTATCCTTCTTTATATATTTTTTAAATTGTGGTCCAAATATTCATAGAAAATTTTGGATCAAATGCTAAAAGTTTGTCAAATATAAAAATAATTTGTCTGCGACAAATAAATTTTTAATTATTTTTGTCGTATTTTAAAATATTTGTATCGTTAACGGAAGTGTTGGATATTTTTATAGATGCGTCCAAAAAATTTTTCTTTTCATCATCATCATCATCATCATCATCATCATCATCATCATCATCATCATCATCATCATCATCATCATCATCATCATCATCATCATCATCATCATCATCTGTCATTATTAATGGTCAAGCAGAATTTTAGGAGAGGGCAAGGGCCTTTTGCATTTAATTTGATAAAAGTTATTATATGTTGTGAGGGTTCATTTCATAAAGCCTTTGACTTTGAATGTCTTTTTGCATCTATATATTTAACACAAATTTGACCCATTAAATTGGAAGGTCCGATTTGTTTTGTTCCTGACACATCACAACAACACAAAAATCCTCCTCTCCAATAATGCTACACTACACTACTCTCATCCCCATTTCAAAATTAAAAAGTGGGAGTCGTATCTCTATGAATTAAAAAGGTCGCCAAATCCTATAATTCTTTTATACCGAACTTTAAGTGCTCACGCGCTTATCCAATTTTACGATAACACGCAAAAGACAAAATTAAATTTACTTCTTTTACTATTATATTAATTATATATATACAAAAAATTAATTATTATTTATATATAAATATATGTATTTTTTAATTTATTATTTTAATTTATATATATATATATATATATATATATATATATATATATATATATATATATATATATATATATATATATATGTAAAGAGTTGATTTGATAGTTTTTTTTATGTACAAATAATATATTTGTATTTTAATATTTTTGTTAGATATAACTATTTATATGATTTTTTTATGAGTTTAAACTTTTGTAGAAAATAATTTTATAATATAGTATCAGAATTTTTATAATAAAAAAGTCTACAATTTAATTATTGTTGATCCTAAAAGAAAATATTTTAATATAAGACAAATAACAAAAGTGAAATAAAATCCATACAAAAGTCCAAAAAAATCTAATAACAATTCATGTAATCTCAACAAAAAGTTATTACGTGTGAGGCGTATTAGATATAAAATCATTCATGTATCTCCTCTTATAAACTTAAACTTTAACTTTTGAAAAAAGTTATTTCGTATCAATTTTAACAATAAAAGATATAATGTATATACAAATAATCAATTACCAAATTAAATTAATTATATATATTTATTTATAAATACATGTGATATTCAATTCATTTACAATGTAAATTTTATATTCTCATATATATTATTTTATATAAATAAATGATATTTAATATATAAATATCATGATTGTTTAACTATATATACCATATATTCTATATGATTTTCTCTTATAAGCTACCAATAATATTTTTCTTCTTCTCCTTTTATGTCATCGCAAGTACTACAGCTTATTATCCTCTTTGATCTCTGTAGTCAACATAGGCAACTTTATCCTTCCTTCTCGTCTTCTATCTTTCTTTTTCTTCTCTCATAATGACTAGGAAAAAAAATTTGGATGTTTTCAATATCGATGTACTATATATGCGTTAACTTTGCTTTTTTCTGTTTCTTTGTTTTTATTTTCAATTTGTAATTTTTAATTGATACAGAATCACGATGACCTTTATTTATTTATTATTTTTTTCAGGATACACTCTTAAATAATATTTGATTTGAGTGACTTATTCTCTTGTTCATTTTCGACCATAAAGGTATAATATAATATAAATGATCTAATTTTTTTGTTTCTTTTCTGTAATTTTTTTATTATGTGTACCATATCAATGATATCATGCATACACATTCTTCTAATATTCCATTTCTGTTCAATTTCATTTTAGATTCGATAAATTGTCAGATGAATCTTCGTAAAATTATATATCATAAATAATAATTTGAAACTTAATTTGGAATTTGTCACTGTAATATATAATTTTAATTCAGTTTAAATGTTATAGATGGTGAAAAAATCTAACTAACTTTTTACCAAAAATATCATCTTCTATTATGAGACAATTGGTATCAGACTTCAAACTCCAGAAACACTATAGTAAATGTAGTTGTTAATGTGTTCTTTATTTTTGTGTTTTAATTTTTATTATTTTTCCAAGTAAAGTATTAAGATTGTCTTTGATTTCTTATAATTTCGACAAAAATATTATAAAATACAACAACAACAATAACAACAAAAATATCCTTCAAATATCATAAAATATGACAAAAATATTTGAAGTTAATTATATATTTTCAAAATGTACTTTAGAATTTAAATTTAATGTGATTTTTTATAAGCATGATAAGAAAAATAAAGTATTTTTATTCGCAAAATCCTGTAATTTTATGCTAAATAGATTTTTTTTGTCAATAACCAAGAATACTTTTAAAAAATATCTACAACTCAAACTTTTATCCTTCTTTATATATTTTTTAAATTGTGGTCCAAATATTCATAGAAAATTTTGGATCAAATGCTAAAAGTTTGTCAAATATAAAAATAATTTGTCTGCGACAAATAAATTTTTAATTATTGTTGTCGTATTTTAAAATATTTGTATCGTTAACAGAAGTGATGGATATTTTTATAGGTGCGTCCAAAAATCGAAACAATTTTAATTTTATCCCTAAAATTTTTTCTTTTCCACATCCTCCTCCTCCTTATTATTATTATTATCTGTCATTATTAACGGTCAAACACAATTTCGGTAGAAGACAAGGGCCTTTTGCATTTAATTTGATAAAAGTTATTATATGTTGTCAGGGTTTAGTGTCATTAAGCTTTTGACTTTGAAGGTCTTTTTGCAACTATATATTTAACACAAATCTGACCATTAAATCGGACGATCCGATTTGTTTTGTTCCTGATATCACAACAACACAAAAACCCTCCTCTCCAATAACGCTACACTACACTACTCTCATCCCCATTTCAAAATTAAAAAGTAGGAGTCGTATCTCTATGAATTAAAAAAGTCGTTAAATCCTGTAATTTTTTTATACCGAACTTTAAGTGCTTACACGCTTATCCAATTTTACGATAACACGCAAAAGACCAAATTAAATTTACTCCTTTTACTATTATATTAATTATATATATAAAAAAATTATTTATTATTTATATATAAATATATGTATTCTTTAATTTATTATTTTAATATATATATAGTTGATTTGATAGTTTTTTTTATGTATAAATAATATATTTCTATTTTAATATTTTTGTTAGATATAACTATTTATATGATTTTTTTATGAGTTTAAACTTTTGTAGAAAATAGTTTTATAATATAGTATCAGGATTTTTATAACAAAAAAATCTACAATTTAATTATTGTTAATCCTAAAAGAAAATATTTTAATATAAAACAAATAACAAAAGTGAAATAAAATCTATACAAAAGTCGAAAAAAATCTAATAATAATTCACGCAATCTCAACAAAAAGTTATTGCGTGTGAAGGTGTGTTAGATATAAAATCATTCATGTATTTCCTCTTATTAACTTAAACTTAAACTTTTGAAAAAATTTGTTTCATATCAATTTTAACAATAAAAGATATCATGTATATACAAATAATCAACTACCAAATTAAATTAATTATATATATTTATTTATAAATATATGTGATATTTAATTCATTTGCAATGTACATTTTATATTCTAATATATATTATTTTATATAAATAACTGATATTTAGTATATAAATATCATCGTGATTGTTTAACTATATATACCATATATTTTATATGATTTTCTCTCATAAGCTACCATTATTTTCCTTCTTCTCTTTCTATATCTCCGCAAGTACTACAACTTATTATCCTCTTTAATCTCTATAGTCAACATAGGCAACTTTATACTTCCTTCTTGTTTTCTGTCTTTCTTTTTCTTTTCTTGTGTTGATTGGGAAAAAAAAGTTGGATGTTTTCAAGATTGATGTACTATATATGCATTAACTTTGTTTTTTTCTGTTTCTTTGTTTTTGTTTTCAATCTGCAATTTTTAATTGATATAAAATCATGATGACCTTTATTTATATATTATTTTTTTCAGGATACACTCCTAAATAATACCTGATCTCAGTGACTTATTCTCTAGTTCATTTTCGACCATGAAGGTATAATAGAATATAAATTATCTGATTTTCTTATTTCTTTTTTGTAATTTTTTGTTATGTGTACCATGCATATCAATGATATCATTCATACACATTCTTCTAATATTCCATTTCGGTTCGATTTCATTTTAGATTCAATAAATTGCCATATCAATATTCGTAAAATTATATATCATAAATAATAATTTGAGATTTAATATGAAATTTGTCACTGTAATATATAATTTTAATTCAATTTAAATGTTATAAAAAGTAAAAAAATCTAACTAAATTTTTACCAAAAACATCATCTTTTGTATTGAGACTATTGATATCAGACTTAAAACTCCAAAAACACTATAGTAGATAGTTGTTAATGTGTTATTTGTTTTTGTGTTTTAACTTTTATTATTTTTCAAGTAAAGTATTAAGATCGTCTCTGATTTCTTAAAATATTGATAAAAAATTATAAAATACAATAACAACAAAAATATCCTTGAAATATTATAAAATATGGCAAAACTATTTAAAGTTAAATATATATTCTTAAAATGCTCTTTAAAAATTGAATTTGATGCGATTTTTTATAAGCATGATAAGAAAAAATAAAATATTTTTATTCTCAAAATCTTATGAGTTTACGCTAAATAGAATTTTTTTTTGTCAATAACTAAGAATACTTTTAAAAAATATTTACAGATAAAATTTTTATTCTTCTTTATATACTTTTTAAATTGTGGTCCAAATTTTCATACAAAATTTTGGATCAAATACTAAAGATTTGTCAAATATAAAAATTGTTTGTAAATGACAAAAATTTTTTTATTGTTTTTATTGTCGTATTTTAAAATATTTTTATCGTTAACGGAAGTGATGGATATTTTTATAGGTGCGTCTAAAAATTCGGACGATTTTAATTATACCCCTAAAATTTTTTTTTCACATCCTTCTTATCAATAATTTATTCTTTTTATCTATTATTATCTGCCATTATTGACGGTCAAGCACAATTTCGACCGAAGACAAGGGTCTTTTGCATTTAATTTGATGAAAATTATTATATGTTATCATGGTTTCATGTCATAAGCTTTTGATTTTAAAGGTCTCTTTTCAACTATATATTTAATTATTGAAACAACAAAATCAACTAATATAAATTTTTTATTGGCAATAATTTTTAGATTTTGGATGTAGAAGCTTTTTAATTAGGTATATCCTAGTTTTACCAAATATTTCAGTAAAATCTTTATATTCTAACCGTTCATAATTAGATCATCATTATATTAAATAAAAAAATTTAATTAAGCCTCTATTAACACTTGATGTTTAAAAAAAGAATATTCTTAAAATAATCCATCCTAATAAAATTCTATTTTTATTGTTAATACGACTTAATTAATTTTTGATCCAGTATAAATGTTTAATTAAAAATTTTTATACTATAAAAATTTTAACTAAAAATTTGATAAAATTATAAAAATTTATGATACATTTGGTTGTTGTTCATGTTCAGGGATACAGTAGCAGTATATTCACCTTTAGTTTGGTGAAATGAAGATTTTAGACAAGAGAGAATCTTAGGTAGATATAACTTGTGCCATACTCACGCTAGAGAGATAGCACCTTGATTTAATTAAACATATGATATGATATATAAAAAAAAATATCATATATGTGCAGATAAAAAATTAATTATCACATCAGTTATTATATATATATATATATATTTTGTTTAACTTAGAATTAAGTATTATTTTTGTTTTTAATATTTTGAGTCAAAATTAAAATTATTTTCAACTTTTTTTATTAATTTTATTTTTAAAGTTAAAAATTATTTTAAAATCATCTTTTTCTACTCTATTTTTATTGTTTAGACCAAATTATCCCTACTAATAATAAAAAATAAAAATAAAACAAAACTCTCCCTAACTCTGCATACTGCATCCACCAGCAATCTTCCACTTGAACCACTACTGCCTCCCACTTCATGATCACCACCACCATCACCATCACACTTCAAATCTAACAACAATAACAACGCAACACTCAAAATTTAAAAAAAAAATGAAAGAAAGAAATCGGGCAGAGAGACCGAGAGAATAATAGAGGAGGAGACTGCGAGACTTGGGAGACTCAGATTCGATGCAAAGGCGAGGCCAGACTAGGCCAGCGACCGCTGCAGGAAGACGATATCGATACAATGGAGATGCTAGTAGAAGAATTGAGCGCAAGATGCAGTTACAGTGACAGAAACTGTCAATTGAGAAAGAAAGAAGGGAGAGGCTTAGAGCTTACGGATTTTAAATGGGACTATGATGCAGAGCTATTTGGGGGTGCGGAATTAGATATTTGCATCGTGTCTTCTTCTTCCTTTCCGTCTTCTCTCTCTCTCTCTCTCTCTTCGAAAATGATAGTGAAAGTAGAAAAGAGACTTCCTTTAAAACCAACATGCAACTAAAAGGAACTTTAAAAATGGGATTGCTGATTCTGCATTGATTGAGCTATGAAGGAAAAGGGGAAGAAAATAAGAAAATGGAACGAGTGAAGTTGTTGTTGTTGCGGCAGTGATGATTGTGGATCGCGTGAGAATGTTAATTGGGGGTGGCGGTGCATGATAGGTGACAGTGGGGTGAAAGTAGATGTAGTGTGGAATCAGCGATAAGTAATATTTATGTGAAGATGATGATGGTGAATTTTATGGTGGCATGACTTATGGTGGTGGCTAAGTGTAGCCAAAGTTTGACCAGCTAATGGCATTGTAACATGTGGCAAGGGAGAAGTTTTAGGAACACTGGGTTAAAGTAGGTTCGTTGCAACGTGTTAGTGATAAGCACAATAACTCTCTTGTTTACCGCGTTGGTAGTTTGGGAATTTTGCAAACCAAAATTTGTGTGTGACGTGGGCCTTAGGTAAGTGGATTGAAACCCACACGAAGAGGAAAATACTCAAATAGCTGTTCCAAAAAATAAATTAGCATGAATTTTAAAAATGAATTGTATTGCAGTTGAGGCTTAGCTCAGATGGTAATGGTAAATCATGTGCTTCTTAATACGCTGCAGAAAAAGGAAGAAAAAGGCATATTGCACCGCGACGGCCATAGAGAAGGAAAAAAGGCATCGTCTTGCAGTTTTTGCCAAATCGAGTCGACTCTGTCGGTTTGGACATGCTTTGGGGCATGAATATTCCAACATACATGATTAACTTTTTAATTAATTTCTATTACATATATATACAAAAGGATTTACTCAGTTATCATTAAAAATTCACCATTTTGGGCACAGTCAACATTGCTAGTTTTTACTTTCTAAAATTGCTGTAAGAAAGAATTTTATTGAAGAGTCATCCTTAACTATCTTAACTACCGCTTTGCCTTGGTCACCATAGACATCACCTATATATCATTATGATATAGTTGATTATACATTTTCTGCATATATGTATTATTAAATTCGTTACCCTTTTCATTTTAGCAGGTGCATTCTACATCCGGAAAACGGTATGTTCCAATTGGTAATCACCACCAAGCTGAAATCCCAGAGTTAATGCCAAAATCAGAATATTGCAAATTGCAAAACAACATGGTCAATGATCCATTGGAACATGATGGAGTGATAGCACAAGAGACAAATAGAGACATATGGTACTATACTACTAGTAGTATTACTATGCCTTGGACTAGAAAAGAAGAGTCCTATTTCATGGCTGCCTTATACATATTTAACAAAGACTTTTCAGCAGTGAAAAGATTTGTGGGTAACAAGACAATGGGAGAAATATTGTCTTTTTATTATGACCAATTTTGCAAGTCTAGCGAATACCAAAGATGGAAGGATTGTATGACGAGTTCGGGTAACAACTCCATTATTTTTGGGGACAAGATTATTAGCGAGAAAACACTTATGTCTCGTCTACAGCCCTTTTTAACAAAGGATGCCTACATGGAAATACTTGAGGTATGGATTTAAATTTTATTCTTACTAAGTTTTAACTCTTTCAAATGCATCATGACATGCTCGGTATCAACAACATAAACTAATTATTGAATTTGCTCTCTATCATTCATTGCTTGGCATGTCAATAATATAAATTTATTGTTTTTGTTTTGAATTAAACTTTTTAGATAATGAATAAATTTTTATGGTAATTTTTAAAATTTAACTCAATACAAAAATAACAAGTCCTCATTGATGATATGTCAAACAATGAATGACATAAACCAAATGACTTAATTTAGTCTCAAAGCACGTAAATATAAAGTATTTCTACTCATTCTTAGTAACTAATTAGTGCTTACTTGTTTGCTCCTATATTCATTATTTTATTGGTGACTTGTGAAAAGGTGAAGCCTCACGTAGAATTATCTTTCTGTCTGAAGTTGATTGTTAAAAAAGATTAGATAATTTAATATTTAATTAAATTTTTTAATTATTAATTTTATATAAAAACAATGTGGATTTTTACTTTGTGAAAAATGCAAGCTTATTCATAAATTATTTATTGTCTTTCATATATTTAACAAATTAAAAACCGAATAATGTGGTCAACGAAAGTAGTTTTTTATTGTATAATTAATCAATGTTGATAGAATAAATACTTAAATTGATTTTTAAAAATTTTAAATTAGAAATTTTTAATTTAAATAATTTTTTATTATCTAAAATTTTTTTTATTAGACAACTTGATATCTCTCTAGACACCAAAAAAATTGACATCTCTCTATTGTTTTGATAGACATACTAACTTATCTTATAATGATAGGTTTAGAGTTTAGATTTAATTTTCTTATAACTAAATTTATATAAAAGTTATTTATCTAACACATATAATAAAAATTTATTGAAAATGATAAAAGAATCAATTACCTGACGAGAGTAATTCTCAAAAACTTTTATAATGATACAAATTTGTTAAAAAATAAAATATTTGATTTAAAATTAATTGAAAACCAATTTCTTGTAACTTATTTTCATTAAAAGTCACTTAGCTTAGTCTAATAAAAACATGTTACTACCTACTACTATGACAAAATTAAAGCATTTTTGTTTTGTGAAAAAATATCCAATTTACTTGGCAGATGTCTTGGCTATATGGAGAATCACTAGTGACACTAGAAGATTATGTGTCCGTTATAAAGAACGAAGTTGGGCTTGATAATCTTGTTGAAGCACTTGGAATTGGTAATAAAGAAGAAGAAATCATCAATACAAAGAAATCCAAGAAGAATAAGGCTCCTATTGGGAACGATTGGGCAAGCCTTACACAAAGACAGATTCTATACTTTGCCGAAAAACACTCCTCTTTGAGCAAACATCAATCCAATGATCTCTTTTGGGAAGCTGTTTGGCCTCGCTTACTCGCCAAGGGTTGGCACTTTCAGGAGGATCTAGCTTCTTCTTCTCTGTCGCTGTCACCATCGTCACCGCCTAAATTGTTGTTCTTAGTCCCCGGAATCGAAAAGTTTTCTATGAAGCTAGAAAGAGGGAAGGACTATTTTGATTCCGTTAGTGAGGTGTTGAGAAATGTTGTGTCTCATCCTGAGTTGCTTGAGCTCGTGAATTTGAATACAATGGGACATGATATTGCAGATGGAGCAACAAATGATGATCTGATTGAAAAAGGAATCTGGTAATGAGATTGATTTGAACAAGGAGGGAAAATTTTCAAGAACAAGGCTACCAACAATAAAATTGCTAGAAGCTTTGGCCTTTGATGAAGAATACTCAAAGGAGAGAAAGAAGAAGAGAGAATCTTAGTTGGATCCTCCTCTAGAAAGTTTGATGCAGACTCTAGCGAACCTCCTTCAAGCATTTCAGAAAAATTTGAGTTAAAGATCGAGTAATTCTATTTTGAATAAGGATAGCAAGAAGTTGTGACATTTTGTTTGTGGTAATAAAGTTTAGGGTTTGGTAAAGTTTATTGCGATATTTTTAAATTCTTGTCGTTTGGACTCAACATGCAGTATAGTCCTTATTATGTTTAAAACTTAATTATTTCTTGTTTTTCCTTTTTTTTTTTTGAAAGTTGATTTGGAATCAATCAAGTTGTTATCTAAGACAGTAATGAAGAAATGTTGCTTCATCATTGACTCGAAATTTTTGTTTAGCATGCTATTTGGAAGAATATAGTAGTGTTATTAGATAAAACATAATTTTAAAATATTATGTTCAAAATATGCACTATTATATATAATTTAATAAACATGGTTTATTAATTTGATCTAATTAAGACTATTGCTTTATTCGGATTATAATACCTTTTTAATAATGCTATTATAAAAAATAATTTAGATTAACTTATGCAAAATTTATCTCTTAATATTATAATTTTTATTATAATAATAAATTTTTAAATTTAATTAATAATTTTATTATATTAATTATTTAATTAAACAATAACAACAATCTTTACTAATAAAGTAATAAGTACTAAATTTAAAAATGTTACATCATCGTCTCCTTAACAAATGACCACCATCAATTAGGTTAGTTTGGTTTATGTATGAGTTGAGACAAGAACATAAATATTAAAAATATAGATATAATAAAATACAAAATTTTTATTTTATTTGGTAATTATACACAAAAAAAAAAACAATAAATTACAAATATTAATATTATTTTTGTCAAAAAAAAAAAGCATCACTGAAAAATAAGAGATAATGAACAAAGTCAAAAAAAAAAAGAACAAAATTAAAATTTGTATATTATAAATTGTGTTTTAGTGTCTCATCCTAAAAAAAAGACATAAAATATATGTATTTTATGTATTTTTGTGTACTACTTTTTTTATTAAAAATTTGTGTTTAATAAATTAATTGAGAGACATGTACTACCATGTCTATCAAGTGATAGACATGTCAAATAAAATTGATTATTTTTTAAAATTAAAAATGAGGCTTAAATAATCTTTAAATAAATATAAAAGATTATAGCATTTGAATTATAATTGGTTGGTTATAACATTCTCTTTATTTAAATCATTATATTTGGGCATTATTACTAAACTTAATAAAAAAAGAAAAAATGATAAATAAGTCGTTGATTTTTTGCCCCGCAGACATTTTCGTTTCTGACCATTAAAAATACTTTTAAGTCTCTGACCTTCACAAAATTTGAACGAATCAGTCCCTCCGTCCAAATGCTTTTGTCAGGTACTGATCTGTCTAAATTTTGTAAAAGTTAGAAACTTAAAAATATTTTTCAATAATTAAAGACAAAAATATCCACATGACAAAAGGTTATGAACTTATTTTTTCTCATAAAAAAATCATGTATTCTGTTTCCGTGTATACTATTTGTGACACATCAATAATTTTGAAAAAAATATTAGCCTACAAATTTCTTTTGCTTATTAATTTCATTTAATCTTTTAGCACCTAAGAAATTTGCTGCCACTCAGCACTACCCTTTTTGTCCTTTAGTCAATGGGGTTGCTTTCAGCTAAGGCTAATACTGGTTTCTTTTTTCATACAAACCCAAAACCCTAAAAATCACAGTCCTTTTTGAAATCATGTCCCGCGTCGCCTCCGACACCGTCGGCAATGGCGCTCTGGTCCCATTCTCCGAAGACACCAAAGACTCACTGGCGGTCTACCCTCTCCACCACGGCCTCGCCCCTCCAATTTCCCGCATTGCCATCTCCTGGGCCCGCGGCAACTCCCTCCGCGTCTCCCTCTTCGCCGCTCCCTCTTCAGAACATTCTCGAACCCCGCAGGATCATTCTGGAGGTAAGGTCCTCGAAGTTAAGCTTGGCGTCGGAGACCCGGAGATTTCCGATTCCCGTTGGCGCCAAATCGCGTACGGCTCCGTTGCCCCCTTTGCCCTGCTCCAGAGTCGCCGGAGTGCACTTTCGGAAATGATCAAGTCTTCTTCGCCGTATCAGATGGATTGGTAATTAACCGTTATGTGTTATAATAATGAGATTTTAGATTTCGGTTTTCGAACATTTTGCTGGAGAGTTCGTTTGTTTCTTGTATAGTAAGCAAAATTGCCTATGTAGTAGTGTTGTTAGATTCATTCTATTCAGATGATTATTTGTTTAGGTGATTATTAAGATTGAGGATGTTAGTGTTATTCATCTAATTTGGTTTATTGCACTTTCAAATTGGATGACATGGAAAATTGTTGTCTTGATTTGATCAGTTTTTTATTTGAGGACTTTCGTCCGGGTTCACCGCAATGTGGTTGTGAACTTTTGTCAATGTTAGTGTCACTAGTTGACAATAGCTTGATCATTTTTTTTCTTACAATTAGGTGGGAGAATGTGCTTGAGTATAGCAAGGACATAACTTCACTTCTCGGTGGACCAAAGTTGCCACCTGGTCCAATAATTGAAGAACGAACTGATATCGTTAAGGTGGGAAAGTAGTTTTTTCTTTAGTTTCTAAATTGTTTCACTAACTCTATGGAGTTGAGATGAGATAAATTTTGTGGGAATTTTGAATCAGGAACTAAACATTTCTTACTACTTGTTGTAGAAACGTGAGGAGCCAACATGTTTGAAAGCAGCATGGGAGTTGTTGGAAATATTTTATGCAGACAAGCAATCTCAAGCATGGTTACCTGAAAAGCTTGTTGATTGGTTAGCTGTAATAATCTATATTATATTCTTAATTGGTTTTCTAATTTCCAACTCATATCTTTTCTTAATGCTGATTATTATATGGTTGCATTTTATATCAGGATTATGACAGCCTCTTTTCAAGCACACATGAAACAGTTTATGGCAAGCTTGCTCGGTTTCAGAAGGAGCTTGTCAACATACAGGTCTGATTAAATTTCTATTCCTCTGCCTGTATTCTCTTCTTTGAATGAACGGAAAGTACTATTTTGGCTTGTATTGTCTTATGACAGTGGCCAGAAGTATGCTTAAAAAAAAAAAGAGAAAATAACATTTGAAAACTATCCGGTTGATATGGGCATGCAACATAACATGACATGGATAAACATCATGTTTTCAAAGCTATAGAACACAAACATGAAATAGATAGATATGGATAAAACACACTAAACCCCACCTATCTTTTATAATTTTTATTTTGAATGGGCCTAAGCCTAAATCTTCAAATTTAACATGTATGGATTTCAGGATGTGTTTTATTAATTCATTGTACTAAAGTTGAACATAAAGATATATCTGTAAAAAGGCAGAAACCACAGAACACCAAAAGGCTGTCTTCATACTATATATCTTATAGTTTTGTGTTTAACCAATTACTCTCAGGCTGGAGAAGTATAAATATCAAATTTGTTTGTATAGGTGCTTGAGGATGACCCTAGATATTGGGAAGTGATGTCATCTGCACTCTCAGTTGGTTGGCTTGATATTGTGGTTAGTAAAAAGCTAATGTATTTCTTTCATTTTCTTCTTCACATATATTGTTTCCTTGTAAATAAATACTGCATGTTGAAGTTGGCTTTTGTGTGCAGGTGAAAATGCTGCGGTTGCATGGATCTTATCAACTAGATCAGCTTAGTAATCGTGAGGTTGGCATCATATCATGAACATAATACTATATAGGATTACTTGTATTGGTTGTATGTAGGGATGTGTCTTTTAGATATATGCAGAGAGATTGAAAATCGTTGTTTTGTTTGTGTACTTTTTTATCCTATCCTTTTTATATTATGGATCTGTTAGCCTTGTTGTAATATCTTAATAATGTTTCTTCTTTTACAACCCCCCAATAAAGAAAAATCCTGGAATTGTTTTATATGAAGCTGATGCTGTTGCTACTGTATCACATATTTATTACTGTATCTCATTTTCTGCCATCATCTGATTACTCAGTTAGAGAATGGGCTTGTGGAGGCAGTTGCTGTTCTTATTTCCAAAATGCCCCGCCTATGTCATGAATCTACTAATGGAAAATTAGGTGAACTCTTTAAATCCAAGCCTGACTTCATCAAGGTATATTCCAATGCTGCTATAGAGAACCACTTTTATGTTTGCTTTTAGACACATTTAATCTACTGTTGTATGATTCTTTGTAATTCCATTTATAGGCCTGGGAAAAATGGAGATCTCAAATTACAAAACTGGATTGTAGTCCATTCTGGATTCAATGTGATAATCATCATACACGTGAGGGATTGAGAAACTTGCTACAAATTATGCTGGGCAACACTGAAAGTCTCTGCATGGCTACATGTTACTGGATTGAGTTGTATATTTCTCATTTTCTTTACATCAGGCCATTTACAACGGTAACTTTGATCTAGTTAAGGAATTACTAACTTATCATTATTTTGTTTTTGGTACACAGTTTCTAAGTACCCTTTTTTTTTTTTGTACCCTTTGATTGATTAATCCATTTGTATATGACTTTTCTGCCTCCACCTGATTTCTGTCTCTTCTTTGTAAGCAGGGAATAGAAAGCATGTATAATTTGGCACAAAAATGCATCCAACTGAAACCACCATCAAGTAACCATAAGTTGACTGGACTTATAGTTGGAATTCTTGAAGAAAATACTGAGGTAAGCTGTGAGTAAAGCATATTAATCTGTAAATATATGTGTTCATTACTTTCTTTCTTGTTTCCTTGTGGTATGGGCTTGTTGCTGCTGCATTCATTATTCTATTTATTCAATCCTGTCCTTCCCCTTCCTAATTTAACTTTCAATGTGACAAAATGCTCAGGTTGTTTTAGCAGAATCTTCTAGAGAATTTGGCCCTTGGTAAGCTACTATCTTGTTTCTTTTTTATTTTGCCTTTATGTACTGAGTGCGTGTTTGGAGTTGTTTGTTTTGCTTTTTGTTTTAGTGAAAATGCTTATAATCATAATTCTTCAAGATAAAGACTTTTGGCCTAAATGATTTTTGAGCATAAAATATTAGAAACGGGATACACTTCTCCTTTGCTTAGTGTGATTTGATGAAGTTGGGAGTTTCTGTTCATGTCATTTGCAATATTATAGGATGGTTGCACATGCGATCGAATTGTTGACTGCAGGGAGTGAGCAAGCAGAGATTGTTCTACATGATGAGCGTTATAATTTGGGGGGAATCAGCATGATAGAACTACATCGTCTTGTGTATGCTCAAGTATTATCATCACATGCCTTGACCTGGCAAGTGAGTGCAAGTTATTTTAATAGAAGTATAATGTTAATATGATGTCAAAATGGTTAATTATGTTGGATGATCTGCATTATCCCGTTGATGCTCATCAGTATCTGATATTTAACTTTCCTTTGTATTCTGTGGCACAAGGTTTACTTGAGAATAAGAATGAAACTGATGGCTCATATAGTATGAAGCATGGATAAGAATGTGAATGTAACGATATTTAAACTTTTAGGATATGAGCCACCTATAAGAACATATTAGCTTAAGTTATTGCGAATATTATTAAATACCATTATCTATTTGATTACTATGGAATTTCCCTTATATATGCATGAAAATTAAAAAGTAAAAAGTAAAAAATTGTTAAGTATAATTGTCCAACAGCATTAAGTATTTGGGATTATAGGCGTTTCATGTGATATGTATTTGAATGGACTAGGCTGCTATGTTGAAATATCTTCTGTAAAACATTGATATTTTATCCAAGGAATTTGGTGCTCATATGGTCTAAATCCATGTATTTGCAGATAGCTCCAATATATTTGACATCATGCATGAAGCAAGGAATGGGCTTGTTAGAGAATTTGTTGTACAGGCAATCCATTCAACATAATGACTTGTTGCTAAAGGTTTCTACTTCATCTTCTTATGTTATTTTTTCTGTGAAGTCAAATGTTTGTCTTCGTTATGTACATCTGATATATGTAAGTGACAGACAAGTTGTTAATCATGCAGAACATTGAGATCTGCCGCTTGTATGAGCTTGATCATATTAGTTCCGATATCATGAAGGTAAACTACGTTGTTTATTAGGGTATCCATTCTTGCATATACTATGAGCCGAAAGATGGGAATCAAAATTCAATTGTAAATTTCATAACACAGTTTAGGATTGACTATGGTTATCTTTAATATTTAGGTTGCTGGAGTATATCACTGGAAGCATGGTCATAAAGGTGCTGGTGTATATTGGCTTCAACGGTCCAAAGATACTAGTCGTCTTAATCGGATTGCTCAACAATTATTTGATTCTGTTGGAAAGTCAATCTCTGATGAAAGCTTTAAGGTAATTCTCAAAAGTCTCCAAACAAACAGCCTACTTAAAAATTTTGATGTCTATTAGTTAATGATTTAATCCCTAGATATGAAATTTTCTCTCTGGATAATTGTTTTGATCTGATTTTTGAATATCTACGTTATACAGCAATGGGAAGGTCTAATTGAATTATTGGGTTCTGAATCCAAGCCTGCTGGGGGTCTTGAATTTTTGCACAAGTATATATCCTATTCTGATCATTTTGTTTTTGTGTCTTAATCAAATTGTTTATCATTTTATTCATTCTTACATTTATTAAATATTAAAAATTCAGGTATAGGGATTTCAAAAGATCCCTACAGCAGATATATGGTGGAAAGTCAACGGATGCTGCCCGACAAGCAGTAGGCTCTCTCATACTGGTATTGGTTATATATACTCACCTCTATTATTAAGTTGGGTTCCAGTAAAAATTATATGCCGAAATGCATAATTTAGTCTTGTTAAGGTTCTTTCTATGCTATATTAGGTTGTGTTTAGAAATCCTTTATAATTTACTCCTTTATTCTGCAGCTGATGAAAAATCCATCAACCCCTCAGCGCTTTTGGCTGCCGCTTCTGTATGACTCGGTTAGTCTCTATTACAACCTTAAGTGTAAGATTACGCTATTGTATTAACGGAATCTACAGACTTCTTTCGCTGTTTCTGTAATGCACTGGGTGGTTCCAGTGGAGATCATTGGGCATACAAGCATCCAAACATAAATAAGACTAAATCTGAAAGATATCTACTTCACACTTCTTATTTTGCTTCTTATAATACCTCACATTTCTTGGCATGCTATTTTTTGGTAATTGAATTGCATGTTCTAGAGGGTAGCTTCCTTTTTGTTTCTCCCTCCCATTTGCTGCGGTTCCTCTTTATCATAACTAATCCAGTATTATGCTTTTCCGTGATCATTCTATTTATGTGTATGGATAAATAGTGCTGAATATTATATAGCAATATATGATTGAGTTGTTTCTATTGGGAACAGTTGAAGCTGTTTAATTGGAAAGAGTGTCCTCTTCTAAATGTCTCTGAGACCAATCTTCTGTTGAACAAACTTCAAGAGTTATCTTGGGCGAGGTTGCGCCCGCACTTCTCTGAACCTAACCTACCTGCCGAGGCACTGAGCTCTATTAGGCTGGCTCTGGCAACAAATCTCGGTCGTGCTATACTTGATGAATAAGCTGACACTAATTTATCGATGAGCGTCAATATCATTGAACCCTCGGTCCCTCTCTTTAGCTTTCAGAATGCAAAAGGTGGTGTTTGAAGTTGCTAATTGCTATGCTCCATAATTGTCACCTGCTGTAAATTTGTATGGACGATTGGTTAGTTTGTACGATTGAGCAATAGCTGTATTACTATTATCGCGATAATATGATATAAATAGATTTCACACTTTTTACTTCTTTTGAAGTCCCGGCATATCACCAAAGAGTATAAGCACTTTTATTATCACCGACACGGTGAGTTACTACTTATCACTTTGAATGGAGATATGGCCAAAGTTGCTAATTGTGCATCTCTGTTACACCCATTTCTCTCTTTTTCACTTTCTAATTTCTTGTAACATTTTTATCTTTCTACAATCAAACTACCTCATTTGACCAAGAAAAAAAAATGACCATTGACAATTATAACCATGAATAATTTAAATTAGTTCTATTTATCAAATATTGTATTAGTTTGACAAAATTATCCAAAATATGTAACTTTTTGTGAAGTTTTGATTATTTTTCAAATATAAACGAAGGAGTTTTTTAGTAGAAATATAATCGGTTGGTGTGGTAAAAAAAAATTCGATAAATCGATCGAACTAATCTGAATTGGTTACTTTAAAATAATAGTATACAAATTTTTTAATATATATTTTATATATAAATATATTATTTTATTATATTCGAATGAATTTATGTTAAATTTCCGTTGAACTTTTAATTTCATTGGTTTGATGACCAATTCAGATTTTTTTTTTTCAAAAATATGTAATTGCATTACTTTATAAAAAGAAATATAGGTTCATTGTAGGGATAAAATAAGAAAAAAGGGATTTTTTGTTATGGTAAATACTAAATACTAGTAAAAAGAAAACTAACAAAAAACAGTACTCTATAACTTGAGTCATTTTTTGCTGGAGCTTCTTGTTATTTCCACAATTATTGTTATCGTCAGTTTCTCATCTTCAAAGACCTCCAAATCTCTCGCCTTCCACGACGTCCAATACAGAGATACAAGGAGGGTCATAGAAGATTGTTCTCTTCCAATGTCTCTACTTGCTATTTGCCACCAAACTGCAAACTCCATGGTTCCATTTTGCACTATAGCAGTCACAAAAGGAGAGGAGGACTAAATCTCAGGAACGAGACTGCATTGCACCAAGGCGTGAAGGATTGTTTCGTTGCCATTTTTGCATCTTAGGTACATTGCTGAAGGATATGAGAATATCTGGTTGATCAAATTGAGTATAGGTAATTTTTCATGGGCTACTCTCCACAGAAATTTTTTTACTTTGGATGGTAATTTTAACCCCCAAATTGATTTCCAGATTGTTGAATTCGTCATCGCCGTTGAAAGGCGCTCAACTGGCGCATGAAAAAAAAAAATCATAAGCCACATAGTACTCCGAGGCCACATCGTACTACTTCCTCTTGTTCCAGACCCATTCAAGCTTGTCATCACCATTGTTATTTAGTGGCAGGAAGAGAATTTGCAAATTGAGCTCAAGAGAAAAAACTACTTCAACTAGCTCTTTATTCCATCTTCCATCCCCTGTAAGTATATCATGTACCCAATTGATGTTATTGAATCTAAAAAAGGTAGGGTGGGAGTAACCATGGGTCCTCCTAGATACGAATATTTGTGCCAAATCCTATACTCTATCTCAAACCATTTTCTACAAGTTTTCTTCCCTCAAGTAGGCTTTGCCAACCTCAAAAAGATTGGCTTCCTTTATCTGCCAAAAGGGGTATCTATAGTATTTTTTTTTTGAGCATATGCGCAGGTAGCAAATTAAACTTAGTAATAATTCGCTAAAACTGTTTACCCAGCAATGCTGGGTTCTGGGCTTTAAGATCCTTAAATCCCAATCTACCTTTTTTTTGGGTCTGGTTATACAATCCCAACTAACTGAAGCCATCTTTTTCTCCATTTCCTTCTGACTCCACTAAAACTGTCTTAAAATTTTGTGTATATCTTTCACTAGAGAATTTGGAAGCTTGAAATATGAAAATGTATATATTGGAATAGCTTCTCCAACAGCTCTGATTAAAACATGTCTGCCACCTACTATAACAGATTCCTCTTCCAAGTCTGAATTCTTTTTTGAATTTTATCCTTTATTGCACCAAATTTAGCCTTTATAGATCTCTAAATAATGGATGGAAGGTCTAGATATTTATCTTGGGCTCCCACATGCTATATGTTAAGTAATTCTACTAGTTGTTGTCTTCTGACAAGTGGGGTGTTTTGACCGAAGAAAACTGCTGATTTGTGAAGGTTAACTTTATGCCTCCTAAGCATATGATATTCATTGAGTAGAGATAAGATATTGTTACATGATTTCTCATTAGCCTTTCCAAATAAGATAGAGTCGTCAGCAAAGAAAAGATGATTGACTATTGGAGACCTTCTGTGAATCTAAATCCCCTAAATAGATATGTTTTGCTCTGCCTTGTATAACAGATAGGATAATCCTTTCGCACAGAATAGAAATAGATAAAGTAGCAAGCGATCTCCTTGTCGGATACCGCTTGTTGGCTTAAAAAAACCATAAGGTTGACCTTCCACAAGAACAAAGTAAGAAACAGTAGTGACTAATTCTCTGATCCAAGAAATCCATCTAGTTCCAAAACCCATTATCTCCATGATAAACTATAAAAAAACTCCACTCAACTCTATCATATGCTTTACTCATATCCAATTTAATAGCCATTTTACATTCCAATCCGCACCTCTTAGTTTTGAGGTAGTGCATACATTCATGAGCTATTAGAATATTGTTAAAAATTAATCTAATTTTTAAAGACGCACTCTGGTTTGGACTTATTAAATTATTCATAAACTCCTGAAGTCTATATACCAGAATTTTGGTAATAATCTTATAAAAGATTGAGGATAAGCTAATAGGTCTGATATGTGACATGTCTCTAGCATTCAAGATCTTAAAGATCAAACAAATTTGTGTATGGTTAAACGCCTTGAGAATTTTATCTCTACAAAAAAAAATTACGAACTGCCTTAAAAACATCACCACTCACAATGTCTTAATAAAACTAAAAAAATCGTGCTACGAAATCATTTTTATCTAGAGCACTTTGAGGACAAACACTAAAAATAAATCTCTTGATTTTTTCCATAAAGATTGGTTTCATTAATCTCCAATTCATAAAAAATATGATAATTTGAGTTTTATAATTCTAAAAAAAAGGAATAATTTGAGTTTTGTAATTCTAAAAAAAAATAATTAATTAAAATTATGAATTAAGAAACAATAATTACATAACCCATGTACTTTCTAGTTTCTAGCATAATAATTAAATTTCAGTACATCTAATTGTGAATTACCCCACTATAATATTAAAATTTGATAGCACCAAGTATTCTTTTAATTAGTTATTACATTCATATGTTAATTTCATCTATAATCAAATTGGCTCTCTCGGGATCAATTGATTGTAATCATTTTGTGTTACATCCAGGAACGGATATACGGGCGAGTGGAAGTCCTAAATTTTTTTAAAAAAGATTAATATTAATAAGATATTAAGTATAATGTAATTTTTTTAAAATTTTTTTAGTATTTAATCTAATATAAATAAAACTTCAGTCTAATCTAAATATTAATTATTTTTAATATTTAAAAAATAAGTAATAATATTAAAAAAATTTAAAAAGATTTTATTATTAATATTTTTTAATTAAATAAAATTTTTTAAATTGCATAAAGTGAATTTTTTTTCTTCTTGTGAGCGTCCTTCTTGATTCATTTGGTATTAATTCTTTCTATTTCAACTACTACAACTAAGAGATATTTTTCAGTTATGAATATTGTGAAGAATAATTCAGAAACAAAATAAAATAATTTCTTGTTAATTGGTTTTTAATTATACTGAAAAGAAAATTGCTGAAAAATTTGATACAAATTCTATTATCGATGAATTTTATAATACAAAGAATCGACCACTTTGCTAATAAAAAATACATACATATTTTTTGTACTTTAAAATATATTCTTTATTAATATATTTTTGTAATACATTTTATATTATATAATGTTTTATATAATTTTTTAACATTATATATGTTATTGGCCCATAATAATATTTCTAAATCTGTTTCTAGTCACGTCAGTTTTTTTTGTATCAGCAATATTTTTTAGTTTAGTAAGTTAAAGATTAATTTATTGTGAATCTGAATAGGTTTATTATTGGTCAATAAATTATTATATGTATAATACAAGATTCAAACTTTCAACATTTATTTAAACGAAATATTAAATTAACCATTAGACTAACGAACTTAGTTTCTTGTCACGTCAGTCTAATGACATGCCAAGTTGTGTTAATCGTGTATGCTTTTTGTTAATGCTAATGACAAATCAACGAAAAAAAATTAATTTGATTGAAAATTTAAAATTAAAAAGTCAATCTGATCAATTAAAAATTAAAAAGAATAATATATAATCATTTCATAAAGAACTGATAAATCAATTTAATTGTTTGTTATACTACTGTGATTGAGTCTCCTCTTTACTTAATATATGATTGTGTTGTTTTCAAAAAAAAATATATGATTGTGTTTATGGATGATAAATAGATCTAAATTTGTCGGGTCGATTCGCATAACCCGCTAAAAAAGATGGTCAAATTGAAAAATTGAGATCGCCACAAATCAAAAGCTCGTTTAACCCACGCTGCTTAAACTGTAGATTTTGGTGGGGCGGAGTGGGTTTTTCGTCAGGTTTAGAATTTTTTTGAATATGTTTTAATTTAGTGTTTTGGATTATGTTTTACGTTTGATTGATTATGATCTAAATTTATAGATGTTTAATTATATATTTTGGACAATGTTTATTTTACTTTGAATAATGTTGGTTTTATTATTTTGTGATGGTAATAAGTGGCTAAGAGAATGGGGGGTTGAATCTTAGTCCTTTTTTGCTGAGTATTAATTTCTGCTTTTTCAAATAGCTTCAGGAGATATTTCTGTTTTTTGTCTCATAACCAGTCAAGAGACATTTTCTTTTTGTCTCGTAACCGATTAGGAGATATTTTTCAATTTTGTCTCCAGTGCAACAGAAACAGAATAGGAGTAGAAGAGAAGGAGAGAATCACACACAAAAGTATCCTGCTTCAGCTGTTAAGTGCAATGCAGCCTACATTCAGTCTCCATCACAACTGTGACGGAATTTCACTATAATCATCAGATTACATACACCAATTCTTCCTTAGGAACTACCTATTCCTATCTGGGACAAATCCAGATTCTATCCCCAAATCTGAACTTGACTTGGTCACCTACCAAATTTTTAACCACAAAGTGCTAACCCAACTTGAAAGGAAATCTCCACACAATCATGAAACACAACATACAGATGTACAAAGGAACTCTTAGACATCTATAACTCTTTCTTTAATTTTGCTCACTGCCTTTTTCTTCTCACTGACTTTTTCTTACAAACTTCACTCTATTTGCCTTTTACCATGAGACACAGACAAACAAAACTAAAGAAAAGAAAACAAAATGAAACCAATTGAAGGAGAAGAACTTCGGATAGCTTGGGAAGTTATGA
This sequence comes from Arachis hypogaea, assembly GCF_003086295.3. Classification (NCBI taxonomy): domain Eukaryota; kingdom Viridiplantae; phylum Streptophyta; class Magnoliopsida; order Fabales; family Fabaceae; genus Arachis; species Arachis hypogaea. The sequence continues at coordinate 142,131,127 of NC_092051.1, forward strand.
GAACTCTGTGCTTTTTCTTTCTCTCATTGTCTCAACCCTTGGCCGTTCACCCTTATTATAGAAGGGGAAGCTTCCAAAGTTGAAACCGGTTCAACCAAGTCACCAACATCTTCTCCATCACATAGTCGGTTCGGACAGAGAGAAGATAGAGGAAAAATCGAAAGCAAACCAACATGCATGTATCTCTCTCAACCCTTCTCATCAAGCTTCTTCATTCTGAGCCCTTGATCTTGACTTTGGCTCCAAGAAAGAACTCTGACCCTTGATGAATCTCTGATTCTTGACAGCTCCTTCCTTTTCATATTTGCTTCTTCCTCTACGTAGCTCTAGTAGCTACCTTCTATCTTGGATGAACAAAAATGGAAACGAGCTTTATCACAGAGATCTTCTCTGATCGAGGCCGATTGCTTCTATTCTTGGCATGAAGATCTTAAAGCTTCTTCTTGAAATCTTACCTTTAGTGACAAAGATCTTAGCCACACCATGCTTCAGATCTTCTTTTTGCAAAGGCCATAATCAATTTAGCCTTTTTCTTCTTCATAGCTTCACTATTTTCTCTGTACTTCTCTTGTTTCTGATAACTTGTTCACTCTTCTTTCTTGAGTGAAGTGACAGCCAAAACAACAAGAGAGAGAAGAGAGAGAAGAAACAAAGCATTCAATGTGAAATTAAATGAAATTAAAATGTGAATTTCAATTACCTATGTGAGCATTTAATCAAATTGAATTTTGTGTTCCAGTAACCAATGCATGCATTCAATTTAATTTAAAATTTGAATTCCATCATCAAAAAAGAATCGATAACCGAACCACTTCTCTTTCTATTCTTTCTTCCTTCAATTTCGGACCAAAGGCTTGTTTGGTCTAGGTAGAAAAATTATTTTGGGTTGTTCACACATATTTTGGCCCAGTTATCTTTTGCTATCCATTTAAATAATTCAGCCACATTGCATATTTTTGCATGGAATAATTTTGCTCAAAGGCTGATGACATTTTTCATCACATTGGGCTTGTATTGCTTTTTAGTCCAACATAAAATTTGTTTTATTTTTCCTGCACACTAACAAACCCACTAACCAAACAATTAGAAGCAAATGTTAAATTAACAATTTTTTTAATTAATAAATTTTAATAATGTTTGATCATCATAATAATTCAAGTTTTTCAAACTCAACATTTTGTTTAAAAAAACTTGATTTATGATTATATTTATTACAGAGTTATGCTACTTGTACACCAAAATCAGCCACCGAAGTCAGTCACCAATATAAAATATATGCTGAAATACAAATATACATTAAAAATAAATTAAACTATATATGTATTTATACATAAATACATTAATGATTAATTTTAGTAGTTAATTTTAGTATATAAATAATATTTTTATTTATATTATATTTTTATAATTATAAAGACTTTAATATTTATAAATTTAAAAATTATAACTCTTTATGTTTTAAAAAATTATAAATTTATTAAAATAATTATAAAATTATATATATTATTTAATATTTAATAATAATAATAAAAAAGATTTGACTTGACCAACTGCTCTTAGACGAAACTGAGTGAAATTTCAGGATCGCTTTGCGCTTATGTCTTTGTTACATGGTATGATTTCTTTTTTTTAGCAAACATGGTTTGACTTCTTTTTATTTTTTTGGTGCGTACGTATCTTTTGTATCAACAGATAAAATATTAATTCGTTGTAAATTTAAATTTTGTTTAGATTAATAAATTAATACATACACAAATTAAAAATCAAATTCTTTATACTTATTTAAACGAACTAGTAAATCGTTTTAATTCAATGGTTGAACTTGACACGTTATAAATTCTCATTGCAAGATACCATCCACGAGTACCACGGGCGACAATTAAATAAGAGCTAGGAATCCATTTTTGTTTATTATTTCATTATCTTTTGAGAACTGATACTTGGATTGGATACTTAAATAAGCTTTTTCTATTACATACCTAATTTATTATTCAGATTTTGTCAGGGAGCAGATATTATTTTAACCAATAATAAATTAACAAAATAAAAAAATAAAAGTGTTGATGGTTTAAATTGTTATAAAAATTAAAAAATGTTTTATTGTTGAAAAAAAGTTTTATTCCTAATCATGCTTCTATTTTACTCTTTCGCGTTGATTAAATTTTATCAAAATAGTAAATATTTAATTTCTTAAATTTTTTATTTGAATAAAATAAATTGTTAAATTTCAAATGAACTAATTGTTGAATTAGTATAAAAAACATAATTTAAGTTAGTCAATATTAATTAATTTTTTATTATAAAATTATTTTTTAATTTTTATTTTTAGAAAATTTATAATTTATAATTTAATAATTAAAAATTAGAAGTTATAATTATAACAAAAAATACTTTTAGAAAATTGATTGGTATTAACTAAAAAAAGAATTATTCTCCACATACAAACGTTTTTTTCCATATAAATTTTTAAAAGTCATTTATTTACGCACTTCGTATTGTTATTGCACGTTTTTCTTCTTCTTCGTTATCGTTGTTATCAACACCACCTCTTCTTCCTTTTTCATTAAAATTTTTTCTCCTTTTTTTTTGTTCTCTTTCTCCTCCATCATCATTTATCATGTTGTTAAAAATAATGAATAATTCAGGTTCAGATTGTCAATTGAATCAGAACGAAATTGATTATTGTTTTGAATCCAATCAAGTGATCGAGGTGTGGTTCAATTTAAAAGAAAAAAAATATAGCATTAGAGGAAACATTTTTCTGTATTTGCAGTAAATTTGGGTGTAACACGAAGATATTTAGGTGTAACACGAAGATATTTGGATATATTTTTATCCTGATAAGTGATAAGTTATGCATAATTCAAAACTCTTCTTCTTCCTCCTTCTCATCTTTTGCTGCTTTTTTTCTTATTCATCTTTTTCTTTTTGTTTTACCTTCTCAAGTTTTTTCTTATTTACTCTCTTAATAAGAATAAAAACAAAAAAATCAAACAAAAAAAAGAAGAAACACATAATACTGCAAAATTACTTGGAAGAATATGAACTTACATTCATTTAACTAAAAAAAAGAAAGAAATAAGGAAAAAAAGAAGAAGAAAAAAATGCAGTATTAGAAAAAATATTTTTCTGTATTTGCAGCAAATTTGGATGTAACACGAAGATATTTGGGTGTATTTTAAGAATTTTGGGTGTATTTTTATTCTGATAAGTTCTGCATAATTCAAAACTCCTCCTCTTCCTCCTCTCCATCCTCATTTTCTGCTGCTTCTTCTTTTATTTTTCATCATCACCATCTTCTTTTTCTTTTTTTTCTTATTTATCTTTTTTCTTTTTGTTTTACCTTCTTAAGTTTTTTCTTGTTTTATTCTCTTAACAAGAATAAAAACAAAAAAATCAAACAAAGAAGAAGAAGAAACACATAATATTGCAAAATTATTTGAAAGATGATGAACTTACATTCATTTAACTAAAAGAAAGAAAGTAATAAGAAAAAAAAAAAGAAGAAAAAAATGCAGCAGCATTAGAGGAAATATTTTTTTGTATTTGACTATTTGCAGTAAATTTAGGTGTAACACGAAGATATTCGAGTATAATACGAAGATATTTGAGTATATTTTTATTCTGTTAAGTTCTATATAATTTAAGACTCTTCCTCTTCCTCCTTCTCATCTCATCTTCTGCTGCTTCTTCTTCTTCATCTTCTTATTTCATATTCTCATAATTCTTTTTGGGAGGAAAAATCAAACAAAAAAGAAAAAATACATAATGTTGCAAAATCAATAGAAAGAGAATGAGGAAAAAATGCAGCAACAACAAAGTAGTAAAAAAACGACAATGAAGATGAAACACGTGAAGAAAAAGGAGGAGAAATGCAAAGAAGAAGGAGAAGAAGAAGGAAGAGGAGGAGGAGAAGGAACGCGAGACGCGCTATGAAAACTATTGAGTAACGTTGACACGCTCGTATGGGTGAGCGTCCTTTTTGTTGGGTTTAACCCAACCTATATGACTTATAAACCGAAATGACTTGTATGTGTAGCACTTCTCCTACCAAAATTGAGCTCGCAAGTAAAACTATTACAACGCAATTACTAATTAACATCAAGTTAATTATTGATACTCACTGAGGGATATTATTTCGTCATCATCTCATAATAATTAACATCCATTTTTTTCTTCAAAGTTCCAATCATACACGTGCATTTCATTTATTTGAGATCATAAAAAATAAAAATCTCAATCTGCCAACGTCGAAACCAGCGAGTAAGAAGAAGAAAGAGATGGAACACTCTGAAGATGCATCATATGAGAATAGTAATTCGATGATGGAAAATGCCGTCTCTTCTTCCTCTTCTAAACTCAGAAAAGGTGGCTTGAGAACCATGCCTTTCATCATAGGTACTTCTAATAACTACCATCATCTTATGAAGAGTCCCATTCAATTTTCTTCTCTTTTCTTCTTAACTCCTTATTTGTTTTTGTTTTCAGTAAACGAGTGTTTGGAGAAGGTAGCAAGCTATGGAATCATGCCGAACATGATATTGTACTTGATAAATGAATATAAACTGGCTGCTGCTGAGGCTACAAATGTAATTTACACTTGGTCAGCCATGTCCAACGTCTTAGCTATCTTTGGTGCTTTCCTCTCTGATTCTTATTTGGGTCGCTTTCGCGTCATCTTCATTGGTTCTATCTCAAGCCTTCTTGTAAGTTCCTTGCATCTTATCTTAAAATGTGGTACAAAAGTTTAAACTGTTAGTCAGAGACAGAGATAAACGATTTGTTATAGAATTAGTCTCTATGATATCTCAATGATCAATTAGTCTTAACAAGCTCATTCTTCTGCTCAAGTGTCAGAGTTCGAATCCGTTTTATGTATCCAGTAGTTCATTGACTAGAGCCAAATTCTTAAATAGAGCTCAGGTTCACGACAGATTAGTCTTTAACCTGTTGGTTAGGTGATACTGCAAGAAATAGAAAAAAGTTATAAACATAAAGATAAATTAGTTCCTAAGGGATTTTGATAATACTGACAAGGCTTATTAGCAATAACAAAGTTTATCAAATACCATTAGAGTAGCTCAAGATTCAGACTCTTGCTTACTATAATTGTTCAAGATCCTTTAATAATTTTACAATAATGGAATAATTGGTTTGTTGGAACTGCAACTAAAGAACAAATGGACCTTTTTCATTGTTTGGAAAACATTAGGGGCTCTGTAAATGTAAACGGATTAAGAAAGGTGAAGGACTGATTCAATTCTGAGTGAAAACATAATTATCCATTAGTTAATTAAACATTTTTAGTTTTTAATTAGATTGGTTATGCTCCATCGGTTTGTAATTGTTGCACAATTTTAAGAGTATAGCTCATTGTTAGTGGATTTTGATTTAGAACTTTTGTAATAGCTTTGGCATTTATTAAAATCATTGGATTAATTTTTAACAACATTACCGCATTTCAAATTGTGATAACTAACATCATTCTTTAATGTTGATGGTACCTTTGCATTGCTGCTTTAATGTTTCTTGTATGCCAAACTATAGGGAATAGCCAGTTTATGGTTAACTGCCATGATCCCATCGCTACGACCTTGCGAAGCACTCATCCAAATCTGCAACTCTGCTTCAGCAGCACAGCTAGCAGTTCTGTTTCTTGCTTTAGGACTAATTTCTATTGGAGCCGGTTGTGTCAGACCTTGTTCCATAGCATTTGGAGCGGATCAACTCGCAATCAAAGAAAACTCGAACAATGAGAGGCTCTTGGATAGCTACTTTAATTGGTATTATACCTCAATAGGAGTTTCAACTATCATTGCATTGAGTGTAATTGTTTACATTCAAGAAAACCTGGGATGGAAAATTGGCTTTGGAGTGCCTGCAGGACTAATGTTCATATCTGCTCTCAGTTTCATCATCGGTTCGCCGTTGTATGTTAAAGTTAAACCAAGGAGCAGCTTACTTACTGGCTTTATTCAAGTGGCTGTCGTCGCCATGAAGAATCGGAAACTCTGTGTTCCTGATTCAAACTTTGATCAGTATTATCAAGGCAATGATAAAGAGCTGGTGTTTCCAACAGATAGCCTAAGGTACTTTACTGATCATTTTTTTCTTCATAATTTCTCTTCTTTTTATTTCACAGTGAATACTTATTTCATTAAAGAAGATACAAATTTTGTCTCCATTCGATTAACTTTTTTCATTATATATTGGTTAATGAAATCTTTTGCTAACATCTTCAAAGGCAATTTGTTAGTGCCTTAAGTAAAGGTTCATTTTGACTTTTGAGATTGCAGCCAAATTCAAATTAGTCCTCAATATTTCAAAATAGCAATTCAGTCCTTGAAGTTAAACTTTCTAATTTATGTCCAAGATAAAGAGTCAAAGCCAATCACACAAACCGCAACTTTAGGGACTAAATTGCTAGTATTCAAATCTCAAGGACCAGAATGAACATTTACTCATTTGATCCCCTTTTGCAACATTCTACTTTTGTAAGAATGCAGAGTAATTTTGTAATTTAGTACTTGTCCTAAATTTGAACAAACCATGATCATATTATTATTCCTTTCCAGGTTTTTGAACAAAGCTTGCATAATAAGAAACCCAGAGAATGACTTAAACCCAGATGGTTCAATCAAAGATCCATGGAGCCTATGCACCGTAGGACAGGTCGAGTCCCTGAAATCGTTGCTTCGAGTCCTTCCCATGTGGACCACCGGCATCTTCATGATGGCTTCCCTGAGCTCCTTCTCCACTCTCCAAGCAAACACCATGGACAGAAGGTTATTTGGTAATTTCAAGATTCCAGCAGGATCCTTCAATGTTATCATGATAATCACTTTATCAATAGTCATTCCAATATACGACCGAATCATGGTACCTTTACTAGCAAGATTCACAGGGCGGCCTAGAGGATTCAGTTGTAAAGTCCGAATGGGGATCGGATTGTTATTCATTTGTGTAGCCAAAGCAACTTCAGCCGTGGTCGAAACCATGAGACGAAATACAGCCATTGAAGAAGGCTTTGCAGACCAACCGGACGCCATAATTGGAATGTCAGCATTATGGCTTGTGCCGGAGTTTGTTCTTCTTGGATTTGCCGAGGCCTTCTACCCGATCAGCCTGGTCGAGTTTTTCTACACTTATTTCCCAAAAACCATGTCTAGTTTTGCAATGGCTTTGTTCACACTTGATCTAGCTGCTGCTGATTTAGCTGGCAGCATTTTGGTGAGCATTGTGGATAGTGTTTCCAGTATGGGAGGGAATGAGAGCTGGTTATCAACCAACATTAACAATGGTCACTTGAATTACTATTATGCCCTGCTAACTTGCTTGGGATTGATTAACTACCTCTACTTTCTTGCTGTTTGTTGGGCTTATGGACCTTCTCCTGGTTCAAGAGCCAAGGAAGATAATGAACAATTTGATTATAGAGAGTTACCTTCTTCTTAGGTTAATTCATGTAGCACAACAAATAGGTATTTATAGTTGCACCCACTTGAGTTTAAAGAGTTTGTAAGTTTGATGGTGGAAAAAGGAAAACATAATTGATAGATATAGAGAAGCTATTATATTATATTGTAGAGGGAAATGTAGTATTCACAAGATTTGTATAAATCTGTGTGTATTTTTTACACAGATATGGGAGGGAATTCTGCTTATAGCTCCCTGTGACACTGTTCATATGAATAATAAATGCAGTTATAATTTGCATCATGTTTCACTATATAGTTAATTCCTCTCATCTCAATTATATAATTGGCCTCTATTTCTTTTTTTTTGAAAGATGTTTTCATTCGCCCATCTTGCTCAAAGAATCGAGAAAAAAAAACCAATCAACCACTTCTTCAGCTCTTCTTTTGTCAATGATACCGTCATCCAGCTCTTAAGGTGACTTGTCATTGTTCCTAAAGGCATCCGTACTCTGCCAAATCGTCGAAATCAAACACACCACACTTGCCAGAAAAACGCACGTGTAATAAACATGTGCTCAAGTAGTGTCTCTGAATCATTCCTGCAAATAACATATACATTATTGTTACCGCTATCAATTATATAAATATTCAGTTTTCTCAAAGTACATACTTAATTGAAAACAATTGATATAAAATTTGGAGCCATATATGAGAATTTTCGATTCAAATTTCATCCTATAAAAGTAGTGATCTCTATCCCTGGCTAAAACCTTGTTCTTTAAGAACTATACTACATAAATATGGCTGCATATCGATCTTGGACATGATATTATTGGACCAAACTTGCTGTATTATCTTATTTTAAAATTGAGAATTATTATGTTCTTTTCTGTATTGTCTTATTTTAAAATGGATGAGAGTATACAGATAATAAAATAATTAAAAAAATAATACTATCAATAATAACTTTGTAACTTACTTCTTTATTTACATTAATAACTGACGAATGCATTCCAATTATTTTCTTAGTCCACATGAAAAGTCAAAAGTGGAAACTAATTTAAATATGAATAGGGAGAATAATGATGGTGCCATTAGAGCTGAAGAAGATTATTGATCTTATATCATTGCTTCTTCAATACGTCTTGTACTTGTGCTTATTATGCTGACGATTATGCTTTGAACTCAAAACAAATCCTACACCTTGTTGAATTAAGTATACAACAATCAGAACCACACCCAATTCAATATCATCCTTTGCCATTTTCAAATGCTCCAACATGATGGACGACGAAAATTCGTGCAAATCAAAGATGATCATCGAGGAAAGTGCGAGCGACAAGGCGGCAAAGAGAACCAACAAGATGGTGGAGATGACTAAGAGAAGAACACAGCAAATGAGTGAGGCATGGACAAGGGTGAGAAGAATGAGATCTAAGTTTGGTAACATATTATTAATGTGCTACTACTACTAATAATAATAATAATAATAATAATGTGATGATTTTGATGAGGGGGAAAACCAACAAGGCATAATGTTATGTTTGGTTGCATTGTTAAAAAAGGAGGAGATGAGAAGGGAAATTAATAAGTAAACTCATCAAATATTCTATACTTCCAATTGCATTTAACCTCTTATGAACTCTTTGTACAAACAAATTTTGAAGGGGAAAAAAAATTGGGTGGGATTCCCTTCCTCAACATAGTATCACATATTACATGGTTAAGTAAAGAAAAAGTCACCATGTTGTATACGTGCAAGGAAGGAATGAAATATTCCATTGATCATATAAAATTTAGGGTGTATTGTAATTTGACCCCTTAATTTTTTGGTTATGTGCACTTTAGCCTCTCACCTTTAAGAAAACGCAAATCGATCTCCCAGATATTTTCAAAAACAAATCCAAAAAATTTTATGAGTGAGAGCAAAATATACATAACATGATAATTATTTTTATAATTATATTTATTATTATAAAATATAATTAATTTTTAAATTATCTCACAAATAAATTAAAACAATAAAATAATTATTTAAACAATAATCTGTTAATAATTTAACATCACAAAATTAAAATTAAAATTAAATTCACTAATCAAATATACTTTTAAAATCAATTCATGAAACAAAATAAAAAATTGCTCGTAAAAATAGTAGTGAAATCATATATACACAACACACTACTACTGCTTTGGCTATAATTTTTCTTTGATTTTGTGGTAAAATTAATCACATGAATAAGAAAAAAAGAAACATGTAATAAGGCAGGAGTTTAATTTTTTTTCACATATATGAACTAATTCTCACTTTATTAAAAAGATCTTAAATAAAATCATATAGAAAGATGAATCAGAACTGATAGTGAAGTTAATAGTTAAGAACGGTTAAATAATTTGACTGATTTGACCAAATTTTTATCTAACGACTCTCAATTATTAACTTTACATAAAATTAATTACACCTAAATTTCCATCTTAATATATTTAAACGGAAGATATTATTCTTAGAAATGGAGACAACAATTACGCATTCACGCGGTTAGTGGAGCAAAACAATGTTCAGGAGAAGAATCGGATAACAACATTAAATATCTAAATTATTTGAATAATTTTTAAACAACACTTTGAAAAATTGAAATGATTCAAATTGATTAGGTTAATATTATTAGTTTTTTTATTATTTATTTAATTATTTTTATTAAATAATTAATATAATATTTTATAATATAATAAAATTATTTAATCTCTTTTTTTTATTTGTATATAAATGTTGTGAACCAAGAAAATAAATATGGATGGGGTCAAATTTATTTACTTTGTGGGGGCAAAAAAATATTTTTACTATATACTACATATAAATTTTTTAAAACTCAATGGAGCACTTGCCCCACACTAACCAATATAAATCCGTCCCTATTTATACTAAAATACCACGTTACTACCAAATTAACTATTATGTATTTATATATAAATATGTATATTATTTTATTTATTTATTCTAATATATTTTTTATAAATGAGTAGTTGATTTTTTATGTATATATAAAATAATTTTTTTAAAAATATTTATTTTTTTATTAATTATTAATAAAAATAAAAAATTTAGATTACTAAATCGACATATTTTTTTAAAAAAAAGTTCATCAAAAGATAAGTTGCCCATAATAACTAAAAGTTTAAAAGAGCAGTAGAGTACTTACAGTGCAATTATTTTAGGAGATTAATTTGTATTTTTGTTAAGTTTAGAATTAAAAGTCTATATATAAACAGAAGCTGAGAGGTAAAGGCAATTAATCATAAAGTCTATTGGTTGATTTGACAAGACATAAACCGGCTTTGAACCTGCGCAAGCATAGCCCTTTAATTAGTAACCTCCATAGAACTTCAGTTTACTTTAGTATCTTTGGAACGCAATTTCTTACTTTATTATTACAACATTAAAATCAAATTGCTTATGACTTACGAGTCATTCATTCTAAGGAAAAACGCATTATTATTATTATTATTATGGAGAAAGCTGATCCCACTTGTACTCAATTTTTATAACATAAACTTTATTGAAGAAAATGATTCCTTACTTGTTAATTGCTGCTTCTAGTAACCTTGTAAACACAATTTCTTGGGTCTGTCAATGGCTCCATGCTGTCTATAGAGTATGGATATTATTATTGGCCATTGCTAGGGTGCTGGAAAAAGTTTTTTTTTTTTTTTTTTCTGGTGCTGAAAGTATGTGGCACTTTGAAGTAGAAGACACGTGCTTTTGTTGCTTCCAAAGTACCTATATTTGCTGCGTCAAAACTGATGGTGATCAGTTGATGATGTTTGTCCAAAATTTGGTTAGATGATAATAATATTATGTAAATTATGGGAGTTAAATTATTGGGCCTATTTTTGAGGATTCAGCAAGTATTGGAGGTCACATTTAAGTGTGGCTATTTTATGTTGTGTTATTGAACAAAAAGAAGTGAACATAATATGTGACATTGAAATCCGATTTTTGTTTAAAGTTTTGGACCATGAATAATTTTTTTGGGCATACAAATGAAATTGGATAATGAAAATACTCTTATGGTAATAATAAACAATTAAAATATAAAACCCAAGAAAATAGATAATAACAATAATAATAGTTATAATATTAAAAAAAAAAAGAGAAGACGGGTCTGAAATTAAAGATTTAGGGTACAAAGAGAAAAGGTGCTTCTTATTGCTCTATGGTGTTCAAAGCGCATGTTATTTTGTTTTAAAATTTTGTTCTATGCATTAAAGGAAATTAATAACTTTTATTTTTCTGAAAAAGAATATTTATTTAGATATTTAATTTTTCAAGTTTAATAAATTTTAATTTTTAAATTAAATAAAATAAAAATTTTAAATAGTAGTATTTTGAGTTTAAATATAACTGTTGAAAGTCTATGTTAAATTGAACAACTATGTTTAAATTAAAAAAATTTTGAAAATAAATTTTTTATGAATTTATTTAAATAGATATAATTCATACCTTGAATTATTTTAAATTGTTTTAAGTTTAAACATACATTTTCGCTGTAACGTAGACTTTCAAAATTTATATTTAAACTCAAAATATTACTACTTAAAATTTTTAATTTATTTAATTTTAAAATTAAAAATAATTAAACTAAAAGAATTAAATATCTAAACAAATATTCTTTTTTTTTTAAATAAATAAAGTTATTAATTTTTTTTATTCCAAAGAAAAAGATTTCAAAACTAAATAACATGGGCTTTACAACAACATGGACTAGTAAAAAGTATCTTCTCCCTTTATACCCTAAATCCTTAATTTTAGAACTGTCTTCTATTTTTTTTAAATATTATTATTATTATTGTTATTTTTTATTTTCTTTGGTTTTATATTTTTATTGTTTATTACTACAATAATAGTATTTTATGATCCAATTTCATGTTCATGTTCAAAAACATATTTCATGGTCCAAAACGTAAAATAAAAACCATTGTTCAATGTCATATACATTGTGTTCACTTTATTTTTTTCCATAGCATAACAATAAATAGTGAAATCAAATATTTATTGGGTCCTCAAAAATAAGCCCAATAACATAATTGTCATCATTAACAAAAGATTATTATCATGTAATCAAATTTTCAGCTTACATCACCATCAGTCTTGCCGCAGAAATTGTTTGATAACTTGGAGGCAATAGAACCACGTGTCCTCTCCTTCATCATGCACACACTTTCAGTACGGGCAGAAAAAAATTGGTTTCAGGCTTTCAGCACCATAGGATGACCCATTATTATTTACTATTTAATGATCCATAAATAGAAAAAATCTTCACATTTATGGCCCGTCCGATCCGCCGTCCAATCCATCTGTTAAACATGTTTGTAATGTAAAGGCCAAAAAAAAAACACGTGTTTGTAACGCAACAAAAAATTTTGGTCTCAACTAAAACATGTATTACTATTACCTAATAATACATTCAAAAACAAAAATAATCAGTTAGTCGAGTGGTCAGGATTGAATTTAAACTCCATCTTATTTATGCAGCATTTATTAATTAGTGATATTTTTAAATAGAGTTCAGATGAAATATTATTTTTATATTAAAATTAGCTATTAAAATTAACAATAATATATTTTATATTTTTATGTGTAATTCAATTAATTTTTAATATATATTTTATATTTTTATATGTATTCTATAATGATAGTTGTGGTTGATTTTGATATATATATCTAACATGATTGTAACCAATTTTAAAAAGAAATTAACTTATTTAATCACTTAACTGAAAGAACATTGTGTTTGATAGATTAAATTGAGAAAGTATAAAAAATTAATTTTTAATTAGTTAATATTGGTCAATTTTATTTTTTTTTTAATTCTAAAAATATTTTTTTTTTGAGAATTTAAAAGTTTAAGATTTATAACTTAAAATATTGAGTTAAGGATCTATAATTTAAGATAAAAAAATTATATAAATAAAATAATTTCTAAAAAATTAACTAGTGTTAACTAAAAAAATTAATTTCTTATTGGTACTCGATCAAAGTTTACTACTAATTAATTTGTAAGAACCTATATTGATGAAGTGAGAAGACAGTTATCCTCCCTAGAGCAACCACCCACCTCAATAATTTGGTCCCCCAATAACTTGATGTTCATCCATAATTATAAGCACATGAAAATATCTTATAAAGGGTGGTTGATTGATGTTGATATTTTTAGATGCATTATCAACCCGTTTCTCATTTCCACGCATGCAAAGAAACACGTATCTTTTTTGTTGAAATTTTTTAATAAAAAATTATATAAAATATACTGATTAATCTGATTTATTGTCTCTAAATTAAATATAATATTAATATCTATATTTTTTCTGTTAAATAAAATTTTATGTCTTTATATCTTTATCTCAATAAACTCGTACCTATAAAAAAACATATATAACTTTATGAAGGATGAAATATTGTCTCCAATATTATTGCCTAGAATCTACAATGTGCACATGTGAGGAACTACCGACAGAGTCAGGAGAGTAGAATTTTTGGAGAGATTTCATATATAGTTGCAAATAAAATTATGATAGAGTTTAATTTAAATCCTATTTATTGTCGTCCCTAGCTAATCACTTACACACCCTTTTTTTGTGTGTTCTGTTTTGTATTTTTCGATGTAGGATTCTTTTATGAACTAAAATGTAAAAAAATGATTGTTACAACCTATCTATTAGATGTTTAGCTACCTAATAATAAGATATAAGTCCAATAGTATTAGATATAATAACATAGTATAATAATAAATATACTGTATAAATTTTTATCTTATTCACGCGATATTTAAAGCGTCACAGATAATTATATAATTTTATTTGGTCTAATTTTTATTGTTTCATTATATAATCATGCATATAATAAAAAATTATTTTATAAAATAAAATACTTATCAGTTACACAAATATATTTATATATATAGTTTTTTATTTTGAATATTATTTCAGTATTATTTTAGTATTTTATTTAGTTTTGATTATTACATTTATATTTTATAATTTTAAAAATGTATCATTTTTTATATTTTATTCAAACACTGGGTAATTTGGTCATTTAATTGTTTGTAGAAAGTCGACAACGAAACTCATACTATATACGATTCAATCATCAGGTCTTCTGAAACATGATAAACTAACATAATGATTATAAGGCAAAAATAAATAAGACCATATATATGACAAATTTTTCATAAAAATATTTTTAAAATATTCTGTATTTAAATCTCTAAAAATTATATTTTAAAAATATTTTTATGAAAAATTATATTATATACTTTAATAAAAGTAGTTAGTTAATAAATTTTGAATATAATAATTGAATTATTTATCAAGTAATATAAAATAAAATTTTAATAATTTTATATTTTTATGTTACAGTTTAAAATATTATTTTAATATAATCTTTTAATATTATAAAAAATTTTTGCATAATAATTAATTTTAATAAATAAAAATATTTAGATATTTTGTATTTATATATTTTATATTTAATTATTTAAGAATAAAAGATTATGTTGCCATTTAAAGTATTATGTATTAAAGTATTGACATTTAAAATATTTATTTATGTACTATGATATTCTGTATTTATTAGAGTCCATCAATGCTCTTCTTTTATATTAGCCTTTGATTTTAATCTAAACAAATCTAATGGTCTATATAAATGTGGCACATTCAATAAACACATAAATGTTGAGCTCATTTTAGACATACCCGACACTTATTATAATATGTATACGGGTAAAACGCGCATTTCATAATATTAGCTAATTATACCAAATGTTATTATAATAACAATTTTTTATACATATGAAGGATGAATTATTTCTTTCCTTAAAAATGATCTTTCTTTTTTTATTTCTTTTTTTTATATGAGTATTTTTGTTTTTGTTTTTTTTTGTTTTTTTTTCAATCCAACAATATATTTTATCTCTACTCTCTAAGTTTTTATAGTTTCATTTGTATCCTATTTTTGGTCAATTTCATATGCATTCCAAAGTTTTTAAAAATTTAGTCTGCATTTTGAATTTTGACAATTCCGTTTGCATTTAAAGTTCCAACAATTTTGTCTGTACTCTAAATTTTTGTTTGCAGTTTTGTCTGCATTTTGAATTTTTCACAATTCC
Source organism: Arachis hypogaea (assembly GCF_003086295.3). NCBI lineage: Eukaryota > Viridiplantae > Streptophyta > Magnoliopsida > Fabales > Fabaceae > Arachis > Arachis hypogaea. Next base: position 142,146,710 of record NC_092051.1, read on the forward strand.
ATCTAGATCTCGAATTTCTACCATTTCATTTGTATCTTGAATTTTAACAATTTGATTTACATTTTAAGTTTCTATAATTCTATTTGTACCCTAGTTTCGTCTGCATTTTGAGGCTCCTAATTCACATTAATTTTAATTTTTTGAGAATTTTTATTTAAGTTTTTTTATTTCTTTGTTTTTATTCCTAATTACAAACTCAGATTGTGACTTGTGTTTGAGGAGTAATATTAAACTACTATTTTTAGAATATTTTATATTATAAAATATAATATTTAATAAGTATATGTTGTTATATTGGTTTATGTTTATATAATTTGATATTAGGTTATTTTAATGATATGATTAAATTATATTTTTATTCTATAAATAGACATTATTTCACATGATACATACCACAATACGAGAATAGTATTTGATATTTACTCTTTTAGTTATTATAATGAATTCTATTATATGCATCACTTTTGCACATGAATAGTGATTAAAGTGCCCTAAAGATTTACATAAGAAAAACTGAAAACATCACATCTTAGCTTGATTTGGAAATTAAGAAGTAAACTTCTCCACGAATGCACCTCTATTATTTGGTTTCCTTCAACACTTTACCTCTCTTTTGTTCCGCCTTTTCCTAGTAACTTACGATAAATAATTGATGGAAAAGTATAGGGTATTAATATATTATCTGTCAACTTATTGTCAATAATAATTAATTATTCGGTCCGTTATGTTACCAACAGCATATCTGCCAACTTCTGCTAACTCTTATTTATAACTGTGTTTTATGGAAGTGTCTTCATGGATGTGTCTAATAAAAATGTTTTTTTTATGGTTGTATTTAATAGAAGTGTCTTTATAGATATATTTTCTGGATGTGTCTCTTTATATATGTATTTAAAATATAATAATTAATTATTGTTGGCAATAAGTTGACAGATAATATGTTGGTACCCTATACTTTTTCTTAATTATTATATTTTAAATACATATATAAAGAGACACATCCAGAAAATATATCTATAAAGACACTTTTATTAAACACAGCCATAAAAAAGATATTTTTATTAGACACATCTACGAAGACACTTCCATTAAACACAATTATAAATAAGAGTTGGCAGAAGTTAGTAGAAATGTTGTTGGTAACGTAGCGGACTGATAATTGATTAATTGTTGACCAAACAGAATTTATTATTAAATTATAGTGTAAATTATTAGATATGCATATGAAAAACTCATGCACAAATAAAAACAATACTGAAAGATGAAAAAGACAAAAAAAAATTCAAAAATAGAAACTTTCATAAAAATAACCAACCATCAAATCATCAAGTAGTTGATGAAAAGGACTAATTAACTTCACACATCATGAGAATGCCTTTGTGATAAAATATTATTCAACTACGTTAAAGTCACATAAAATTCAACTATTAAATCAATTATTTTTATAAAATATATATTAGAAATAAATTAAATAATATATTTATACATAAATAAATAATAAATAATTTAATAATTAAGTTTTAATATGTGTCAGTTATTTTTATAGAATATATTTTAAAATATAAAATATATATTAAAAATAAATTAAATAATATATTTATATATAAAAAATAATAAATAATTTAATAATTAATTTTTAATATGCGAATAACACATATAGTGCTCCCTTAATTCTTTCTCATTATGAGAAATAAAATTAATTGACCATAGATCACTTTTATTAAATTTTAAATTTTTTTTAAACTTTTTAAAATTTTCATATTTAAAATATTTTTGTCATCATATGAATATTTGGATAATATTTTTAATAATTTGTCCAATTATAAATAGAAATCGATGGAAAAAAAAAAGACAAGGCAATCCTATATAAATTATAGTTTTTTTTAAATAAATAAAATTAATATTAAAATTATAGATATAAACAGGCAAATTTTTAATTTTTACACTTTATTATATCACTTATTCCGTTTTTAGATAGGATGATTTTTTTTCACAAAATATTTCGTTCTTGGTGAGGACAAGATAAATAAAAAAGAATAAACACAAAAATAAGATAAGATACTATAATTATTTTTAAACGTATTTCGTCTATATGGTAAGAACGATATACATGCATAATTATATCGCTTTTTTGTGAAAATGAAATACGTAATAAAATAATCCAATATACAGTTCTAATTTATGCACATTTTTTTTTGTATTAGTTTACCTCACTTAGTAAGTTGTGGCCTAAATGTTAGTTATTGATGTTGTAGATACCTTAATGTATCCATTCCCAACATCTTTATAATCAGATGTTTTCAACACAAATATGCTTGTGTTTTTTCTATTTTTGCCTCAAAGATACGAGTGAACATTCTAATTAATATACATTGGTTATTATGTCTAAATTTAATAGATCTTTTTGGATGTGTGTTTAAAGTTTGATGATTGAGTTGTTATCAATGAAGTTTACGTGAACAAAAATGCATAATAATTTGATATCCTTCAAATAATGCACTCATAATGTGATCCTTTAATATTTTATTGCACATATTTTTCTATATATATGATAGAAGGTAATAAGTATACATTTTGTTAGTTTAAGTTAGATAAAAATAATTTTACACATATTTTATTTTTATCATAGATGAAACATGCTTAAAAATGATTGTAGTATTTTACTTCGTCTACATACTAGATACTTGTTTATTCTGTCTCTTCAAGAGACGAGATACGTGTGTGAAAAAATTATTTTATCTTAAAACACAATAAATAATAAGGTATAAAAATATAAATTCTTTTCAATGTGTGTTTATATCTGTAATTTAAACATTTATTTTATTTATTTAAAAAGATCCCCTATAAAGTATTGGACCTAAAAATTGCTGTGGAAAAATTTTCTTCTTAAAGCAATGCTATAAAGTTTTCTCTTAATTAAGTATTAATTAAGAACTTGATCTTATTTTTCGGTTTCGAATATAATTTATTTCAGTTAACTCGAAAAAGAAAAGACCACACAAAATGCAAGGATATTTCTAGACATAGAACATTACATCTCCTCCCCTTCTTCAACGCTCTATCTAATGAAGCCCATAATATTTAATGCAATATTAATCCCCAACAAACAAAAAATAAAAATCACACCCATACCCATGCCTTATGCTGTGTTTGTTTCTGAGAACACAACATGACAAGACACTAAGAACAAAACAGGATAATACACTGATGGACAGAAATACAAAATTTTGTGTTCTTGTATGTATTCTGTTTGGTGATAAACTAGAACAAATTATGAAAATTCAATTTATTCTCATTTTTTTTCATTCAAAAAATTTAAGATGAAAAATATAATAATAAAAAATATAATTAAAAAAAATTAACAAAAATAATGAAAGAAAAAATGAAAAATAAGTTGTGTCCCTTGTTAATGTCTCCGCCTGTCAGAATGGACACAAAATACACATTTAGTGTCTCTAGACACATTGTTTCTGTCTATGTCTTCTCTGTCAAAAATGATTTTGTGTCTTTGTGTCCCTGTCCTAGTGTCCTGTCTAAACAAACGCAGTTCCAGTGTCCTATCTCTGTAAACAAACCGCAGGCTTAAGTACTATACTCCTATATATATATATATATATATCCCTCACGTAAATTGAACCTTACCCGTAATAAGCACTATTATCATCATCATCATAATATGATCAAAATGGGTAGCGTTAGCTTTAGCTTTTGGATTTGGTGGATTCTTGCTATCACTCACATTCCTTCAATGATCCAAATCATTGAGGCTCGGATACCAGAATCACCACTTCAATGCAACCAAACACTCTGTACTCTCTACAACACCTACGGCAGATGGGGTGACCGAAAAGATTGTTATGCCCTCAATGCAACCTACCCAACAACTGAAGAAGAGCTTCGTGCAGCCGTTTCTTTTGCTGTCAAGCACAATCTAAAAGCCAAAGTGGTCACGAGATTCTCACATTCTATGCCCAAGCTCGCCTGCCCTGACCAAGCTGTCCAAAGCAGTTTTTTTATCAGCACAGAGCATTATAATCTTCAAATACAAATCGACACTGCCAATGCCGTTGTTACCGTTGATGCCGGCGTCAGCCTTCGGCAGTTGATTGATGCAGTTGAAGTTGCTGGATTCAGTTTGGTGGTCTCACCTTATTGGGAAGGTATATGTTGAGTTATTTTAAATGTAGTTGCTATATTCACGGTTTTATTGGCGCCAATTTTATTATGAATTTGTTATATTTTAGATAATTTGATATATTAATACATATCTATTATATATTAATAATTTTATAATTAATTAAAATTAAGATATGTTATTTGTTATTTTTTCGTTGTAATTGAAATAATTTTTTAAAAAAAAATTCTTTCTTTTTTTTCATCTTTTTTTTTAGTCACTCTAACTCTTTTATATATTATTACTAATTATTAATTTGACAACCAATACAAAATATAAAATATAATATTTTTTAATTGTAACTAAAATTAAAATATTAAAATTAAAATTAAAATATATTTAAAATTAAAATACATATTACTAATTTTACAATTAAAATATATCACATAACATTAATTATAATTAAAATAATTTCTTTCCTCCAAAATTAAATTCTCTCTTTTCCTTTCTCTCCTTCTTATTTATCTTCTTCTTTCATCTACTTTATCTTTCTTATATATTATTATTAATTATTAATAATTACTAATTTAACAACTAAAATATAATAAATAATATTTTTTATTATAATTAAAATAAAATATTTTTTTAAATTAAAAAATTCTTTCTTTTTAACTCTCTTTTTCTCTATCTCCCTCCTTTCTCCGCTCACTCAATATATCTTTTTTCTTATTTGATATTTTCAAATAAAACAAATAATTTTTCATTTATATATTAATATAAAAAAATATTTTAAAAGGATTTTGAAAAGAAAACAAAACCAACAATCCTATAGAAAAATATATTAATAGCATTGGATGACCGCCTATTGACAGAATTTCACCGATCAACTAACCGCCAACCTACCAACCAACCACCGATAATATATGTTGATCATAGATTGACTAACTATTCACTAAAAGGCCCAAAACAACTACCAACGTCGACCAATCGACAGCCCAACAACCTATCTTATCCAACTGCCAACGACGCCAACTGACAACCAAACCCGACCGACTAAAGATTATCCAATGATATATTAATTCCCACTAACAATCGGTGACCACCTCCTAACCTTGATTGATCTACCACTATCCTTTCGATACTAAATTAGCTACCGTCTACCTACCTACCAACCGTGTTTGTCGACCAATGACCAGTTGGTTGAGGTTGACCTATTCTACCAACTGTCTACCGACTAACTACCTACCTCGATTGATTAAGTGCTCCTTGACCACACATTTATTGACTTACCTCGACCTATCGACCTACTGCCGATCTACCTGACCTATTGTCATATGGCTAGCCTACGTCGACCTACTACTGATTGACCTCGGCCAACACAGACAACTGACCTACCATTGGTCGAAGTTGGTGGAACAACTCGATCGATCATTGAACAACACCTGGTGACCTAACCTGCCAAAGCCTTGATCGAGTGTTGGACAACCTCGAACTATAGAAGTTGACTCCATCACCCATCCTTAAACGTTTGCCATTCACTACCAAAAATAAAGGATTTAGTCACGAGAAAATCGTGGTTAAACTCCAAAAAAAACTGTGACAATTATGCTTTCGCAATAAATGAACATCTGTGGTTAAAGAGGGCGATACATTTTTAATTAGCCACGGTTTTAACACCCGTGGAGATATTTTGTTAGCCACAACTTTAGCATGTTTAGACACACTCTTTTTCGTGGCAAAATAAAAGGATGCACAACGAAATAATTGTTTCTACCACACTTTATCCGTGACAAAATTGATCAGGCCGAGATTTTTTGTCACAATTTTTTCCGTGGCTAACGATAAAAGTTAAATTAAAAAATATATAATAATCAAAATGCTCCTTAATATAAAATTACATCATATAATATTAAAAAAAAGTCACATTGCTATACATATTATCCATAGTATAAAAATATAAAATTAACAAATACTTAGTATTGAAAAGCAAATATCCTAGATTAAATGGATTTAATGTTTAAAAAAATCCAAATAAAACTGTTACAAAATAAATATCAAACTTTACTAAAATGATATAGAAAACTGAAAGCTTGAAAGTATCAAAACAATGAATTTATCAAGCTCCACATGCAAAAATATTTTCAGATAAATAGCAAAAAAGACACATAATTTCAGCCAATGAATTATACACCCCGTCGATACTCCAATTGCTTTGTGTGCTCTAATAAAATTTGCTAAGCAAGATAGAGATCAGGAATTAAGCTAAGAAATTAATAGGCCATAATTTGACTCATTCAAAGATGATCAGCAAAATTAAGGTACAACATTTACTTCTCAGATATAATTTGTAGCTACTTTGTAGCCTTCAGTTGTCAGTTGCATAACATTTTTCAAAATGTCAATTGGTAATTTAGAATCTATCTACAATAAGCAACAAAAGAAAGAATGTATATTGAAATAAAAAAAAAGAAAGGTCTAAAATTAAATTTCATTGTTGACTAAAAAAAATATATAAAACAAAATGATGCCATGAAAATTAATCTGAAAAAGTGTCACTTTATCCAACTTTGGTGGCAGAATTCCAACAGTAACATTAGAGTTACAAAGTCACAAAGTTAAATCAAAAGTTGAGCAGTTTAAAAGAAACAACAAACTTGAATTTAGCCAATTGAAAAAGTCAAGTAAGATAGAATAATAGATGCATACCAAGCAAATGGTGCTATTAAGGTATCCGGCACTGAAGTTATAAGATCATGCATGGGATCCCAGCATCGTAACAGCCAAAATTGCAGTATTGATACACGCAGATTTAGTTCCTATACAAAAAATATTGAAAAAACGAGTTATTAAGCATACTTTCAAAAGAGTTGCTCAAATTCATCGTTTCTGGTCATGCCTCAGACAACGTACTCATCTCCACCAACAACAAGACAAAAAGAGAAAACTTAAATGACACTCGTATTACAGTGTTTTAGAGAGGCAAGATTTCGAGCACTACCTCCAGAGAGAGTGACGGTGAGAGAGGTGCAATGGAGCACCTTAGGGTTCCTTCAAGTCTTCTCCGCAATTCGTGGTCCCCTGCTCTTCCACAAAACGTCCGGTGAATGTTAGTTAGCTTGATTTAAGTGCAGAAGCTAAGAAATTACGAACTAAAGAGAATGCTATTAACGAAAGGGGTTGGCAGCATGTTATCAAACTTGAATCAATTGCATCAGGAGCTAACAGGGAATTTGGAGAATAGTGGGAGGAAGTTATTGTTAAGAGCAAATGGGCTACTAAATAAAAGTTGCGTTTAACATTGTCGCTAAAAATTTCATTCATCTTATTATAAATATTACTTTGAATTTTGTTTAGTGAAGTAACTATAACTTTTTAATTTAGAGTAAAATTTAATTTTGATAAAAAAATATCAAATTGTAAAATTTATAACTTTAAGCTATATTTCAAAAATTTCACATACTAATTAGAATTTAGAATTTTGATTGTTGAATTTAAAAATAAATGGTATAAGTAAAAATTAAAGTAGATAAATTTAAAACTTAAGAATTTGATACCTTTGAATTGAAAAAAATAAAAATTTTGTACATGGTTAGAAAATGAACTTCAATAAAATTAATTTTAATTTATTTTTTTATTGAATTAATAAGATATATGTGTAAAATTAATATTCTGAATTTAAAAGTTAGGATTCTGTTCATTAATGTTGCCATAAATTAATAATGAATAATTAAATAATAAGTAATTAAATTAGTTATTATTCCACTCAATTATAGTTAGTATTTTTGACTTTTTAAAATTAGTTAGTTATTTTATCAAAGATAAACATATACTCTTTTAGTACTTTTTATAATTTTAACATTTATTTTCAATTGAACCATTTTATTCCATCACCAAAGTCTCTACATTAATGCATTAGGTCAAATTGGGCACCGAAATTGTATTTGACAAAAAAAAAAAAAACACAGACAAAACAAATATAACAATTAAAATATATAAATAGTGAAATTGTATGTATATAATTTAGTCTCTTCGTTACAATCTAATTTTTTATACAAGTAATGAATAACACAACCACGTTAAAAAAACTACTATTAAATAAAAAAAAAAGAGACATTAACCAAATCAGCGCATAGTTAGTACTAAGTACAAAAAAACACATGATTTAGAGATATGAAAGAGTCTAAGAATCATATAAAGTGAAAAAATTACACACATCATCAACATCTAAAATCAAACCATTAGCATACTTTATTAATTTTTTAGTGGCAGCACTCAAGAAGAGGAAAAAGAAACTAACAATTAAAGAATTGGAAAAGTCTGCAACCTTATAAATCGAATTTACCTTAGGTTAAGGTTTAAATTAAAAAAAATTATAAACTTGATGAAAATATTTTGAGGGAATGGAAGAAAAGACTAAATTAAGCGCAGAGTTTAAAAGTGAAAATCGTTCAATTTCATTATAAAATTTAGATACAAAAATACAAGATATTACAAGTAATTACTACGATCATATAAATTTGTCACTATTTTTTGTTGGTATATCTTCCCGTTAGTAACGTCCGTGTTTCTAACAGTGATTTGACCATAAATGACTCATTGGACCACAAGAGTTTTCGGCCCCTGGTTCCGTTAGGCTCATTAAGGATTTTGTCTTTACGGTCTTTTGTGTGGTTCCTTAATTCTGTGAGTATTTTGCAGCATACTACAAGATTATGGCCAAAGTCTTTGTTAGGTCAAAGGTTATTGACAACATATTATATATATATATATATATTTTTTTTTTTTTTTAATTTGATAAAAATTTTAATATTTATTACAAGAATGTTAGATATCATTATATTTTTTATTTTAGAATAAAAATTAAATATGGAGATACAATTTATTTAAAAAAAAAACTTATAATTTCATAATATTGTTACGACAAAATTACTAATTAATATCTAAATTATCATTTTTTAATATAAACATTTTCGTATAAAAAGACGCTTTATTTTTGTTAGAAATATAATCATTTACGTGTTTCTTCTCGTAATATAATTGTAATATACATTTTAAGACACTTTCTCTTCCGTAAAGATCTACGCACGTTGAGTAATTCATATCAATCCAAAAAAACATGTCATTGCACGTTTGCTTCCATGATCCTTTTTAACCTCTCGCATTGTCTCTTCAGGTATAACAATTGGAGGACTTATTAGCACAGGGGCACATGGGAGTTCTTGGTGGGGAAAAGGTGGTTCTGTTCATGATCATGTTGTGGGGCTTAGCATTGTTGTCCCTGCTTCTAAATCTGAAGGGTATGCCAAGATTTTGAGGTTGGACGAACAAAATCCATTGTTCAATGCTGCCAAAGTATCACTCGGTGTCTTGGGTGCTATCTCCAAGGTTAGTATATAGGATTTAAATATTGTTGAGATTATTCTTAGTAAAATTTTTAAATTTTTTTACATAATAAATATATTAAAAATTTAAATTTGGCATGTTATTCATAAAACAAAATTAACTAGTAACTTAAACATCTATTTTTGGAGTACGCATTAGTTTAATCCTTTAATTTAGGTATTACCGTTTCATCATGCCATATATAGGGTTATTTGTATTATGCTAGCTCTGCCATAATTATTTTTATGTTTGTTGGTTTCTCAGAAATCGATCTCTTTTAATTTTTATATATTTAAAACAAAATATCTGTTAATTAAAATAATTTTGTTTGATGTATTTAATATATAAAATTTATGTCAAAATAAATTAAATAATTATTGATATATATATATATATATTAAATAATATTTTAAGGTGGTACATATTTTAAAATAGATATGTAATATTTAAAAAGTGAGAATAAAGTAATATTTTTCATATAATTTGATTTGGAACGATAGGAGTGATAAGTGGGTCAGGCCGTCCTATCCTGCCATAAATTTGCTTGTACATAAGTTAGTTCACTTCACTCCACCTAATGTGATGATCTTGAATCTCCTATCCCGCCTATCGCGGGCTGATGTTGTTTTTTTTTTAAGTTTTGTGTTTAAAAAATAATTTCTAAGGATAAGGACCACAAATCAGTATTTTTAGAAATAAAAAATCAAGAATCAGGAAATCTTAACAACATCACATATTCACATTTATAGCAAAATTAAATTAACAACATTGACAATATAATTTTACTGTCTTAAAAATTCAAAAAGGAAAAGTACGAGGAGCTAATGGAATACTTGTACAATATGTACAATGGAAGTTTATGGAGTATTAGAGATATAACCATTAGTGTTACCTTTTTCCATCAGCTGAAGCTTTTGGAATGAGTGGTATCATGATATGGTATTAGAGCACTAGATTCGAAAGGTCAAGAGTTCGATCCTTGGTGAACCCCAAAATCAATATAGTATGCGAGATGTTCATTTTGTAACTCAATAACTCATTCAACAATCCTAACTTAAAAAGAAATTCAAAGTCAAGAACAAAGTAGAAATTCAGAGATTCGATCGACATTGAGGCGTGAGGGAGGAGTGTGCACTGTGAGTGGGAGTGAGTGAGTTACGGATTGAGAGTGACGTAGAAGAAGAGGGTGAGCGACGAGCTGAGAGCGAGGTGCAAACACAGTCGAGTAGAGACAGGTGTTTGCCATTCCTATAAAAGACCAATCATTATCTAAAAGAACCATAAATTTTATACGCGGATAATTTGTAGTATGAATAATAATTTGATGTGTCTAGAAAGTTGAAAGTAATCGTCACCAATCAAAAACATAATTTCGTAATCATTGATGATATTAAAGCTTCTAGGTCTAAAATTTAATTTTTGTTAACCTAAAAAAAATAAGCTGATCCCATCTAGTGGGACAAGATTTTGTTATTGTTGTAAAAAAAAAAACAAACTAAAATAATAAAAGAAAGGTAGCAGGTGTAGTCAACTTCATATGAAATTGATAACTGAGAGCCATTAGATGAAAATTTAGTCAAATCATTTAAATCATTTAATGGTTCTTAGTTATTAACTTCACGTGAAGTTAACTGTACTTGAATTTTTACCTAAAAAAAATGTACAATTATACTAATAGTGGCGCAAGAAATTAGATATATTCTATATTAATTAGTTTATCTTTTTAATAAGGTAGAAACTCAAGTGCAGTCGACTTCACGTGAAGTTGGTAGTTGAGAGTCATTAGATGATTTGACTGTTGACTAAATTTTCATCTAACGGCTCTCAATTATCAACTTCACGTGAAGTCAACTACACCTAAATTTTCACCTTTAAATAATTAAACGTTGATCCAACATTAGACGAGATGTGAATGAGTTAGCTAGAAGTATGATTTAATTTCATTATAATACACGTTGCTTTTGCTTCTTTTTTTTTTTTTTTTTTTTTTGCAAAAATAGAAAAATAATACTTCTACTATTCTCAAATGAAAATTAAACAAAATAACAAGTATTTGAGAATTATTTTTATTATTATATTTTTTTGAGTATTTAATAATCTTTGTTGTAGTCCTCGTCATTGCAGAAATTAGTAGATGATCAATAGAAGACCTATCAATAGTTCATAAAAATTTTGTATCAACAATTTCAATTTATGTAAAATTTATAGCTAGCACATATTTAATTATTTTGTATTTATCCTTAATAAAATATGATGAAATTAGCAATGTTATTATAACCTGTATAGGTAACATTAAGAGTGGAACCAAGGTTCAAAAGAAGCATAACCTACAATTTCACGACCGATGTTGGTCTTGAAGATTTGTACGCAGATCATGCAAAGAAATATGAATTTGCAGACATAACTTGGTATCCATCACAACACACTGCAATTTATCGATACGATTCGAGGGTTCCCTTAAATACTTCTGGTAATGCAGTCTTTGACTTCATTGGATTTCAAGATAATCCAACTTTGATCCCCGAATCAGTTAGAGCTTCAGGTAATTAATAATAATTAACAAATGATCTCTTCAACCACTCTTCTTTTTTTTTTTAAAAGAGTTAAATTTTACTTTATATACCATAAATTTTATATAACTAATATTTTTTTTATTTTGACTTTACATTTGAACCAACACTAGTCTATTCCTAACATTTTTCGTTTATCTACTAAAATTCAAGTAATTTTGAATTCTCCTAAACTTAAAAATTATATAAATGAGCTTTTCTAAATGTGAGGAATTTAAACAAAATAAGTATGTTATTAATTACCCCCTCCTTAAACTTTAGTTTATGTGATTCTTTTTAAGTAAATATGCAACTTTGATATTCTAAACTTTGTTATGTGTGTGTTTTTCTTAATGTTGATGAAAACTTTACCAAAATGTCCCTTTTATCCTAAAGTTTTTTAAATATGCAACCTTTACTATTCCAAATTAATTTTGTTAATTTTGTTTTATTTTATTAACAATTGATAAAAAAAAATACCTAAATGCATTTGAATTAATTAGATAGAGAAAATTCACGTATAATTGTTTTTAGAGAAATGTTAGGAGCCAGCAACTTTTGTGATTTGTAACCATCAAATAGTCATCAATAATGGTTTTAATGGTGTGAGATTGGTGTGAAATTTCATCCAATTGCTCACTTTTTTTTGCTGATTACATGTTAACTAGAATTTAACAAAGTTGCTGGCCCCTAAACTTTTCTTTGTTTTTATATGAAAATACTAGTTAAAAATCGTTAAATAATATGATATATTTGACTAAATTATTATCTCACAGTTTTCAACTAACAACCTCGTCACCTAAAGACAATTGTATTGAGTTTTCACCTCATTAGATACAAACTAAATGCATGCATCATGATGAACAGAGACTTTGTTTGAAAGAACAAGAAGCACGCATGGGAAATGCTTAACAGCTGCAGCAACGTTAGCATACAGAAAACTTACAGCAAATGGTTTAAAGAACGATGGCATGTTTTTTAGCGGTTATCCAGTAATAGGTTACCAAGGCAAAATGCAAGCCTCAGGTTCATGCTTGAACTCACCATTACTTCACACATCATGTCCTTGGGATCCCAGAATCAAAGGCTTGTTCTTCTTTGAGACCACTCCAATCTTACCGGCTTCTCTTTTTCGCGACTTCGTCTTGGACGTGAAAAAGCTCAGAGACTTAAACCCCAAATCTTTTTGTGGAGCCGACAACTATAACGGCATTTTCTTACGTTATATCAAACGGTCGGATGCATATCTAGGTCAATCCGAAGACTCTATAGTAATTGATTTCAATTATTATAGAGCCAATGAGGCATTAACTCCGCGATTAAACCAAGATATTTGGGAAGAATTGGAACAAATGGCGTTTTTTAAGTATGGAGCTAAGCCACATTGGGGTAAGAATAGGAACATCGCATTCTTGGGAGTGGATAAGAAGTTCCCAAATTACAACAAGTTTATTGAAGCAAAACAACAATTGGATCCACAGAATGTGTTTTCTAGTAATTGGTCTGATGAAATATTGTTTGGGAAGGAATTAGAGAAGAGTGATGGGTGTGCTCTTGAAGGGTTATGCATATGTAGTGAACACAGACATTGTAGCCCACAAAACAATTATTATTGTAGCCAAGGACTTGTCTATAAGGATGCTTGGGTTTGTAGGTATTCAACCACGGTTCCACCATCTTAAGTTAAGGATGGAGAAATTAAATCATACTCAAAGGTTAAAAGGAGATGTATGTTTGTTTTATTATTAAGGTATTTAAATTCAAAGAATAATATGTGTACCAAAAAATTAACCATTAAATTTGTATTATGAATAAATATATGTTATTTAATTTATTTTTAAGATATATTTTAAAATTATTTTAGAAAATAGCATAATCACATAGAGAATTATATGTTATTATATCATGTAAAAATACTTGTGTATTTTTCGATTAATATATATATTTTTAATTTATAAATAATAATTAATATGCTAAGAATACTTAACTTATGCTGAGAAAATTTTTAAAAGATTTATATGAACGAATCACATGTATTTAGTATCCCAATGGTCATCAAATCGTTAGATATGAAAATAATCTTTTCAAAGAATGTAAGAAAATGAAAAAATATTTAGTCTTAATAGTACTATATCTTAAAGTCATAAAGATACTAATGTATCTTGTTAAAAATAGATACTCGGTTCATTTGCTCTGAACTTATTAATAGAAAACATTAGAATGAAATAAAAAATGTCTTTTGATATCTTTATAGAATAATTAATATGTGATTATTGTATTTGATGGTTATCAGTAGCTAAGAGAAGGGGGTTGAATCTTAGCCCCTTTTTGCTTGATAATTCTTGCTGACCTTTGAAACCAATTTTAGAAACTTCTTGTCTTTTTATCTCGTGACTAGCCACGAGACTTTTTCTTTTGTCTCGTCTCTAGCCACGAGACTTTTTTTTTGTCTCGTCTCTTGACACGAGATATTTTTTGTTTTTGCTCCTATGCAGTAGAAATAGAAATGGAGTAGAGAAGAGAGAAAATTACACCCAGATATATCCTGGTTCAGCTGCTAAGTGTAGTGCAGCCTACATCCAGTCTCCATCACAAACATGATGGAATTTCACTATAATCTTCCTGATTACAATCTGTAAAATGCTAACCCAACTTACAAGGGGATTCCCACAGAATCATGAAACACAACATAGATGAACAAAGGAACTCTAAGGACATCTATGACTTTTTCTTTTAATTTTGCACTCTCTGCCTTTTTCCGCTCTATGGCTTTTTCATACAAACCTCACTGTTTGCCTTTTTCCATGAGACTCAAGACATGACAAAATTAAACAGAAAAATTACAAAACAGAATACATTGAAGGAGAAGAGAAAACTGTAAGCTCAGGTAGCTCTGAGAACACTGTGCCTTGCACTCTCAAACTTTCTCCTTACTCTAAACAGTGGCTATTCTCTCTTTTTATAGAAGAGGGAAGCCTCCACATTTGAAGCCAAAAACTAAGCCAACTTCTTCTTCTCCAAGTAACAAAACCAGTTCGGCCAGAGAGAGAGAAGAGATAATCCATGCAATAATCAACATGCAATTACCTCTAGTCCTTTCTTGGTCATCACTTTTCATCAATCCGAGCTCTCCATCCTTGGCTTGCTCTCCAAGATGAATTTTTGGCCCTTGATACTTCATGATGATGATGACTTCTTCTACTCCACTTTTGCTTCCTTCCTCACGCAGCCACCCTAGCTACCTTCTGTGATGAGTGAACTCAAAAGTGGTGACAAGCCATCTCCTCCAAGATCTTCTTTCCTGCTGGCCGAATCTCCTTAACCATTTTTGGTATGGAGAGGCTGAGATCTCATCACCATATCTTTCCTTTCATGGTTTAATTAAAGATCTTAGCCACTGCATTTTTTATGTTTTCTTGTCATCATTGAGATGGTCTTGTAGCTTGCCTTCCCTTCTTTTTGATAGCTCAAAGTCTTCATGGTTTGCTGTGTAAGGACCGAAGAAGAGAAGGAAAGTGATGAGAGAGAAAGAGATATGAAGAAAAGTAATCAAGTGAGTTTGAGTAAATTAATTAATGTGAGTTGCTTTTACTTCCCTTAGGTGGAGTAGCGTGTAGCATTGCTAATCACCATCAAATCAATTTTGTCAATTTCTCTCTCATAGTTTCCATGCAATAAATGGTAATTGAATGAATTTGAAATCCATCACATGGTTAGTATTGAGATCCGTTGGAAGGCATAGGCAAATATCAACATTTGCTTTTCTGATGAAATATTTTCGAATCAAGCATTGGAGTATCCAACCAAGATTTTGAGTTGGGCTAATGATAGTGTGAATTGAATCTGGCCCATTCAAAATATTTCAGCCACACTTCTAATGACAAGATCAATTGTGCTTAACTCATCAATTCTGGCCCAACTAACACAACCATTATTTTAGCAATATAAATTCAATTCCAAGGCTGAGTATATGAATTGAGCTAGCTAATATTTTTCGGCCCAACACTAAAATCTGCATTGCAAAAATATTTAAATCAACATATGAAAATTAAAATTAATTACATTAATAATGTTTGATCATCACTAATTTAGAAATAGAGTTTTTCAAACTCATCAATCTCCCCCTTGATGACAAACATTATTAAAATTGAAATGGAAAGAAATTTAAAAATTAGAGTATAGAGTACTCCCTTTGAAGATTTATTTTTCTCCCCCTTTCAAATTGTCACAAGGCTTCCACTTAATATATGCCAATCTAATCAAGGGAAGCACTAACCTGTAACAGTTTTAATCAAGTTTCAAGTAACAATGTTATTTAGCATATTCATTACATGATGCTAAATGCTTGATTTATGAGCAGATTTGAATTGATAATCAAAACTTATTTGTTATCATAAATTGATTTTCTGCTCAAACTTTACACACATCAATTGAGTACAAAGAAAAATGATGTTCAAAAGATTTTTAAAATTTTTCAGTTAAGATATCAGAGCAATATTATTGTGGTAAGAAAAATATTTTTGAAACACACATGATCACATCAATCATGGCAATTGTTATATTTTACACAGTTTAAAGTAACTGCCAAAAAAAATAAATAAGTTATCAAGTCAGCATATTTACCAAGATGAATCAGAAAATTCTTATTTCAATAGAGGCATGCATATTTATCAAGATAACTCAACAACTAGGCATTCATCAAAACAAATGCATTCTTACACATCATAAACCAAATGTATTTTCAGCAGCAGTAATCACAGTGAAACAAATCAAATATTATCAACATGCAACAAATATTATCAACCATGTATTCTTTTAATCAAGGGTGATCATGAATTTTTAAAGGAAAATTTCATCCCTGTTCATCCCCTGTTTTTCATTTTAATTTTCATCACTTTCTCCCCCTTTTGTCATCAAGGGGCACCTGCAAGAAGATTTTAACATGGAAACATAATATGCAAAATATAACCCAAAAGTGTCTACAAAGTATCACAGAGTTATTGTTCCAACAGAAACAAGCCAAAACAAAGTACCAAATTGAGTCTAAGTGTGCCAATATCAAACAGTAAACATAAGTTTAATCATCAGAGAGATTAAAGTCAGATCCCTTGGCCCCTGCTTCACTACCCACTTCATCATCCAGGCTTTCTAGTATTAGACCGACCCTTTCTTAGCATTTCTTCCAGGCCGACTCATTTTCATATGCAAGTTTGTGTGCAGACTTATGAAATTGAACCATGAGATCGGACATGTTTGAGAATTCTGTGAGAATGTCTCTTAGGAAATCGGTCGCCTTTGAGGATTCTGGCCGGCTCTCAAAGTCATCATCAGAAGCCATAGATTCCTTTCCCCTTTTAACAGCCCCGCCTCCTTTGATCATAGAGACTTTGTTCTTTACATCCTCATTTGTTAAATCTACCTTAAAGTACTCAAAGATGCACGTGAGAAACATTCCATAAGGTAAATTAGCCTTTTTTGTACTCTTTACAGACTCCCACATATGTCTAATCATGACATAACTAAATGAAATAGAAGATGAAGTAACGAGAGCAAATATTATGAGACAATCAGATACGGTTACCCTGTTATGAGAGCCACTCTGTGGGGGTAAGAATGTGAGTTATGATGCGGTGCAGTAGTGAGTTGGTTGGTCCAAGAGCCTTGTGAGTAGGAACAGTGTCGTCTAGTCCAGACAGATTTTCACAAATTTGATGAAGAACTTGCTTGTATGCGACCCCAACGTGCGCATCCCATTTGTCAGTCATATAAACCCTCGACCCTTCATCAGTGTAACCAAGGGCAAAGCCAATGGTCTCAGCATTCAGAGTGATATGCACACGCTTCACGTAGGAGTGAAGACTACCATCAATCAATCTCAGATTCGTATAAAACTGTCTTACTAACCCTGGGTAAACCATTTTGTGAATGAGGAGCAATGGAGACCATTTGAGATTGTCAAACAGAGGATGTAAATCAATCCCTTTGGAGGCCAGAGAATCGAGATTCACCAAGTATGAGGGACACAGATGCCGCTTTTCCAAAACCTCTTTGTAGAATTCATAGAATGCACATGTAGAAAACCCTGAAGGATTAAAATGAGAATGTGGCTTATGAAATTTGTTCTTAAAATCCATTGATCCAAAGTTTGCGGGTTCCCGGGTCTCATGAAGCACGAAACCTTTGGTTTTCTGAGAGCTTTTTCCAGACGCATGAGGGGTGGACTTCTTTGGTGGTGATGGAGGAGGTGATGTATGAGATTCTTCTTCTTCTTCCTCCATGCTTGGTTCCTTGTTCTTGTCACTTTTTCTCCTTTCAGAAGATTTCTGAGCTATAACTTTGCGCCTCATGGATTCGGTTTTCTTGGTGGGAGGTGAAGGAGAAGATGAAGAAGTGGAGTAAATGTATATGTGTTTGGGGAGTGGAAGGCTTTTGAGAGAGACAAATTCTTTCACTCTTCCTTGGTGCTGTTTTCTTTTTCATTATGAGGAAGATGAATGGTGATGAAAGTTGGAGAGAGAGAGGTGGCCGAATGGTGAGGTGAGTGGAGGGAGGTTAGAGGGAAATTAAATGCTGATTGGAAAGAGATAGTGGAGGAAGTTATTAACCATTAAGGGCGCGGTTATTAACCAGGGAAGTTTTAAAAAACTGAAAAGGAGTTTCCTTGAATCAAGGGATTAGTTGGAAGGAAATATTTGATTTGACAACATGCTTCTTCCAACAAGATTTGATAGGACAACCAAGAGATTTTGTAATTTTATTTTTCAAAAAAATGAGGAACTAACAAAACTGTCATGGTGGGGTCAAAGATATTTGGTAGGGCCCATGAAAATTGAATTCTGCGTTGTCTCCCCCTTGATTATAGCTTCTTCCATCATGCCCTCATTTTTATCTCGTCCAAACCTACGAGACAAAACTGAACAGAGTCAAATATTCACAAGTTAACAATAGAACTTAAATCAAACATTCATAAACTTTTTTTCAAGGTGCAGAATCTGTCTTCACAGAGGGGTTTTGTAAAAATATCAGCAATTTGGTCTTCAAATTTTACAAATTGAATATCAATGGTACCCTTTTGCACATGCTCTCTAATAAAATGATATTTTATCTCAATGTGCTTGGTTCTTGAGTGCAGAACAGAATTTTTTGAAATGTTTATAGCACTCATATTATTACAAAATAAGGGTATACTATTGATTTTTAATTTGTAATATTCCAATTGTGTTTTTAACCAAATTAATTGAGAGCAACATGCAGATGCGGAAATGTATTCTGCTTCAGCCGTGGATAAAGCCACTGTGGCTTGCTTCTTGCTTGACCACATGTTGAGTGAGCTTCCAAGGAAGCAACACATGCCAGATGTGCTCCGTCTATCCACTGTATCTCCCGCATAATCTGCATCACAAAACCCTACTGCACAAAAATCATTAGATTTAGGATACCATAATCCAAAATTACAAGTCCTCTTAATGTATCTAATGATGTGTTTAACAGCCGTAAGATGGGATTCTTTTGGGTGAGATTGAAACCTTGAGCATACACCCACGCTTTAGACAATATCTAGTCTAGAGGAGGTAAGGTACATAAGTGAACCTATCATTCCTCTATACATTGTTTCATCCACATCTTGGCCATCATCATCCTTTTCAAGTTTTGTGTTAGGGTGCATTGGTGTTCCCATTGGTTTGGAATTTTCTAGGCCAAACTTTTTGATAAGTTCTTTTGCATATTTTTCTTGGTGAATAAAAGTACCACTAGGAGTTTGTTTGATTTGGAGGCCAAGAAAGAAAGTTATCTCTCCCATTAAACTCATCTCAAACTCACTAGTCATAAGTTTTCCAAACTCTTCACACAAGGATACATTGGCCGATCCAAATATAATGTCATCAACATAAACTTGAACAAGGAGTATATCATCATTAGATGCTTTAATAAATAAAGTAGTGTCGGTGGTACCCCTTTGAAATTGATTTTCCAACAAGAAAGCACTAAGCCTTTCATACCAAGCTCTTGGAGCTTGTCTAAGACCATAAAGAGCCTTAGATAGTTTGAAGACATGATTTGGAAAATTTTTATGCTCAAAACCGGGGGTTGAGCCACATACACTTCTCTATCAATAAAGCCATTAAGGAAAGCACATTTAACATCCATTTGAAACATTTTGAAACCTTTATGGGCAACATAGGCAAGGAGCAACCTAATTGCTTCCATTCTAGCTACCGGAGCAAAAGACTCATCAAAATCTATACCCTCTTCTTGATCGTAACCTTGGGCCACTAATCTAGCTTTGTTACGAACAACTTGTCCATCCTCACCAAGTTTATTTTTAAACACCCACTTAGTACCCGTAACTTTCTTACCATCCGGATGAGGTACTAGTGTCCAAACCTCATTCTTGTCGAATTGAGCAAGCTCTTCTTGCATTGCTTTGACCCAAGATGGATCTTCAAGAGCTTGTTTGACATTGTTGGGCTCCATTTGAGACAAGAGGGAAAAATTGCTTGGTTCGGATTGCCTTTTGGTGGAGGATCTTGTTGTTACTCCTTGAGAGGGATCACCAATTATGAAGTCATGAGGATAACCCCTCATAGACTTCCATTCTCTAGGCTTCCGAAGTGGTGTTAAGCTTTGATGAGTTTCTGGGGGTCTCACTGTTTCAATTTTTTGTGTCTGCTCAGGAGATAAAATGGAAATATCTCCTCCAATCTGACGAGACAAAATTGGACTGGCAGATTCTTCGTTTTGAGCAGATTTGGGATTTTTTTTACTTGTTCTAGACTCTTCACCATCTGAATCATTATCTATCACAGCACTGGGAATTAAGTTAGAATCACAAAATGTAACATGTATGGATTCCTCTATAGTTTTATGTTCCTTGAGATAAACTCTGTAGGCCTTGCTTGTGGTGGAATATCCAACAAACATTCCTTCATAAGATTTTGGATCAAATTTTCCAAGGTTTTCTTTATTATTAAGTACAAAGCATTTGCATCCAAAAACATGAAAGTACTTAAGATTTGGAGGGGTTCCTTTCCATAGCTCATAAGGGGTTTTCTTCAACCCTTTTCTAATGATTATCCTATTCAAAATGTAACAAGCTGTATTCGCAGCTTCAGCCCATAAAAATTTAGGAATCTCATTCTCACAAAGCATAGCCTTAGTCATCTCTTGAAGGCTCCTATTCCTTCTTTCAACCACCCCATTTTGTTGGGGGTTCTAGGGCATGAAAAGTTATGAGAAATTCCTAAGTCATCACAGAATTTTTCAAAGTCTTGGTTTTCAAATTCTCTTCCGTGATCACTTCTTAAATGGGCAATTTTTAAATCCTTTTCATTTTGAATTTTCTTACAAAGAGTGGAGAAGGCATGAAAAGCATCATTTTTATGAGCAAGGAAAAGTACCCAACCAAATCTAGAGTAATCATCTACCACCACAAGACCATAGTGTTTACCTCCTAAACTTTGAGTTCTTGTTGGTTCAAAAAGATCAATATGTAACATCTCTAATGGTCTTTTGGTTGAGATTCCATCTTTAGGTTTAAATGAGGATTTTACTTGTTTGCCCATTTGGCAAGCATCACAAGTAAGATCCTTATCAAATTTGATTTTTGGAATTCCTTTAACCAGATTTCTCTTAACTAGCTTAGAAATTTGGTACATGCTTGCATGACCCAACTTTCTATGCCATAACCATTTTTCATATTCAAGAGATGTAAAGCATGTCACATTTTGTTCTTTTAGGTCCTCAAGAGTCAATCCATACACATTATTGCATCTTTTAGCTTCAAATAAAATATCCCCAGTTTTCTCACAAACAACTAAACAAACAAACTTTCTAAAAATAACCTCAAAGCCTAAATCACACAATTGACTAGCACTAAGTAAATTATGTTTCAAACCATGTACAAGAAGAACATCATTTATACAAGATGAAAAATTTTTACTAACTTTCCCAACAGCCACTATTTTTCCTTTTGCATCATCACCGAAAGTGACAAGTCCTCCATCATATTCATCAACCTTTATGAAGAAGGTTGTCTTTCCGGTCATATGCCTAGAGCATCCGCTATCCATATACCACATATTTTTTTTTCTGTTTGGATGCTAGACACACCTGATCTATGTGATCTGCCATGAGACAAGGTTGTGACTTGGTCTCGGATTCCTCATCATCATCATCCGAGTCATTTTTCAATTCTTCCCATGAAGCCATCAGTCCCTTCTTCTTTCCTCTTTTTGGCTTTTCTTCCTTCTTTAACTTGGGACAATCAGATATGAAATGCCCCATTTCCTTGCAGTTATAACAAGTTACTTTGCTAAGGTCTTTCTTCATTTTTCTTGAGCTGCTGCCGTTGCCTTTGAGCTTTACCATTTTCCTGAATTTTTTTGCAAACAACACAAATTCATTTTCAGATGAGTTATCACTGGATTCATCATCCAGAGGGTTAGTGATAGCTGAAAAAGCTATTCCTTTCTTTTTTGAATCTTTTTTTAAGTAGGTGTTTTCAAAAGCAAGTAAATTTCCTCTCAAATCATCATAAGTCATAGAGTCAAGACCACTACTCTCAGAGATAATTAAAGCTTTTGTTTCCCACTCTTTTGTGAGACATCTTAACACTCTTCTCACTAGCACAGATTCAGGATACTTGATTCCCATAGCATCCAAGCCAACAATAATGGTGTTGAAGCGCTCAAACATCTCATCAATGGATTCTCCTTCCTTCATTGCAAATATTTCGTACTCTCTGTTTAACATATCTATCCTGGTCTTTTTCACAATGGTTGTTCCTTCATGAGTAACTAGGAGTTTGTCCCAGATTTCCTTTGCTGTTGTGCAACGTGATACCCGTCGGTACTCCTCAAAGCTGATAGCACAGTTGAGCAGATTGATAGCTTTGGCGTTGAGCTCCACTTTTTTTCTATCTTCATCCGTCCAACTTGCTTCTGGTTTAAGAAAAACAAATCCTTCGGCACTTGTAA
This sequence comes from Arachis hypogaea, assembly GCF_003086295.3. NCBI lineage: Eukaryota > Viridiplantae > Streptophyta > Magnoliopsida > Fabales > Fabaceae > Arachis > Arachis hypogaea. Next base: position 142,169,731 of record NC_092051.1, read on the forward strand.
CAGTTGGATATTGAGACCCTTCCAGGATGATCTTCCAAAGTCTGTAATCCACTGCTTGTACAAATATCTTCATCCTCTCCTTCCAATAGGTATAATTTTTCCCATTGAAAAGAGGAGGTCTGTTGCTTGATTGTCCTTCGGTCAGATTGTAGGACACCACATTTGAGCCACTGTTTTCTGCCATGAGGATCTTTACTCCAAGCTGCAAAGCTTGATCTCTTTGAGACCAAGCTCTGATACCAATTGATGGTTATCAGTGGCTAAGAGAAGGGGGGTTGAATATTAGCCCCCTTTTTGCTTGATAATTCTTGCTGACCTTTGAAACCAATTTTGGAAACTTCTTGTCTTTTTATCTCGTGACTAGCCACGAGACTTTTTCTTTTGTCTCGTCCCTAGCCACGAGACTTTTCTTTTTGTCTCATCTCTCGACACGAGATATTTTTGGTTTTTGCTCCTATGCAGTAGAAATAGAAATGGGGTAGAGAAGAGAGAAAATTACACCCAGATATATCCTGGTTCAGCTGCTAAGTGCACTGCAGCCTACATCCAGTCTCCATCACAAACATGATATAATTTCACTATAATCTTCCTGATTACAATCTGTAAAGTGCTAACCCAACTTACAATGGGATTCCCACAGAATCATAAAACACAACATAGATGAACAAAGGAACTCTAAGGACATCTATGGCTTTTTCTTTTAATTTTGCACTCTCTGCCTTTTTTTGCTCTATGGCTTTTTCATACAAACCTCACTGTTTGCCTTTTTCCATGAGACTCAAGACATGACAAAATTAAACAGAAAAATTACAAAACAGAATACATTGAAGGAGAAGAGAAAACTGTTAGCTCAGGTAGCTTTGAGAACATTGTGCCTTGCACTTTCAAACTTTCTCCTTACTCCAAACAGTGGCTGTTCTCTCTTTTTATAGAAGAGGGAAGCCTCCACATTTGAAGCCAAAAACCAAGCCAACTTCTTCTCCAAGTAACAAAACCGGTTCGGCCAGAGAGAGAGAAGAGATAATCCATGCAATAACCAACATGCAATTACCTCTAGTCCTTTCTTGGTCATCACTCTTCATCAATCCGAGCTCTCCATCCTTGGCTTGTTCTCCAAGATGAATTTCTGGCCCTTGATACTTCATGATGATGATGACTTCTTCTGCTCCACTTTTGCTTCCTTCCTCACGCAGCCACCCTAGCTACCTTCTGTGATGAGTGAACTCAAAAGTGGTGACAAGCCATCTCCTCCAAGATCTTCTTTCCTGCTGGCCGAATCTCCTTAACCATTTTTGGTATGGAGAGGCTGAGATTTCATCACCATATCTTTCCTTTCATGGTTTAAAGATCTTAGCCACTGCATTTTTTATGTTTTCTTGCCATCATTGAGATGGTCTTGTAGCTTGCCTTCCCTTCTTTTTGATAGTTCAAAGTCTCCATGGTTTGCTGTGTAAGGACCGAAGAAGAGAAGGAAAGTGATGAGAGAGAAAGAGATATGAAGAAAAGCAATCAAGTGAGTTTGAGTAAATTAATTAATGTGAGTTACTTTTACTTCCCTTAGGTGGAGTAGCGTGTAGCATTGCTAATCACCATCAAATCAATTTTGTAAATTTCTCTCTCATAGTTCCCATGCAATAAATGGTAATTGAATGAATTTGAAATCCATCACATGGTTAGTATTGAGATCCGTTGGAAGGCATAGGCAAATATCAACATTTGCTTTTCTGATGAAATATTTTCGGATCAAGCATTGGAGTATCCAACCAAGATTTTGAATTGGGCTAATGGTAGTGTGAATTGAATCTGGCCCATTCAAAATATTTCAGCCACACTTCTAATGACAAGATCAATTGGGCTTAATTCATCAATTATGGCCTAACTAACACAACCATTATTTTAGCCATATAAATTCAATTCCAAGGCTGAGTATATGAATTGGGCTAGCTAATGTTTTTCGGCCCAACACTAAAATCTGCATTGCAAAAATATTTAAATCAACATATGAAAATTAAAATTAATTACATTAATAATGTTTGATTATCACTAATTTAGAAATAGAGTTTTCAAACTCATCAGTATTCTTATGAATTCCAATCATAATTGATTGAGTATGCAAATGCATGATTTCTGTTTAACCTTTGTAAAGATAAATTTCAAATAAAATACTTATTTTTATTTGATGATAAAGTCATATAAAAAATATCTACAAAGCAAACTATAATTATGACTTTTTATTGATATATTCATGAAAAATTCTTTATTTTTCATAATACGTACGGATGAAAATTTCTCCTAAATTGCGCATGATCAATTGATAATTCTTACCCACTAAATGAAAATAAGAACCATTTTATGTAAAGTAGCCACAAAACAAGTGTTGCTATCAATAAAAAAGCACACAAAAAATAATGATAGTACAATTTTATATTATATAATTTTATTACATTATATAACTTTATTATTTGAAATCAAATCATCAATGATAATGAAAAAAATACTAAATAGTACAATTTTATATTATATAATTTTATTATTTTGAATCAAATTTTTGATGATAATAAAAAATACTATATAGTACAAATTTATTTTATTATATTATATAATTTTATTATAAATGGTTGACCCACGTAGGACTCTGAAGTATAACTAGCATAGAGAAAAATTAAGATTAAGAGAAAAAAGAAAACGAAGAAGATTGAATGTTATGATTTAGCTGAAATCTTAAAAGCTGATATACAGAGTTTGAATTTTGAAGACAATGATTATAATGAAAAAAATATATTAACAACAAGGATTAACATTTATGCTGAGATTTTAATTCAAACAAAAAAACTTTCCTTAAAAAAAATAACATCTATCAATCAAGTGCCACTGTCTGTTAGGTAACGCCTATAATAGATACTAAACTCCGTCATTTATTTTGTTGTGGTTCGGTTCAGGTTGCACGCCAATCTGAACAAGCAATGTGTGGTAAGTGGGGCTTGTCCTACACAATAGTTTCTGAAATGAGCCGAGTTTTGGATGGTTCAAGATTCTCTCATTATCATCACCATTCGATAGGACCCTTTACCAACCAATCAAATATAACATTAAAGGAGTTGTTAATGGTTTATCATCTTGAGTTAATCAATTTTATTGTGAAACTAATTTTAATTAAAAAATTACTGAACATAAATGATATTTTTTTATTTTTGAATGATTGTAATTGATTAATAAATAGGTTGCATGTTATTAGATATTCAGAAATCCATGACATATCCACTATTCTATATCGCTTAGTGTGTGTCAGCCTTGAAGTGCTCCATTTTGTAGCTGTTGAGCTTGGCATGGCGTGTGTCAGATATCAACACTTATTTCGTGGCCACCTTACATAAAATGGTGCCTATTTTCATTTCGTGGGTGAGGATTGTAAATTGACCATGTGCAATTTAGGAGGAGTTTTCATCCGTGCGTATTATAAAAAATAAAGAATTTTTCATGCATATATCAATAAAAAAATCCTATAACTATAATATTTTTTAATTATATTAAAATACTTACCATACATAAAGTAAGTTGTGAATAATTTTAGCTCAAAAATTTAATTAGATATATTCAATCATCATATAAATTGTCTAAAAAGAACTTAGTTTCAATAACATTTTATGAAGATAACACTGAGGGATAATCTATCAAGAGTCAAGTATATTCCTAACATATTAAACACTATGAGAGTGATAAAAGTGTACCAAAAATGATACAGAGTATCACCAATAAATACAACAAATAAAATTGTAGACACTTTAATTTCGTACAGGTAACAGTAAATGTATAAATAAATAATATTATATAGTGAATATTATCCATACAATGAACAGTAAAATCTGTATTATGTCAACATACAATAAAATAACATCCTCAAAATTAATATGAAAAATTCCAAAATTTTTGACAAAAAATTACGAGTCAAACCCTAAAAAATATCCACTATATTTAATCGTAATTACAATATAGTATGATCTAGTATAACCGTAATTACAATATATTTAATCACTCTTATTCTGTGATTAACTGATTATTTTTCACAACACTCTAATAATATATCACAGACTTTGTTTTGATGCCTTAAACCAAGGCTTCAAAGACTCATTTTATAGGCAAAAATTTGCCCTGTTGCATCCGCTTCCATACAGCTAGGGGTAGTAAATGGGTCAAACTCATTGGGCCGGTCCGCGTAACCTGTCAAAAAAGGTGAATTGGATTGGAAAATTGAGATCGCCAAATAGCAAAAATCCGCTAACCCGCACGCTTAAATTGCGGACTTTGACGGGGCGGAACGGGCTTCTCCGATGGGCTTAGTATTTTTTGGTAAAGGGTATTTTTACAATTTTTTTGCCAAAATCCAACTTTCTCCAACCCAACTTACAAGAGAATAAAGATGAAAATTGAGTATTTTAGATTATATTTATTTTGTTTTAGAGACAATATTTATAATTATGTTTATTTTGTTTTGGAAATAATATTTATAATTATATTTTGGATGAAAACTTGGTTTATAATTATGTTTATTAGATATTTATAATTACAAAGACTTTAATGTTTGTGAATATAAAAATTATAATTTGTTTATATTTTTAGAAATTATAATAGTTAAAAATAAAAAACAGAAGAAATTTTTTATACCTTTATATATATTATTTAATAGTTTAAAAAAAAGATATTTGGCGGGCTTAACCCGCCGGCCCGCCAGTCCGCCGTTAGACGGGGCGAGTTAGAATTCTGAGACCACCTCACTAGACGGGGCGGTGATGCGGAATTTATAACCCACTAACTTACCGGCAAGTGCACCGGGTCGTACCAAATAATACCTTACGTGAGTAAAGGTCAATCCCACGAGGATTGATGGATTAAGCAACAATAGCGTTTGATAGGATTAGTTAGACAAATAGAAAATAGTGTTGAGAGTTCAAAGACATCAAATAATAGCAAAAATATTAAAGATAGACAGATAAATAAGTTGGGAATAAAATATGGAGAAAACAGTTAAGGTTTCAGAGTTATCTATTTTCTGGATTGACTTTTCTTATTAACTATTTTAATAATGCAAGATTTAATTCATGGCAAACTATTTGTGACTAGACCCTAATTCCTTAGACCTTCCTAGTCTCCTCTAAAATTCATCAACTGCCAATTCCTTGGTCAATTAATTCCAATGAGAAGGTGATGATCAAATTCTAGTTTATATGCCACAAGAATCCTAATTATCCAAAAATAAAGGGATTATATGCCACGTATTCCGTTAAATACAAATAATTAAAAATTCATGATAATATGTTTTCAAGTTATTGTTCAAGTAAAGAACTTTTCCAAGTTATACAAGAACTCAAATAGAACATGGGTCATACTTCCATTCCACCCAGGTTCATAAAATAAAGAACGAAAACAATTATTGAAATATAAATCAAAACATAAATTAAAATAGAAAAATAATATAATCAATCCATACAATAGATAGAGCTCCTAACCTTAACAATGGAGGATTAGTTGCTCATGGAATATGAAATGTAAATTTGTATGGAATAATGTTGTGGAATGTTGTTCTGGAACCACCCTATTGGGATCCCTTTTATAACTAATCATAATAATTTAAAAATCAAATTTCTAAAATTAAAATTAAAATAATATCTTTTCCTAAAATAAGATTTGAATTTAAATTCGAATTAATTAACAAGTCTTCAACTGATGGGTGGGACCACTTGATTTGTCCATTCTGCAGCTTCTAATCTGTGATTTCTAGGCTAAGAACTGGGTCGAAACAGCCCAGAAATTGCCCCCAGCATTTTTCTACATTTTTTGCACGTGGCGCATGTGACGCGTCCGTGTCGTCCACGCGTTCGCGTCATTTGTGCAGATTCCAGTCCACGCGTTCGCCTCAGGCACGCGATCGCGTCATTGCGATCTCCTCCATTCCGCGCGGTCGCGTGAACCATGCGTCCGCGTCGGTATTCGCTGGTCATCTCCTTGGTTTCTTCTCTTTCTCTGCAGAAACTCCATCAAATTCAGCCGAATGCTACCTAAAATAAACAGTATTGCACAAAACTCAAAATAGCATCCATAGTGGCTAAAATATAATTAATTCTTTATTAAATTCAACAATTTAGATACAAATTCACTAGGAAAAGATAGGAAAGATGCTCACGCATCACAACACCAAACTTAAACTGTTGCTTGTCCTCAAGCAACCAAAAACTAATATAAGCTTAGGATGTGAATTTGCGTGAGAATGAGAGTTCGATTAAACCCATGTCTCTTGTTATAGTGGGGTTTACAGCTGGAATCCTGAATAGTTTTGACATCTCACTTTATCCCTTGAAGTTCAAAATGATTGGCATCCATAGGAACTCAGAATTCAGATAGTGTTATTGACTCTCCTAGTTCAGTATGTTGATTCTTGAACACAGCTACTTTATGAGTCTTGGCTGTGATCCTAAGCATTTTGTTTTCCAATATTACCACCGGATACATAAATGCCACAGACACATAACTGGGTGAACTTTTTCAGATTGTGACTCAGCTTTGCTAGAGTTCCCAGTTAGAGGTACCCAGAGTTCTTAAGCACACTCTTTTTGCTTTGGACCACGACTTTAACCGCTCAGTCTCAACCTTTTCACTTGACACCTTCACGCCACAAGCACATGGTTAGAGACAGCTTGATTCAGCCGCTTAGGCCAGGATTTTATTCCTTTGGGCCCTCCTATCCATTAATGCTCAAAGTCTTGGATCCTTTTTACCCTTTCATCTTTATTGGCGTTTTCTGCTTGCTCTTTTCTTTATTATTATTATTATTATTTATTATTATTATTATTATTATTTTTTCGCAAGCTTTGTGTTTTTCACTACTTTTTCTTGCTTCAAGAATCAATTTTATGATTTTTCAGATTATCAAATACATTTCTCTTTTTTTCATCATTCTTTCAGGAGCCAACAATTTTAACATTCATAAGCTTCACTATCAAAAAAATATGCACTGTTCAAGCATGCATTCAGAATTACAGAAAATACCACCACATTTAAGTAGATCAGACTATTCTTAAAATTAACTCAATTTCTCATGGAATACATTACTTCTTTTTCTTTTCTTTTTAGATTCAAGTTCAGTGAGTGGTACATGAAACATCTTTTCAGCATTAAGCAATTAAAAGAAAACTAAACTAGTCCTAGGATTCTAACTAATAAAGGATTATGCAACAAACAAAGCAAAATAGCAGAAAATCGGAACATAACATAGACAAAGAGGGGATGAATAAAAATGAAAGGAACTCAACCACCTTAGTTATCCTAGTGGACGTTTTATTTTTCAGGTTGTGCTCCTCAGTGAAGATGATTCGCCTCTCTTTTGGTGCTATAAAAATAAACAGAAAACCTTTACGCGAAGCGTCAACACCAAACTTAAAGGTTTGCTTGTCCTCAAATAAATAAGAACTGAAAATAGAAGAGACAAAAATTAAGATGAAAAAATAAAAGGATAAGAGAATAAGAGAGAATTAGGATTGGGAGAGAGAGAGAAAGAAAACTGGGCGGCGCAAGCGACGCGTTCGCGTGGAGCATGCGTTCGCGTGCGTCGCGGAACTTCCTTAATGACGCGTCAGCGTCAGGCACGCGATCGCGTGCCCTGGGTTTTGCGCGATTCGCGCGAAGCCAGCCGTCGCGTGCCCTGGGTTTTGCGCGATTCGCGCGAAGCCAGCCGCGCGCCTGCGTGACTTTCTGTTCACATGGCTTGGGAACCAAATCTTTATACGACGCGTTCGCGTGAGCGATGCGGACGCGTGGATGGCTGTTTGGTCAAATGACGCGTACGCGTGGGGGACGCGTCCGCGTGGACAATTTTGTGCTTGTAGCACATTTCCAGCCCCAAGCCAGCACAACTCTCTGCCAAAACACCTTTTACCACAATTCTGCAGGTCACGCGTTCGCGTGAGCGACGCGGACGCGTGGGTGGCGAAAATCACAAGCGACGCGAACGCGTGGGGCACGCGTTCGCGTGGGATCATTTGTGTGAAAGGCATAAGTCCAGCGCCACTCCCGCGTAACTCTCTGTCAATATTTAATCTTCACGCACACTTGATTGACGCGTTCGCGTCAATGACGCTTACGCGTCGTGTGCCCCTTTTTTTTATAGCTTGAGGTGTTCGGTTACAGGAAGAACATAGCTGCATGATCAGAAAATTAGTAAGAACTCAATAAAAATAAAATAACTAAGAAAAACTACTACGAAAAATAGCTAAGGATACGAAATTATCGGGTTGCCTCCCGAAAAGCGCTTCTTTATCGTCACTAGCTTGACGGTCAGCTCCTCTAAGGAGGAGGATCATAGGGGCTCAGCTCTTCACCCCTTACTTTGAACTTCTTTCCTGTGTCTCCATAACGTAGCTCAATATTCTCCAGAAAGAGGATTCTGATTACTGTATAAACCCATGCTGGATTGCTGGTCAACACCACCTTCATTCCTAGGGAGAAACCTTCAGTGGGGATCTTTTTGTTATTCCATCCTCTGGGTATTTTTTTCTTTTTGGGGACCTCCTCCTTGGTGGATGATGCAGTTCCAACACCAAACTTAGGTTTGATGTTAGGCGGAATTCTATCGGTTGTCACCACAGGAGGTTTGAGTTGCAAATTCTGCTGTGCATCATCAGGGGGTTCTTGAAGGTTTGGATCAATAAGCTCAGCCTGCATGCGTCTCTCTTCTTCACCTGTTGAATGCACATCTTTGAAGACATGAAAGACCAGTTGCTCATTATACACTCGAAGCACTAATTCACCCACTTCTACATCAATCAGAGCTCTTCCAGTGGCTATGAATGGTCTTCCTAGAATTATAGAGGCATTCTCATCCTCTCCTGTATCAAGAATCACAAAATCTGCTGGGAGGAAGAACTTACCCACTTTGACCAAGATATTCTCCACTAATCCGTATGCAGGCTTCATAGATTTGTCCGCCATCTGTAATGCTATCTTTGTGGGTTGTGCCTCTTGGATCTGTAGCTTCTTCATCACAGACAAGGGCATTAAATTGATGCTTGCTCCCAGATCACATAATGCCTTCTCAAAGGTTGTGCTCCCAATGGTGCATGGAATTTGAAAGCTCACTGGATCTGGCATCTTCTTTGGTAAGTTATTCTGAATGATGGCACTGCATTCTTTAGTCAGGACCATTGTCTCATTTCTCCTTAAAGGCTTATTCTTTGACAACAGCTCCTTCATGAACTTGGCATAGAGAGGCATTTGTTCCAAAACCTCAGCAAAAGGAATATTTATTTTCAGCTTTCTGAAGACTTCCAAGAACTTTGAAAACTGTTTGTCCTTGGTCTCCTTTTGAAGTCTCTGAGGATATGGCATTTTAGGCTTGTACTCAGGAGCCTTTGGCAAAGTAGGATAAGTGTCAAGAGAGTCTGGGAATGGATTGTCCGCACGCTTTGGAGGGGCGTGTTCTACTTCTTCCTTCTTCTCCTCTGGAGCTTCTTTTTCAACTAGCTCTTCATTGGCCTTAGTCTCAGAGCCAGCTACTTTACCACTTCTCAATTGAATACCCTTGCAATCTTCTCCTGGGTTCACCACTGTATCACCTTGAAATGTACTTGCAGACCTTTCAAGTATTTGCTTGCTCAGTTGGCCCACTAGCACCTCTAAGTTTCTAATAGAGGCTCTAGTTTCCTGTATAACTTGTGCTTCCGTACTTGCTACTTGTTCACTTATTACGGTGATAGCCTTGCATTCCTCTCTTGGATTTGGAATTGTGTTACCAGGAAGGCTATTAGTGGTCCTCTGATCAATTTCATTAACCTTTGTGGCTAATTGACCCATTTGAATCTACAGGTTCTTGATGGATGCTCTAGTTTCCTATCTAAAACCTGTCAATATTGCTTCCAAATCATTGTTCTGCTGGAAACCGCCCTAAGAACTATTGTTGAAGTTCTGAGGTCTCTGAGGTTGGTCCCTCCACCCAAAGTTTGGGTGATTTCTCCATCCCTAGTTGTATGTCTTAGAATATGGAATTATGGATCATTGTTGGGATTCCTAGGGCCACTCCCCATGTAATTCATCTGTTCATAAGAAGGTTGAGCATAATCATGATTATCATTTTGAACAAAATTACCTGCCATGTCATAGGAGATTTCTTGGGGTGGATTTTGAGTGTTGATAGCTGAGACTTGCATGCCACCCATCTATTGAGTAAGTAGATTTATCTGCTGAGACATAAGTTTGTTCTGAGTAAGAAGAGCATTAACGGCTTCCACTTCCAACACGCCTCTCTTCTGAGAGGTCTCAGAGTTCACAGGATTCCTGTTAGATGAGTACAGATATTGGTTGCTTGCAATCAATTCAATAAGCTCAATAGTCTCCTCTGGTGTCTTCTTCTTGTGCAATGAACCGCCTGCAGAAGTGTCTAGGCTCATCTTGGACATCTCACCCAAACCTTCATAAAAGATATCTAGTTGAGTCCATTTGGAGAACATGTTCGGAGGGCATTGCCTAGTCAGTAGCTTGTATCTCTCCCAAGCTTCATAAAGAGTTTCACCCTCCTTCTGTTTGAAAGTCTGAACTTCCAACCTAAGCTTAGTCAGCTTCTTTGGTGGGAAAAATTTTGTGAGAAACTCAGTAACAACCTTGTCCCAAGTATTCAGACTCTCCTTTGGTTGGGAATCTAGCCATAACTTTGCTTTATCCCTCAGAGCAAACGGAAAGAGCATGAGTTTGTACACCTCTGGGTTCACTCCATTTGTCTTCACAGTATCACATATCTGCAGAAAATTAGAAATAAACTGATTTGGATCTTCATGAGGAAGTCCATGATACTGGCAGTTCTATTGCACCAGGGTGACCAATTGTGGCTTCAACTCAAAGTTGTTTGCAGTTATAGGAGGCACCACAATACTTTTTCCATAAAGATCTGCAGTAGGGGCAGAATAAGAGCCAAGCACTCTTCTCTGTTGATCATCCCCATTCGGATTTACCAAATTGACATTAGCATTATTATTTGCCATAGTGGATTCTGCAGCCTTGTAAGGTCTTGTTTGTTGTAAACGTCGCCTGAAAGTTCTTTCAGGTTCAGGATCAAAGTCTAAGAGATGTTCTTTGTCTCTATTCCTGCGCATACACAAGTAGAAAATAAAAAAAAATGGGACTCTCTACGTCAGAGTGCAGAGAAGTCTATGTGAGATAACCTGTGTAAAATAATAAAATAAAAATACTAAATAAATAACTAAAAAATTCAAAAATTTAAAAGAAAAAATAAACAGAAAAATTAAAATAAAATTAACTGGGTGACACCAAACTTAATTTCAAAAAATAAAAAAAAATATTAGTGCTATTATAAATTTTTTTTAGAAAATAAATAATAAATAAAATAAAATAAGACTAATAAAATATAAAAAGTAAAAAAAAAATAATGGAAGAAACAAAACAAAAATAAAAAAAATAAAACGGAATAATAAATCAGGAACGAAAGTTTTGAAAAAAATAAAATAAAATAAAATAAAAATAAAAGATAAAAGAAAGTAAAAAAAAAAATTTCACGGGGCAGGGAAAGGGAAACGAAAAAAATAAAGGAAAATTTTTTTTTTTGAAAAATAATAAAATAATATTTAATTAAAATTAAAAATTAAAAAGCCTAATCTAAACAATCAAACAACTAATAGTTGTTAATCACAGTCAATCCCTGGCAACGGCACCAAAAATTTGATGCGGAATTTATAACCCACTAACTTACCGGCAAGTGCACCGGGTCGTACCAAGTAATACCTTACGTGAGTAAGGGTCGATCCCACGAGAATTGATGGATTAAGCAACAATAGCGTTTGATAGGATTAGTTAGACAAATAGAAAATAGTGTTGAGAGTTCAAAGACATTAAATAATAGCAAAAATATTAAAGATAGGCAGATAAATAAGTTGGGAATAAAATATGAAGAAAACAGTTAAGGTTTCAGAGTTATCTATTTTCTGGATTGACTTTTCTTATTAACTATTTTAATAATGCAAGATTTAATTCATGGCAAACTATTTGTGACTAGACCCTAATTCCTTAGACCTTCCTAGTCTCCTCTAAAATTCATCAACTGCCAATTCCTTGGTCAATTAATTCCAATGAGAAGGTGATGATCAAATTCTAGTTTATATGCCACAAGAATCCTAATTATCCAAAAATAAAGGGATTATATGTCACGTATCCTGTTAAATACAAACAATTAGAAATTCATGATAATATGTTTTCAAGTTATTGTTCAAGTAAAGAGCTTTTCCAAGTTATACAAGAACTCAAATAGAACATGGGTCATACTTCCGTTCCACCCAGGTTCATAAAATAAAGAACGAAAACAATTATTGAAATATAAATCAAAACATGAATTAAAATAGAAAAATAATATAATCAATCTATACAATAGACAGAGCTCCTAACCTTAACAATGGAGGATTAGTTGCTCATGGAATATGAAATGTAAATTTGTATGGAATAATGTTGTGAAATGTTGTTCTGGAACCACCCTATTGGGATCTCTTTTATAACTAATCATAATAATTTAAAAATCAAATTTCTAAAATTAAAATTAAAATAATATCTTTTCCTAAAATAAGATTTGAATTTAAATTCGAATTAATTAACAAGTCTTCAGCTGATGGGTGGGACTACTTGATTTGTCCATTCTGCAGCTTCTAATATGTGATTTCTGGGCTAAGAACTGGGTCAAAACAGCCCAGAAATCGCCCCCAGCGTTTTTCTACATTTTCTGCACGTGGCGCATGTGACGCGTCCGCGTCGTCCACGCGTTCGCGTCATTTGTGCAGATTCCAGTCCACGCGTTTGCGTCAGGCACGCGATCGCGTCATTGCGATCTCCTCCATTCCGCGCGGTCGCGTGAGCCATGCGTCCGCGTCGGTATTTGTTGGTCATCTCCTTGGTTTCTTCTCTTTCTCTGCAGAAACTCTATCAAATTCAGTCGAATATTACCTAAAATAAACAGTATTGCACAAAATTCAAAATAGCATCTATAGTGACTAAAATATAATTAATTCTTTATTAAATTCAACAATTTAGATGCAAATTCACTAGAAAAAGATAGGAAAGATGCTTACGCATCAGACGAGACGGGCCACCCCGCCAAAAAGCAAGCTTCTAGCGGAACGGGACGAGGCGGGCGGGATGAGCTTTCCCGCTTGCCACCCCTACATACAGCTGTCTGTGTGCGCCAATTTTCCAAGGTTGGTGGCATGCTTTTTTCCTTTCAGTTGCTACCTTCTTCGTTCACACATTTTAATTAATACACATTCAATAATTGTTGGCTACATGTGGCAAAACGAAAGCCACTTTGCCATCGAACAAATGCGACCTATATATTAAAATCAACGAATAATTGACATTTAATAAATTTATTCAAGTGATAATTATTTAAAAGATTTATTTACAGAATTACTTCTTACATCCTCTAAAAAAATGCCATACAAAATCGAAATACATTCATTTTAAAATTTTATATGATCTTATATATTAACTTTTTAGATAATTTTTAATAAGTCAATTTTTATTATAAAGGATATTGTATTTTTTTATTTAGTTAAATTTTTATTCAATAGAATATTTTTTGATAAAATTTGTAAGAAGGTATATTTCTAAAGACATCTAAGAAGGAATGGTCTGAAACACTTAGTAATAGAAAAAATATAGAGAAACAATGTATATAGTGAATAATGTGAATAACAGTTTAAAAAAGAAAAAGTAAATTTGAAAAGAAAAGTATATGTAGAGAAAGAGAATATTAAACAAGGTGAATAATGGATATGTTAGATGTTCAATTCAATAGGTATACAAATGATTATGTTCATTATTTTTAATTGGATGGTTATTTCTTTTTATTTGATTTATTCATGCACAGTTAACAATAGCTGGATGTTCAATTCACTAGGTGTACAGATAGTTATACTAATGTTAAGGTTTATGAAGTAATTTAGGGATAGAGTATTTTTTTACTTTATTGGGTCAATTCTAGAGCCCATTGTTTACATTGTTTACAAAAGTCATTGTTTACCTAGCAAAACCGAATTTGAAATTAAAATTCATATTCTTAATCAATTAAATAATTGTTATAAGATTTTAAAAGTTGAAAAATTAGGATTAGCACCTAAACCACTACGTACTATTACACATTTACATATTGTACATTTTGCACCCACCACCCCCTCAATGACGTCGATCTCTCCCGCAACTGTAACACCCTACCACATAGAGCCTTACGCTTAAGTCGTAAAGTAGATGTGGCGAGGTATTACGACCTCTAAAAGTAAAATATGTACATAAATATAGTTGAGAGAATTCATATCTAGGAGCTTTGAAGAAGAAGTTAAAAAAAAAGAAAGAAAATCGTGCCACACTCGTACGAATAAGCGTAAAACGGATAGACAATATCAAAAGAAGGCTAAAAACATAATATACAGATCATAGTTCCAAAACATAGATATTAAGCTCTAGACTTGACTTGCAAAGTTAATGCCGGCCAGAGTATGTAATTATATATATATATATATATATATATATATATATATACAACCCAAAATATAACTCAAACTACAAAATAAACAAATGTTTCTCCAGGTCAATGTCTAGGAAGGACAAAATATAAAATATACATGTGGAGATTCTATTTACATATATACATAACCTAAAACAAAATATAACAGCCCAAAAGACAGTTCTTCACTTGTAAGGATGGTCTCCAGACGCTCAACGAGGTGCCTCTCGACCTACATCTGAAAAACAACAGAAATATGTATAAAATGAGAACCAGGGGTTTTCAGCATGGTAAAGGTGTCCGCATAGTTAATATAAAATGTCTCACAAAAGCCAGAGGCATTCCTAAAACTCCGACTCTCAGATTTCGGCTCAAGGATCCAACTAAACCAGAAATTAAGTAAGTTATCTAACGTATTCAAATTCTAAATCTAACTTTAACTTAACACTTCACTTTCTGTCTCCTCCAATCTTCCGAATCACCAGTGGAACACCTCCCTCACACCTTCGCCAAGAGGGTTCTTTCAAAAAACATACACATACAATTCAAGTAAGGAAAACATAGATAGAGGTGCAATTACAGCAAGTAGAACAAGTAGCAGATAAGCAGAGTTAAGCAATTAAGTAAACCAAAACAATGCATACTCAAGCAAAACATACAATACACATGATGTATGCATGTCATATGGATGATGCATCTGTTATTTATATAGCCAACTCGACATGTCCTAATAGTTAACCATTAGACAGTCCCTCTGTGCGTGCATCCTCAAGCTCAAAAATAATATCTATGGAGTCGAATTCCAAGCTCAAATATAATATTCTATGGAGTCAAACTCCAAACTCAAATATAATATTCCATGGAGTCAAACTCCAAGCTCAATAATATTCCATGGAGTCAAATTCCAAACTCAATAATATTCCATGGGGTCAAACTCCAAACTCAATAATATAATATTCAAAATCCATATATATATATATATATATATATATATGCTCATGGGGGAACCCGGGAAGTTAAAGTGGTCGGTCACATCTTGCGACAGAGGGTCAACAAATAGTCTCAAATATACAAGCCATATAATAATCTTTTATCTTTTTAAAATAACACTTCAAATCAAAACTCCAATTTTTATAGAAATTTCGGCAGTATATCACTACAAGAGACACGCCGGATAGCGGCAGTTTTTATAGGGATTTGCGACGGTTTTTAACCGCCCCAAAACAGTATACCAGCGGTTTCACAAACGTTGCAAGTTAGGGGGTGGAGATTTGATTTTGCGGCAGTTTTAATGAACCGCAGCAAATCAGATAACTGATTTTACGGCGGTTGCAAAATCACTGCTATTTGGTCAGTGGATTTAAAAAAAAAAATTTGCGGCGCAAATCTATGTAGGATTTAAAAAAAAAAAGCGCCGATTTTGAACCGCCGCAATTTCATACATGAGCTTATAGAAAAACTGAATAATTACAATAGTTTAGACAATTTTTCTTTACTATAACCTATTCTCTTTGTAATTTTTTTTATTAAACTTGAGATATTAGTATTAAAGAACACTAAAAAAACAATATTAAGGAGAAGTTGCATAATAATATAGAATCAGAAAGATCATGTATTATTTGGCTGAAGCATATACAAGAAAATTCCACCAACAATAGAAACAATAATAGTAAATGAGAACAGTATAGTAAAATTGCTTTGAAAAAACTCTCAAAAAGAAACAGAAGAGCAAGAAAGGAATAGAAAAACTACAAAACTTGAAAGAGCCTACGTACTATAAGTGTCATTTAAAACACATTTTCTACCATTATCAAAGGGAAAATAAAGGGAAATTACTAACAAACAATAAAAAATCTTAGAGGTTGCATACAATCTCATGTCAATCTAATTTATCATTACTTTGTGTGATAAATTAGCGTGAAGAAAATTACTCTACCTTGGTATACATACAAGAATTACACCTTAAAACATGCATAAGTCACAAACCTGCACTGTTCTATGTCAAAAGCAAGTTTGCGGTCATTGTGATCATCCAAGAAGTCAACCAATTTGTCAAAGTGGCTATACTTCCTGCAAGACCCTTTATATTCACTGGAGGTATCTGAGTGAATCATAATTAAATATATTAATGTGACATTCTCTATCTCAAAATTTTTTAAAAAGAATCATTTACATTATTACTAAGCTATCGCGACTATGTACCTCAGACATTATAAGCCAAGGAATAGGTCCAACACTTAGAGAATAACCAATCACTATAGTCTACAAAGAAATGATTCGTTAAGTCGGTAAAGACTGAAACACATTATATCAAATGAAAATAAATTTAAATATTTAATGTGACCCACAAAACATGCTTTGCCTCCTCTAAACTAAACACAATTCAGCATGGTTGTCTTTATAAGATAAGTAATTTGTGATCATATATAGGTCCAACCTTGCTGGTTGAATGAAAACATCAGCAGGGTGTCTCAAAATAAATAAATATATTATAAAATATGATTAGCTCTATAGGAAAGAAAATAGCATAGAACATAGAAGCGGCTACTCTTTTGCGTTAGGAGTTATGTTATTGTCGTTTAGTTTAGCTTTCATTTAGGAGTGATCCTTATCGCAATCAAGCTGTGTCAGTTCCTATTGCTCTAGCCCCTCACCACTCCAGTCACTCGATCGTCAATAAAACTAGAATATGGATGCCCGAACCCACCTTTCGGCATCAACGAATAGAGGTACGAACAAGACCTTCGGTTCCTTTTATATATATATATATATATATATATATATCATAGAGTATAATTGCAATTTTTTCAAGTGGGCACATGCCTAAATTAAGGGGTCAGTGACCCTATATTGCATGTAAGTGACTCCATAGTCCATATCATTGAAGCAAAATGTGGGGTCTTTTTTGCTCTAATTAATTTCATTGTGTCTTAGATCTGTGCACCACTGCTCCTCAGTCACTTTAAATATATAATAAAGCAGAACTGAATCTAGCTAGCTTATGATTCAATCTTAGATGCTTATTAAGGCTTCTAGCTACTACTAGGCACTGCTCACTGGATTGTGCTTTGTAACTAGTAATCATGCATGATCACTTTCAATAATATAGGTAATTTATATAGGTTTGGTCTCAGATTTACTATTGAACCAAAAAGGGTTAATTTAATTACTGACTAATATTACAATATAATGTATGAGTTGGCAAACTAAATAATATAAAACTAGAAATAAGTGAATCAAAGGGATAAAATAGATAATATGGAGGATAGCTTTATGTTTGGAAACACACAAAATGAAAGTATCAAAATTTATTGAAATGCTAACTACTTAATTTAGTTATCAAAATTTGCTGGTATAGTTCTTCAAACATTTAATATAAATGTAGTTAGCAAAACAGAACTGAAAGTCATCTTTGTTTTCAGGACAAGAATAATTATTTGCAATTTATATACCTCCAAGACCAGATAGCAAAATAGCTCTGCTTGCCATAGAAAGCTTCTTGGTGTGCTTGAAAAAATCAAGATGTTTCAAATGAACATGTGCAGCATTTGTCAACAATACTCAAGTTTTTTGCTGCCATTATCAACATTATATGGAAACATGAGTGTTATTTATTCATCATAACTTATCCATGAATAAAAAAATAGTTATCAATATAAAATTGTGGCACAATTAGACCAAACAGTAGATGATTGAACCATATTTTTGGAAACAATGCTCTTTCAAAGTATGTTTATAACTTGATAACTATTTGGAACATGATGATTGAGTTTAACTAGATTCCAATTAATGATGAGTATAAATTAAAAAGAAAAAGAAGCAAGAAGCTGTAGTTCAAGTTCAAGTTCAATTGTCCTTTTTATTGAGTATGGAATAAATAAGATTGATTTATTATTTTGTACATCTTATGAAGGTGTAATTATCTTCACCTAATTTCTAAGCTATTAATACATCTACCAGTGTCCAAAATCCAACAATGGTGAGAATCTTATGCAATTGGCAACCTTCTCATCAAGTAATGGTTATCAGAGAACTAACATGATCTATAACAAAACTACCTAAATAGTATTGGAGATCTAAATAAGCTATTATTTCATCACTCTTCTCTTGTAGCTTTGCAGTTCTTGATCCAAAAGATGCTCTCTTAATTCACTCCTAAACAGCCAAAAGAACTAAGCCAATATATAACCATAGAAATTTCAGGATTCACAAAAAAGCACAAGGAAATTCAACAATAACAACAAAATCTGAGATAGTTACACTGAAAGACCAATATGCATATCTTAAATTGGGATTAGGGTTTGAACCAAAATAGCAACCGAATTGGGAACAAGCAATTAAACTAAATTGATGCAAAGAGATTCGATCAACAATCAAAATGATTCAATTCAAACAAAGGTACGAGGACAAAAGATGAAATTGGAAGATAAAAAAAAGAGGGAGAAAGCGAACCAGGAAGCGGGAAGAGGGTACGTTCGAGCGGCGCACAACAGGAAAAGGGGGAAGGTTGAGGACGACGACACCAGGGCGATTGGGAAGCCACAAGGTGACACCGGGATGTGCACGGCAGAGGGACAAATAGCGGACGTGCCTCTCCACCTTCCATTCGCGCACGGGAGCTATGCGGCAGCTTGAGCAGATCCATGACGAGGAATGATGTAGCGGCTGCAGCTGATGGTGATTGGCGCTTTGCCCCCCTTTTAGGTCTGCCCCCTTTCCTCTAATTTCGATTATGAAAACAATTTTTGAGTAGTATATAATTGGCAGCGTTTGACACACAGAACCGCAACTATCCTGACCAATCTTTGACGGAGATAAAACCCGCTACAAGAACCGCAGTCACTCAATCAATTTGTGGCGATTTGGCAAAATGCGGGAAATTTTCCGCTACTAAGTTCCGCTTTTCTTGTAGTGTATCTACTCTAAAACTCAAATTTCTGCCACCCTTCAAGGGTTTCAACCACCAAACCAAACACCTCTCAATCACTCAAATCATTTTCAATATCAAATCATTTCAAAATCAAACCAATTCCAATATTAAATATTTTCTCAAAACCAACCAACTCCAATAGCAAATCATTTACAAAAACCAAACCACACATCATATACCATATACACAATCCATAAATAATTCATTCAGGTCATTCCTATCTTAAGGTCTTCTAACCTAAGTTTTCACGTGATATTAAACATTAATTATGAGAAACAAAAATCATACCTTGGCCGATTACTCCCTAAACTTGGAACGCCTCAAAAACCTCTCTTTTCACAAGCTCCAAGCTTTCAAACGTCAATTCCACAAGGTTAATCACCCAAATTTTGTTTCAAATTGCCTAATTGAACTCCAAATTAACAAGAATACAATCTAATTCACACAATATCACTATAATCATTATAGCATTTACTAACTCATTGATTCACAAGGGTTCAATAGTTTCTTACCTTACCCAGGGAACAATTGGACAAAACCCAGTGATTTTCTACTGCTAGAGTTCACCTAAACCATCAAAATCATTCGATTTATCAATACCCAAACTCAAAAATCTCAAAATTGAGGAGGATAAGAATTGGATGAAAAATGCAAATTTCTTACCACTTTGTTCCGATAGAATTTAAGAGAATTTTGAGACGATCACGGGGGCCACTGACGGCTCGTCAATCAGAGTTTCGGATTGAAAGTTATGGACAACGGAAGTTAACAGTGGTAAGGATTAGGTATTTTACGTTAACCTCTCTCTCCTTCAACGTTTTTGCAAGTGTGAAGAAGAAGAAGGCTCGTTCTCGGTGTTTAATATTGGGTCTTGGACCCGGTTCAACTGGTTTGGTCTGTTTGTCCGATTTTAGACTAAAATATTTAAAATTAGTGTCAAAATTCGTATTTTTAATATTTCTACTCCTCTAAATTATAAAAATTGATTTTTATAATTTCGTTGAATAATAATTAATTTATTAGTTAATTATTTAATAATTTCGCGGGTTTACAGCAACCGTCATTGTCGTCGTTGCAAATTAAAGCTCTTAACACCGCCGTCCCCCTCACCGTCGCACCAGTTTCTCCTCCAACTCTGTTAGTGACGCCGTTTTGCACCTCTCACCGGCGTCAATCTCTCTCGTAACGGTCATCGTCGTCGCCGCAAAACTCTTGACGCCGTCGTCCCCCTCACCGCCGCACCAGGTTCCTTCCAACCCTGTTAGTAGCGCCATTTTCGCACCCCCTCACCCCATATCTATGTCAACGTGGTTCTTGTTAATGGCGGCCATTATGAGCTTGTCGCACTCGGGCTCCATCCACGTCATCACGAACGACGCCAGATTCAGTCCGGGGTTTCCGTCCAACACGAGCTCGTTGTTTATTATCTGGTATGCTGTTTCTTTGGGTTATTTTAGTAGGTATGCCGATAATTATTTTAATTTTTAGTCAGACGGTCATTTTAGTAGGTATACAGATGGTTATTTAATTCTTATGTGGATAGTTATTTGATTTGAATAGGTTCAGTTAGATACAATTAAAATAGAGGAATGCTAGGGGGCCAACAACTTTTGTGATTTGTAGCCATCAATGATGGTTTTAATAGTGTAAGATTGGTGTGAGATTTCATCCAATGGCTCATTTTTCTTTGCTAGTTACATGCTGACCAGAATTTAACAAAGTTGCTGCCTCCTGGACTTTTTCATTAAAATATATTATATGTTAAATTTACTAAGTATGTAGATGATTAAATTTTTAAATTAATGAATGAGATTTTTTGATTGGGTAATTTAGGTGGAGTATTTTATTTTATTTTATTGGGCAAAATTTTTAACCCGTTATTCACGTTATTCAGATTTTTTATTGTCTACCTAACAAAGTTATCGCACCATTATATTAATTGATAACGAAGCACCAAGTTTGGCAATGGAGCTTTAATACTTGTTAATAGAGCACTACGTTTTTTTATGCGGGTGGATACCTAACGGACAGGGAATGAAACGGTGTTTTAGGTGGATATAATACAAAAGAACAAATGGTGAGGCATTATTAATAGAGGTGCAAGCGAAAATTCAATTTGTTCCCGAAGATATGGATATAAACACGGTTGAAGAAACTTGTTGAGAACAATATTTTTTGAAGAATAAAACATATAGTTTAAGAGATCTATTCTAAGTTATACTTATTGAGCACAAAGGAAATTAAAGAGGAATTTAAACTAATAAGAGGGTTATAAGAATAATTGGCAAAATGGTTAAAATTAATAAGCTAGAGGCAAAATGGTAGGAAAGGCATAAGGAGACAATACTTGAGTGGCAGTGATCCATATCTTTCTTTAACTTTTCTTTTATAATAGTTTATAATGCTTTTCTTATAAGGTACTCTTCTTCTTGACGTGATGTATAGGTGTGTGTTGTTTCAGTGTGTTATAGTTGATATATTTTTTAAAGAGTTTTAAGTGTATCGGGAACAGTATTCCAGTTGTTTTAATATTTTGATCTGAATTATAAAAAATATATATAATATATATTAATTAAAATTAACGATTAAAATAACTGGAACACCGATATTTTTGATACACTTAAAATTTTTCCTATATTTTTTAGTTGTAATTGTTGTAACTTATAAATTTATGTAGTTTAATTTTTGGTCTGTCTTTGATGAAATTGTCAAAGGAGATCGATCATAAATCTTTTGTTGTTTTTCCCTAGTTAGGATCGAACTTGTACGAGCAATCTAAAAAGACAAAGAGCACTATACTATTTAATTTGTTAATAAAACATTATTCCATAATGCTAAAATTATTAGCATTTAAACCTTATACATATCAAGGCTCCATTGTTTCATATTTGATAGAGCATACAAATGCATAGTTGCATGCATGAAGTAGTTATTTGGCTGCTTGCATGTACATAGTAAATAAAATATTGAGAATGTATTAAGTTAGGTGAATGCTACTCAACCTATTCTAAAATAACATGTAATTTATTCTTTATGACGTGTTAAATTTTAATTGGTCATGATCTTAACTATAGTTAGGTTATTTTGTAATTTATTATTTGAGATGGATAATGGTATAATTTCTTAAAATATCAAAATCTCACTCCCTTCAATTGAAGCACCTTAAGTGTATCATTCCTTAGCTATGTTGTTAAATCTCTCACTACTATCTCTTGTCTTCTCACTCGATTTCTCTTTCTAATGTGTAGATCACTCCTTACTAACATAATTAATAGTTAATTTGGTTATTAAATTTTTTTATTAAAAAA
This sequence comes from Arachis hypogaea, assembly GCF_003086295.3. Taxonomy (NCBI): domain Eukaryota; kingdom Viridiplantae; phylum Streptophyta; class Magnoliopsida; order Fabales; family Fabaceae; genus Arachis; species Arachis hypogaea. The sequence goes on from NC_092051.1 coordinate 142,192,508, forward strand.
ATATATCTTTATTTAATTACATAATAGAACATATATTTATATGAAAAATATAATATAATAAAATAAATCTATTTAGAGTACTGAAAATATAATTAAAATCATGAACATATAAATATAATAGTAAAATTTGTACTCTAAACAAGTAAACATATGCTCATACATAAATTATTTAAAAAAAATTGAATAAATTGTTAAAATTAATAACAAAAATTTAAAATGATAAAATCTAACTTTCTTACCGTATTTTTTATAATATTTTATTCTTTTAATTTTTAATTTATTAGTACTTTATTATTTAATTAATGATTAAACAAATTATTTTTATGAAAAATTATTTTTTGTATTATCTTAAAAAAGAGACCAATATAACAGTTTAAAAAATAACGTAAAAATAATATTTTAAATAAAAAAAATTAATATTAAAATTTTTAAATACAAAAATAAATTGTATAAATATTTAACAGATAAATATGAAATACATGCCTAAAATAAATAAAATATATAAATAGAAGTACTCTTGAGAAATAGAGAATTATTTTTGTCTGTTTTATTTATTTTAGACATGTATTTCATATTTATCTCTTAAATATCTATACAATTTATTTTTGCATTTAAAATTTTAATATTAACTATTTTTTATTTAAAATATTATTTTTACGTTATTTTTTAAACTGTTTTATTAGTCTCTTCTTTAAAATAATACAAAAAATAATTTTTCATGAAAATAATTTATTTAATTATTAAGTAAATAATAAAGTACTAATAAATTAAAATTTAAAAGAATAAAAATACTATAAAAAATACTTGTAAAAAAAGTTGAATTTTATCAGTTTAAACTTGTGTTATTAATTTTAACCATTTATTCATTTTTTTAAATAATTTATGTATGATAAAAGATATGTTTATTTGTTTAAAATAAAATTTATTATTATATTTGTATGTTCCTGATTTTAATTATACTTTTAAGTACTCTGAATAGATTTATTTTATTATATTACTAGTGTTAAACCCGTGCGATGCACGGGCTTATATTTTAATTTGACATGATAAATTAAAAATAGTATTTTATGACCATAAATTTTTTAACTTTGGTATAATAATATCATTGTCATTATATACTAAGTGTATTGAATATGTTATTTTATATTTATTTAAAATAAAATACAAGTAGAACAGTTTAAAATCTATAATATTCTTGAACCATAAGAAAAGAGACCTAAACAGATAAGAATATATAACTTTAGTATTTTATATTTTATATTTAGCTCTTCTTTTTAATTGTCATAAATACTAAAAAAAATAAGTGTTTCTTAACAATTCGAATATTAAATGTCTTTATGATCATTAGTAATTAATTCTTGGTAATGGTCCAGTGTAATTTTTTTTAAAAATAAATTTAACTATCTTTTATTTTTGTGTTTCTTTAATTTTTTCCTAGGTTTAAGAAGATCAACAGTAATCACCAACAAAGAGTAAAAAACCAAAGGTCATGACCCACTCTCTCCACCTTTCCCCCAGTAAAAAAAGAAACAAACGCGACAACATACTTACTGAACCTCCTTCGTCTCTCTGTATCGTCTCACTTCGCTCAACCTGCAAAGTTTACCACCGAACTTTTCCATATTCAAAACCCCATATCCTCCTACAGGATACCAAGCTGTCGTAATCTGCGGTGGCTCCCAGTGCTTCCAATCCGTCCGACAGACCAGTCTCCCTCAGTGACTCGACGGATACTTCTTTATCTTCAGGTTTTGACAGATCGAGACAATAAACTTCAGCCAAGTAACAAGGGAGGTGTTGTTAAGGTAAATCCTCTAAAAACTGAAAACCAAGGATTAATTTCAGCTTTTGCCCTAATGGTTGCACTGGTAACTAAGTTTTCTGTTTTGTATTTTTTCTTTTGGTTTTCTTTTCAGTTTTGCTAGCTTTCTTTGCTTTTAAACTTTTTTTTTTGGACATGAATGTATTATTCAGTGAAAGTTTAGCTGCAAATTTAAAAGGAAAGAAAGAAACAGTTGATTTTCAGCACATGACATCTCTCATACTTCTTTGAGCGCAACATCTGATTCTTATCAAGTTGTTTTTATCTATGCTTTCTGTTAGCATGATTTTAATTTTGCATTTAAATTTTTTTTGTTCTTTACAATGATTAGTTATTTTGTAAAGTACTCCAACTATTAATCCCAATTTCATATTCTCAGGTATGGCTTTATTCTTTTAGGTTTTGTAAACTCTTCCTCAACTTAAAAAATATAGTCATTGTTTACATTATTTTATCGATTATTTTAAAATATAAAAAAGGTTTTTTTTAAAATCAGTTTTATCATATTTATAATTTTTGAATATTCATTTTGGTCTTTTATATTTTATTATTGATTTAATTTTCTATATTTTCTTTTTTTCATATCGTTTGTAATGCATGTTCTAATTAACAAACTCATAATTCATGACTTTTTGTTTAAATAATTATTAGTAGTAGTGGTTAGCTTTCTCAAACTTCTGAACATTATAATTAGGATCAGTAGAAATTTAATTTACTAGAATAAATAACGATATTTTTGTTCATCTATTTCTTCTTTTGTTTATGAATGGTTGCTATTCTTTCTTTATATTTGTTCTTTATGTTTCTGGATTCAATTTTATCACTTATTTTTCTTGAATTTGTTGAAATCTTCTATTAGGGTTTACTTTATTATAATACTCTCTTTTGCAGTAAGAGACAAGATATTTTTGTTGTTCTTGAATCTTTATACGAAGTCTCTGTATCTGATAAGGCTGAATGGCAATGGATGCTGATAGAGAAGATCCAAACAGGTATGGTGTTGAGCATTAGAGAAGATATTTTCTTTGCAGCGTTTTCAATTCCATTGAAGTCTCATCTACTTTTCCATTCAATATATTTCAGATTTACTTGTAAAAATTTTAATGTCAATTAAATATCGATGTTATGTCATCTATAATTTTTTTAATTCTTTCTCAGATATTTTTTATGTTGTAATTTAATTTTATTGGCTTCTCATTTATATGTAGGCCAGATTTCAGAAGTTGTCGTAATCTGTAAAATATGTTGTATAGTAGTTTTCCAAAGTAGTTTCTTGGGTATTTTTCATTAACATGCTTTTAATTTGTTACTTTTTTTTTTCTTACTTAGTTGGTTTCTTGGGTAAAAGTCTCAGTCTTAGATTCTAATCATACCATTATGTACTAATAGGAGGTTTTTAGCAACCATCAATATTGGCCCAACGAAAAAGACCTTATTTTTAGATTTCGGCTTTTCAGTAAGCAGGTAACCAAATATATTATGGAATATTATATCATGCATGTTAACCGATTAAAGAGGTGGGTTAGATCTTTAACTTCGAATGGTTTGTTTTTAATTTATATTCAGTTAGTGGTCTTTTCTACTTTCCTCCTCTTGATAGTTTCTTTTTCCTGTTAGATAAGTTTGATTAGCTAAACTCTGAGTTCCTGATCTTTCTAATCTGAAATGGGTGTAGACTACAACAACTCTAAAAAGATTAGTTTTGATAAATTATCAATGTGCATTCAAAATAAATAATATAATGTTTACTAATCATATATATATTGATACTGACTTTAAAAATTCAGCATTTATTAATACGTGAAAAGATGATTCGAAGTTTATGTACATGATTTAGTTTCAGAATCCATCAAGATAACATCAATTTCTTTTTCATTGTTTCTTTCAAAACTTTAGTATTTTTTCCTCGACATTCAAAAAGACCTCATATGTATTAGTTACTTAGTTACCTATTTTTGTGATGCTCATTATAATGCCAGTTCATTTACGTGATTATTGTTCTCTTGTGTTGCTCAGTTGGTAATAATGATAGATTTAAAGGTATATATACCTCTCTTTACTAAATAATTAGGTAAAATTATGTGAAATATTTTTAGCATGTTTTGTTACACATGAATTAACTTTAGGAAGAAATTTGAATATAGGGTGAGAGCTCTTCCCCCAACTTTTGTTTCAACTCATGGCGAGGGATTATGGCCAATGTTCTATGTCATTGACGAACTAGATAATTGTTTAGTGCTGGAGGTGATAAGAAAGAATAATCAGTTGCTCATAACTGACTACTCATTTGAACAGATTAGAACTTTCTATTTTATCGATAGAGGGGCATCTGTTCAATTTAGATATGTCGGTTTTAGAATTTTTTTTATTTCATTGTGGAATCACGACAACCAACCCATCCAAGTTCATCTTGATCCTGACTGCTATGTGCCTGAGCTAATGGACCCAGAGACACTTAATAATGTATCAAGAGTATTCCACATAAAGTATACCAGGATTGATGAGGACTCATCAGCTGATGTGATTGTTCTATCTGGGTCTGAACCATCTGATGATCAGTTTTCATCAGATGGTGATGAAAACAATGATCAAGATGGGACACTGGTAGGGGATAATCCGCATAATCCGATAGATTTGTCTAGTGGATGCACTTTATCATTGGAGGTCAATGAACAAAGTAACGCGACAAACGAATTGTCTGATGATAGGTAATGCTAAATGTAACTTTTTTTCCTTGTGTTTTGGATTTTAAGATCATGGAATAGCTTGCTATTTTTTAGTGTGGTGACTAACATATTTATATTATCCTGAATTAGATAAACTCCAGAGGTTTATTATGAAAAGATCATCACAGCTTCGGATCTGGGTCAATCTAGATGGGTAACTTGATCTCAAAAGAGTGATTTCTTTTATTTTTTTTCTTGCAAGCTTATTGAATATTTTTCGTAAATCTGTTATTCATTGTGTATGAAAATATTATGTTTATCTTAACTATGAATTATTCGTTGCAGTATTTGGCTTCGAAATTTGCTGCGTATCTTAAACTATCTGGAGATGGTTCGATTTGGACGATCACTGGTCCAGATTCCAATGTAGAGAAGAATGTGTTCTTTTTCCACTTACTGAAAAGTGGAGGAAGAGGTAGAGAATGAAAGTTTGGGGTCGGGTGGAATGAATGTTGTAGAGTATACAATTTAAAGGAGGGAGACATCATTACCTTGAAACTCGGCTCGATAGCTAACCGCGTCGATTCAGCGATGTTAGGCCTCCTATGTATAACTCTATTTGATAGATATTTTGAATTATATGTTAAGTTGTTTTGGACATATTTTGATTTTTGATTAATGAACAAATTTATATATGTTGTAAATATTTTGTTTTGGTATCTTGACATTATGTGTTTTTAAGATTATACGTAATAGTAAACTACATCTCTGTTGGGCTTCTTTTTCTTGTTTTTTTAGTGTCTAACAATTGTTATTATATTTTATTATCTTTTATTATCTTAGAAAACATGTTATACCATTTATTGATATATTGAATAATTATTGTATTCTATTATTTTATTTTAATGTAGTGATAATTTTGTAATTATTCAAATTTAATACAACATATCTATTTTTATAGAATATATTTTAATTATATTCTTAGTATTTTTTTTTAAAAATGTTTAAATTTTGTGAACCTGGTGCATTGCACGGGTTATCACGCTAGTAATACAAAAGAACAAATGGTGAGGCATTATTAATAGAGGTGCAAGCGAAAATTCAATTTGTTCCCGAAGAGATGGATATAAACACGGTTGAAGAAACTTGTTGAGAATAATAGTTTTTGAAGAATAAAACATATAGTTTAAGAGGTCTATTCTAAGTTATACTTATTGAGCACAAAGGAAATTAAAGAGGAATTTAAACTAAGAGGGTTATAATAAGAATAATTGGCAAAATGGTTAAAATTAATAAGCTAGAGGCAAAATGGTGGCAAAAGCATAAGGAGACAATACTTGAGTGGCAGTGATCCATATCTTTCTTTAACTTTTCTTTTATAATAGTTTATAATGCTTTTCTTATAAGGTACTCTTCTTCTTGACGTGATGTATAGGTGTGTGTTGTTTCAGTGTGTTATAGTTGATATATTTTTGGAAGAGTTTTAAGTGTATCGGGGAACAGTGTTCCAGTTGTTTTAATATTTTGATCTGAATTATAAAAAATATATATCTAATATATATTAATTAAAATTAACGATTAAAATAATTGGAACACCGGTATTTTTGATACACTTAAAATTTTTCCAATATTTTTTAGTTGTAATTGTTGTAACTTATAAATTTATGTAGTTTAATTTTTGGTCTGTCTTTGATGAAATTGTCAAAGGAGATCGATCATAAATCTTTTGTTGTTTTTCCCTAGTTAGGATCGAACTTGTACGAGCAATCTAAAAAGACAAAGAGCACTATACTATTTAATTTGTTAATAAAACATTATTCCATAATGCTAAAATTATTAGCATTTAAACCTTATACATATCAAGGCTCCATTGTTTCATATTTGATAGAGCATACAAATGCGTAGTTGCATGCGTGAAGTAGTTATTTGGCTGCTTGCATGTACATAGTAAATAAAATATTGAGAATGTATTAAGTTAGGTGAATGCTACTCAATTTACTCTAAAATAATATGTAACTTAATTTTTATGACGTGTTAAATTTTAATTAGTCATTATCTTAACTATAATTAGGTTATTTTGTAATTTATTATTTGAGATGGATAATAGTATAATTTCTTAAAATATCAAAATCTCACTCCCTTAAATTGAAGCACATTTCCACTCCTCAATTCTTTCTTGCTTGCGTAACTTCGGTCCTTCCAAGCATCGCCGTCGCTGTCGCTGTCGCAGTCATCGTCATCCATTGCGCTCTCACGCAATCTCTCTTTCTTAAGTGTATCATTCCTTAGCTACGTTGTTAAATCTCTCACTGCTATCTCTTGTCTTCTCACTCGATTTCTCTTTCTACTGTGTAGATCACTCCTTACTAACATAATTAATGGTTAATTTGGTTATTAAATTTTTTTATTAAAAAAATATATCTTTATTTAATTACATAATAGAACATATATTTATATAAAAAATATAATATAATAAAATAAATCTATTTAGGGTACTGAAAATATAATTAAAATCATGAACATATAAATATAATAGTAAAATTTATACTCTAAACAAGTAAACATATGCTCATACATAAATTATTTAAAAAAATTGAATAAATTGTTAAAATTAATAACGAAAATTTAAAATGATAAAATCTAACTTTCTTACCGTATTTTTTATAATATTTTATTCTTTTAATTTTTAATTTATTAGTACTTTATTATTTAATTAATGATTAAACAAATTATTTTTATGAAAAATTATTTTTTGTATTATCTTAAAAAAGAGACCAATATAACTGTTTAAAAAATAACATAAAAATAATATTTTAAATAAAAAAGATTTAATATTAAAATTTTTAAATACAAAAATAAATTGTATAAATATTTAACAGATAAATATGAAATACATGCCTAAAATAAATAAAATATATAAATAGAAGTACTCTTGAGAAATAGAGAATTATTTTTGTCTGTTTTATTTATTTTAGACATGTATTTCATATTTATCTCTTAAATATCTATACAATTTATTTTTGCATTTAAAAATTTTAATATTAACTATTTTTTATTTAAAATATTATTTTTACGTTATTTTTTAAATTGTTTTATTAGTCTCTTCTTTAAAATAATACAAAAAATAATTTTTCATGAAAATAATTTATTTAATTATTAAGTAAATAATAAAGTACTAATAAATTAAAATTTAAACGAATAAAAATACAATAAAAAATACTTGTAAAAAAGTTGAATTTTATCATTTTAAACTTGTGTTATTAATTTTAACTATTTATTCATTTTTTTAAAATAATTTATGTATGATAAAAGATATGTTTATTTGTTTAAAATAAAATTTATTATTATATTTGTATGTTCCTGATTTTAATTATACTTTTAAGTACTATGAATAGATTTATTTTATTATATTACTAGTGTTAAACCCGTGCGATGCACGGACTTATATTTTAATTTGACATGATAAATTAAAAATAGTATTTTATAACCATAAATTTTTTAACTTTAGTATAATACTATCATTGTCATTATATACTAAGTGTATTGAATATGTTATTTTATATTTATTTAAAATAAAATACAAATAGAACAATTTAAAATCTATAATATTCTTGAACCATAAGAAAAGAGACCTAAACATATAAGAATATATATATATAATTGTATTGGTAGCATATCAATTTTACATTAAACTTTATATCAAAAAACCTAACAAAAGTTTATCGACAATATAATATTTTACTAACATCATTAGATAAACAATTGCCATATGATGTTGTGCTCTATGTTACACATTTCATTTCAAGTCTGAAAATATAGTTATAGATAAATTAGTTAAATATACAACAAATATTCGTACAAAAATGTAAATCATAACATGTTACTAAAATAAAAATACTATTTTTCTTACCTAAATATTATTAAAAATTTCTTTGAACATAACATTTGTTGTTGATGATTTTGGATCGCTATTTTAGCCTAGAATTAGAATATTCAAACCATTGCGACTCTTAACTCTTGACAAAGCAACGTAAAGCTGTCCATAAGTGAATACTGATTTTGGCAAGTAAAGTCCTACATGTGATAATGATTTGCCACATAATGAAATACCTTAATTTTTCAATATTTTTCTCCTCTTATATAGTATCCCGTCAATTAATAATGCCCAAATTGTATTCTAAATACAATTTAGTTTACTAACACTATTAGATATCAATAACATCATAAAAAGTTTTCTTAATTGATGACCAAACCTCATTAGTAACCGTAATAAATTTTCTATTGTCATATAGTAGTCCCAATGAATAAAAAGCATCTTGAAAGTTAGGATATGTAATCCTATTAACTATCCTAATAGATTCATATGTTGTGCAACCTTTCTGAACAGTTAACAAAATTCTCGTATAATAGATATCACCTATACCCAATGGAATATAGTTTAACCTCACAATAGAATACCCTCTCTTGCGTGAATGTCATTTCCTTTTTTCTCTGTCATAAACAAATTGATTTGGAAACTCAGTATACGTTAAAGTTTGACTTGTTTTAAATTTTTTGTTGACTTCCATTCATGATAAAACATCGTACCTTTTAATAGATTTATTTTATTATATTATATTTTACATACGAATATATGTTTTATCATGTAATTAAATAAAGATATATTTTTTCATAAATATAATAACCAAACTAACCATTAATTATGTTGATAACGAGTGATCTACTGCAGAAAGAGGGATCGAATGAGAGGATAGGAGATAGCAATAAAGTCAGCACTGGCTATATTGGGAAGGACGGCAAAATTACGACGAGAATTCAACAACGTCGTTAAGAGATGATGACGACGATGTTGACCTTTTTTGTCACGACGGCGATGCTTGGAAGGACGGAAGCTACGCGATGAAGAAAGAATGGAGGAGTGGAAATGTGCTTCAATTAACGGAAGTGGGATTTTGATATTTTAAGAAATTATATCATTACCCATCTCAAATAATAAATTACAAAATAATCTAACTATGGTTAAGATGATGACCAATTAAAATTTGACACATAATAAAGGGTAAGTTACATGTTATTTTAGAGGGGATTGGGTATAATTTACCGTTAAGTTATATTGAGCAAACCGCACATTTGAGAATCTATTATTTATTATATATCTCTAATTTTATAATCAAAATGTGTCACATGTCATTTTTTTATTGCAATTGAAATCAAATCTTTTTCTCTAAAATTAATGAATTTTCCTCTTCTCCATACTAATTTTACAACCAAAATGTGCCACATGTCACTCCCTCGTTGTAATTGAAATCAAATCTTTTTCTCCAAAATTGAAGAGTTCTCCCCTCTTCCCTCTTTCTTTTTCTATTTCTCTCATTCTTTCAACCACTTTATCTATTTTATATATAATTATCAATATCAATGACTAATTACTAATTTGACAATCAAAATGTATAACATGATATTCTTTAATTGTATTAAAATTAAAATTAAAATATTAAAAATTGAAATTGAAATATACCTATATTGTGTATCATATATTATTATCTAATTTAATAATCAAATGTGTCATATGACACTCATTAAAATTGAGAGAAAATATTTTTTTCAAAATTAATAAACTCTCTTTCTAAATTCTCTCATGTACCTCTCTCCATTTTTCTATTTCTCTCTACTATTTTTACTCTATATATAATTTATATTTTATATTAGTAATTTGACAAATCAAGATATGTCATCGGATTTCTTTTACAATTAAAATAATTTTTTCTTTTAAAATTAACAAACTCTCACTCTCATTCTTCATCTTTATCTTTTTTCTCTCTTTTCTCTCATTCTCTATTTTTTCTATCTTTCTCTTCTACAGAAAACAAAATTAACAAAATAATATAATTTAAATAAAAAATATTAGTATTGTTATTATATACATAATTTTTTAATTTTTTATTTAGTTTTAAATTTTCACCGCTTATTTTTTTAATCTGTATTTTTATTTCTCTTCTTTCAAATATTTATTACATATAATTTGGAGAGAATACTAATAGTATAATTAAAAGTTAGAATCAAGATTCAATTGTTTTAAAAAAATTAATTTTGAGTTAATTTTATAATATCAGTATAATTTTGTTATGCTAATATCTAATTATATTTTTATATACATAGAGAGAAAAATATTATTTTCAAATAGCAAGTATAAAATTAATTATTCCTATTTGTACAACAGACTTAGCAATTAACACCTAACTAAAAAGTATACACGTTAAATTGTTTTAAATTTTAGATAACGAATGTTAAAATTAATTATTAATAAAAAATTAGACTTTTTCATATAAAAATAATAACTAAAAATTTTATTATTTAATTTTTTATCTATAGATACCTTGGTCTTTTTAGTCAGAGACTTTTGTCAACCTATGACTTTTTTTTTGGTAAAAATAGTTTGATTTTATAAATCTGTTCCGGGGCTTACCTAGAACCGGACGGTGGTTGGGCTTATTTGTGAGGCCCAAGCGCAGGAGGAGTGTGGTCTCCGACTTGGTTTACGTCTGGGAGCCGCCTCCGAGTTGTGTGTTCCAAGAGATGGGGGGTGGTACCTGCAAAGACACTCCGATGCCTAAGTCAGCATGGGGTTAAGCAGGTTTAGAATGTATTGGAACTTAGTGATACCTGAGGGGTGTCAGGGTATTTATAGTGGTGATCCAATAACCACCGTTGGAGTAGTGCCACCTTTTTAGGTGGATAACCGTCCCTTTATCTAGGGATTGTTGGGATATGGCTTCTAGAAGTGGGTTGAGAGATATTAGGGGCAGTTACTTATTTGAATAAGTGTTATCTGCCAGCTATCTCTTGAGCCCGACTCTTTGGAAGGAAGTCTGTGTTGAGTCCGACCTCTTCTAAAGAGGTCGGTGAATAACGAAGGCCAATCTTTGGATTGGGCCTTTTGGTGTATTTGGACCTGGGCCTTAGTGTTGGGCTAGTGTATGAACAGTGCCCCTACTCGAGTTCAATCTCTTTTTCTTAAGAGTTGGATTCGAGTATTTGAACTCGGGCTTGTAGGCTCTGTATGATTGGTTTTAGCACATCTTGCTTAACCAAAGAATATTTCTTTTCCTAGTTTCATACAACTCGTTCAATTCGAGTTGTTTTGAGGATACATGACTTGTTTTAATACAAATCACCTTTCTGAAACTTATTCTGATTTCTTACGACTTGTTTTGATGCAAATCGTTTATTTCAGAAATTGTAATTATTTATGAGTATAACCTCATCTAGCTCGTTCGATGCGAGTAGTCTTAAGGTCTTACGATTTGTTTCATTTCAAATCGTTTAATTAAAACGTGGCTATTTCTTGATCTAATTTCATACAACTTGTTTAAATTCAAGCTATTTTTAGGACTTCACAACTTGTTTCAAGTACAAATTGTTTATTTTGAGTCCTTTTAAAGTACCAGATCATCTTTATAACCATCGGACTTCGTTGCTTTATCCATTATGCCCCTGCTCGAGGTCGAGCTTTATGAAGTCGGACTCGAGCAATCAAGCAGAAAGAATTTTTGAATGAAGCCTTTTTTTGTTGAACTCATTCATTCTGAGTTTATAGATGACTTGTTTTTTATACAAGTCACTTTTTTGAAGCACAACTCGTTATATATCAAGTTGTTTTGCGCAATTTGTTTTAATACAAATTTCTTAGATCATATGGTTATTTTTTACTCGATTTTGTTCAACTCATGAGTTCGAGTTGTTTTAAATCATCAAGCCGTATTATAACCATTGGACACCAATTTGAACCTCGTCGCTTTATCCGAGCAACCATTGAAAAGATTAGCTCGTGATTTTTGCACTTTGTCGAGCATAAATTGGCGCCTTAGGTGAAGGGATTATATGCTTATTCCCTCCCCTTTCTAGTTTTTACAAGGTTGTCATCCTTGTGTATGATATAACTCGTTTTACCCAAGTTGTTTTGGAGGATAGTTTTTACGTTTCGATTTTGTTAAAAAACGTTTACAATCCTTCCTTTTTAACTCGTTTCTATACGAGTCATTTGGTTGAAGTGATTATTTTGATACAAATCACTTTTTAATGCTTTGCTTTAATGGTTTGTTTTGATACAAATCATTTTTAAAGCTTTGCTTTTAGATAGACACGACTTGTGCTTGACACAATTTTGTTGAAAATATGGTTGACTGGCATAACTCGTTTAATCCGAGTTATCCTTATGTTGTTGTGAATACTAGAACAAGTTTTCTTGGAACAACTTGTTTTTGTGAAATTGTTCCATTTTATACGACTATGTCGTTTATTTTTAGAACTTGTAGAGATGAGATCGTGGGCTTGAGATTTTGTACGATCCATTTGTTATCCGTGTGGATCGAGTTGTTAGATCGTATTTATGCCTCGAGGGGCATATTTAGTTAAGTTATTTTTGCGACTTGTTCTAAACACAACTTTTTCAACCCATTTGGCCCGAGCTGTTTCGAGGTGTTTTCTTTCCAATTCGCATATGTAACTTCTTTCCACCAATTGATTCCTCGTCGCTTCATCCAGGCGATTTCTAAATGATCGGCCCGTGATTTCCGCGGTTTATCGAGCTTCAATTGGTGTGTGTTAATTGTAGAAAATCAATTTTCATAAGGATTGTTTTATCTCCTTATGTTGGAGGTGTGTCGCGACCTTGGCAGTTTTTCACCCTTGAAGTTGGACACTTTGTAGTAGCCCTTTTCTAAGATTTCAGTAATCTTAGAAAAAATATTTTTTATCTTTGTTTTGAAAAACCTTTTTCTTGGCTGACTGTCCCTTTCTTTAAGTTAAGTTTTCCTTAACAACTCGGGACATCCTTTTGCCTTAGTGCTTTCAATAGGTTTCCTGATCTCTTTTTGGTATTCCTTATACTCAATTTTTGATTTATTGAGCTCTTATGATTTAGGTTATTTTTGCGATGCGTTTCCTTGTTTTTCGGTTTTTCCGACTTGTAAGTCAGATAATTTTCGAGTTTATTACGATCGACTTTCATAACCTCTTTACGCCGACTTGTATCTCGTCGTTTTATCCTGACGACCATCTAGGTCGGTTCATGGGATTTTCACGCTTTGTCGAGCTTAAGTCGGCGCGTTTCGTAGAAAGAAAGAAAAACGAGAAGGAATTTATAAGAGATAAAAGATCTTTGTTTATTTGCGAAGGTACTTTTACTGCTACTAAGGGTTTTTCACTATCTATGATCCCTTAGTCTCTACTGTGATGCCTCGTTAAAAACCCCCCTTCAGAAAAAATCCTTTCCTTTTGGGAAAAAATCATGAAGTTGGGAAAAGAGTACATCAGGGAGTAGAGTTCGCTTTTAACTATAGTACCTTTTCATGTTACAAACATGCCACGACCTTGGTAACTCGGTACCGTTTAAGTCGGTCACCTTATAATAACCTTTTCCTAAGATCTCAGTAATCTTGTAAGGTCCTATCCTTTTTGTTGTCAGCTTTCATTCGCCTGAAATCAGTAGCCTGATATTTTTTCTTATCAAGATAGGGTCTTTTGCGGCGAATCTCGTAGCCATCCTTTGTCTCAAGAGCTCTTTCCTTATCTGAGTTTGCTCTCAGATTTCTGGAAGGGGGTCACGTTCTTCTTTTGTGCCCTAGCATTATTGTAGAATGTTGTCTTTGGTTAATAATTTTGGACTTGGCTCTCATAATAAGCCAGTGTCCCTACTCGAGGTCGAGCTTCATAAAGTCAAACTCGAGTATTCAGTCATGCCATTCTTGAATCTTACTATTTGTTGCTATGTGACTTTTACAAGTTATTTTGGACTCTCTTTTTGGGAGGTCGAATAACTTGTTTTATACTTGTTGTGTTAACTTAGTAAGGTCAGATACTTATCTCTTGGCTTGAGGAGGCATTCTTATAATAAATCACCACCCTTTTTCAATTTGTTTTAAATAAATTGTTGTGAGGTCAGGTTTACATCCTCTTCGTGTTGATGTTTGATTATGATCACGCTGTCCTTAAGTTATTTATGCAATTCGTTTTAGGTTTGCCCCTTGCCAGCTTGATTTAGTACAAGTGGCTTAATGAGGTTGGACCACGATTTGCATTTATAACTTCTTACACCACTTTGGATCTCGTCACTTCAAGTCAGAAAAAGTGTGCATTAGGATGTAAGGTGCGCTTTCTAGCTGTAGTATCCCTTTTGTTGTAGATATGGCACAATCTGGGTAGATTGTTTTCGAGTAAGTCGAGTATGTTGTAGTAGTTCTTTTTCAAGTCTTAAGTGACTTTGTTGGCATCTTTTCATTTTTCGTCTGATTTTGGCCCGATGTCATTTTGGATCAAGACGAGGTTGTCGGTTGAGAAATTTCTTCGTATGACCTTCTCATGGCCATTTATGCTTGGGATCTGGTTCTCGAAGTCATACCTCAAGAAAGAGGTCGGACTTTTCTTTGTAAGCTCTAAGCCTATCCGACCTTATTGTAAAGTCGGACCTTTAAAAGAGGTCGGACTTTTCTTCATGAGCTCTAAAAGAGGTCGGATTTTCCTTTATAAATTCAGAGATTTTGACCTCATTGTGGTCTGACCTTTAAAAGAGGTCGGAATTTCTTCATAAGCTCTAAAAGAAGTCGAATTTTTATTTGTAGACCTGAATCCTCAGAAGAGGTCAAATTATCTTCATAAGCTTGGATTCTTAGAAGAGGTCGGATTTTTCTTTCTAAGCTTGGAAAGAGGTCGGACTTTTTTTCTAAGCTTGGAGGTTTTGACCTCGTTGTAGACTCTGATCTTTAAAAGAAGTCAGAATCTCTTTCTGGTATTCTTCGAGGTTTTCGACCTCATTGTAGAGTTGATCGTGAAAGAGGTCGGATTTTTTACAGACTCCAAAAAGAGGTCGGATTTTTCCCTTGTCGGCTCTAAAGAGGTCGGATTCTTCTGAGTAATGAGGTTTTAAACCTCATTTGTAGAGTCTAACCTTTAAAAGAGGTCGGAATTTCTTCGTGGGATCTAAAAGAAGTCGGATTTTCTTTGTGAGCTCCCAACTCATCCGACCTTTGAAGAAAAGTCTGACCATCATCCCCTCCAATGAAGACTGGGCCTTTATCACCCCGACTTTCTTTTTTCTTTGGATCGGATTTCAGTTTTCTTCCTGGAAGACATCCATCTTTATTGGTGTGCAAACAACATCAAATTCTACCACAGGAATATTTCTTTCCATATTCATTGACAGTGATGTAATTTGTGAGCAACCAACGAAAGATGTACCATGAGAATTTTTTGTGTTATTCACTGTTATGATTGACATGTGAATCCACTGAAGAAAAAAATGGATTCATCACTCCGTTGTCGGTTTGGGTTGCATTCAAATTGGCTGATGCTGTGTATTTGGAACATGCAACTGCTCCATTCCATGAGTGGGTATCATGGATTTTTCCGAGATTGTAAGTTGGCACAGATGTCATTGTCCATCCTATTTCACGAAGAGGTTGGGATTAGTCACGTTCCCTTTTCCTCTTTTTTTTTTTTTTTTTACGTAACTTCTTTTGCCAATTGAATTTTTTGAATTGAAAATTCTTTTATTCAATTGGATTTCGAGTTCATTTTTTTTCACGTAACTTCTTTTGCCAATTGAATTTTCTGAATTGAAAATTCTTTTATTCAATTGGCTTTCGAGTTCGTTTTTTTTTTTCACGTAACTTCTTTTGCCAATTGAATTTTCTGAATTGAAAATTCTTTTATTCAATTGGCTTTCGAGTTCGTCTTGGTTTGCTTTCTACAATGTCCTTGGGACGGTGCTTTCTTCTCTTTTAATCCAATTTAACTGTAGAAGTAGAATCATCATCCCTATTTGATATCCTCTTCTCATTGGGAGAAGTTTTTACGGGATTTCTGGTATCCATAGAAACTGTATTCCAGCTTCTTTTTAACATGCTTGCATCTTATTCATGTCGAGTGGTTGTCTGACTATGTTGTTGATCATCCGCCATTATCAAGAGTTGAGCTCCAGGTCCCCGGCAACGGCGCCAATGTTTCGGGGCTTACCTAGAACCGGACGGTGGTTGGGCTTGTTTGTGAGGCCCAAGCGCAGGAGGAGTGTGGTCTCCGACTTGGTTTACGTCTGGGAGCCGCCTCCGAGTTGTGTATTCCAAGAGATGGGGGGTGGTACCTGCAAAGACACTCCGATGCCTAAGTCAGCATGGGGTTAAGCAGGTTTAGAATGTATTGGAACTTAGTGATACCTGAGGGGTGTCAGGGTATTTATAGTGGTGATCCAATAACCACCATTGGAGTAGTGCCACCTTTTTAGGTGGATAACCGTCCCTTTATCTAGGGATTGTTGGGATATGGCTTCTAGAAGTGGGTTGAGAGATTTTAGGGGCAGTTACTTATTTGAATAAGTGTTATCTGCCAGCTATCTCTTGAGCCCGACTCTTTGGAAGGAAGTCTGTGTTGAGTCCGACCTCTTCTAAAGAGGTCGGTGAATAACGAAGGTCAATCTTTGGATTGGGCCTTTTGGTATATTTGGACCTGGTCCTTAGTGTTGGGCCAGGTTTGATTTTATAAATCTTTTGTGTCATGCATAATCTATAATTTTAGAACAAAGTAGACTCTAATTTTAAAAAATTTATATTCCCGTAATATTATTACGGATAAAAATACTAATTATTAACAAAAGTTTTCATACTCTTATAAATAGATATTTATATTTTTCCATTTTTATCATGATTTTATGTTATGTTATCAGCACAAGAACTCATAAAGTAAATAATTTGAATAATATTAAAATTTTTTCAGTTGAAATTTATACCACTTTATATTTCTAAAAAAATTGCCATCAATTGTTGATGTTGATATCTACCCTTTTTTTTTTTTTACCAAAGATATAAGACTCGAATTCGCAACCTCTTAATTGAGTATGGAGAGAATATGCCATTTGAGTTATTACTCATCGACGATGTTGATATCTACCTTGACTTAATAAGTCTCAACAATATTATTAAGACGAATAATGAAACAATACTAAAAGATCATACTACGATAATAATTTTCTTTCATTGTTATCTTAAAAAAAATTAAAAAATGAATTTTTGTCGTAACAGATTCACTAATATATAAAAGAACATAAAAAAAAGAGATAAATTTCACATAAAAATCGATGATTTTATCAAATGTCTGATATAAACTGTTACATTTTGTATGGTAGGATTTTAAATATATCTCTAAATACAATTCTACTATACTTAGAATAATCATATGATTAAAAATATGTAGGAAAAATGCTATTGAAAGAGTAGATATACTAGAATTTTTTTTTTTTGTGCTTCAAATCTATTCCTATAACATTAGTATAGAGAGAAAGAATTTACAAAATATTTTAAATGAATTCTATGTCTTCTTGCATAAGTTTATATTTTTTTTATTGGTTCCATTTTTATTCGGAATACAAATTAAAATGTCTAAAAATTTGTTTGAAATGTTAGAAATTAAATTTTTTTTTAGAACAACTAAAAATAAATGATTTAAATTTTTTTAAAAATTTTCATTTTCATTTTCTTTTTATTTGTAAATCAGACTAAAAGAAGTTTGATTTTCAAATCCACTCATACATTCTTTAAATTTAAATTATATTCTATTAATATATTATAATTATTTTAAATTATAGAATTAAATTTTAAATAAAAATAAATTTATTTTTTTAAAAAAATAAAAAAATTTTCTCATATTAAATAATTTTCAAACAAACTCTAAATTCCTCTCTATTTGGTTCTTCGAATGAGAAGTACGTAAAAGTCACAGCTTAAAAAGGGAAAATATTAAAGGCTGAAGAGGAAAATTGTAATTAATTTTTTTTTTGGGTGACTGAATTGTAATTAAATTAAGAGTGAAAGGGTTATTTTGCCGTAAAATTAAAGCAAGCCACAAGAAATTATTTGAAGCAATCCTATCTAATCCGACATATATTCTTACAAGCAATATAATCGTCATTAATACGTTTGCAATTGCAAGACATGGAAATTTTATCTTAATTTGCTATTTTTATCGGTGATGATTAGATATATAATTATTTTTTTTAGTGTATGATATATAATTATTCATGTGTTTTAATTTAACACTTTAAATTTTTGTTAAGAGAAATGACTCACCATATAGTATCATAATTTTTATAAATAAAATATCTAAAATTTAATATTTAGATTTCATATAGTACGAGACGAGAAATAATAATAATAATAATGGTAACTTCGTGGCCATAATATTCGAGAATCGAAGATGATACAGACTATAGTAGTCAACAGCAAGAAATATTGTTAGAAAAATCAAACGTCTACTCTTTAATTTTGGTGAATTAATTATATTATGTATATATTAAAATTACAATATATATTAAAATATATAATATATATTAAAAATAAATAAAATTACATATATATTTTTAAACAAAACAAAATAACTAACTTATAGTTAATTTTTTATATAATCAAACGTCCTACTTAATTGCGTGTAACATCCATTATATAAAAGAAAATATTAGATAAACAATGACTATCTTGAATAATATAAATAATTATTAATCAAATAAAAATACACTATATTTTAATTTAATGTTACTAATTAAATTTAAAATTAATTTATTCTTTTAATTCTATTAATTTACATTGTTAACATATTATTTAAAAATATTGTTAATTACTTATATATTTTTTTTATATAAATTGTTTTATTATTAATAGATCATACTGATCTTCGCTAGCGCTATCTCTCTCTTCTCTCTCTGTTATAAACTTGTTACAAAATACAAACCACTACAGTTATTATACTTTAATAATAATAATAAATATTATTATTATATAAAAAATATTAAAAAATTATTAAAATTTATTATTTTTAATTATTACTTAATTATTAATTCAATCTTTTAATTTTATTTATTTATTTTAATAATTTAATAATATATTTTATCTTATATTTTTAAATATTAATTATTAATTAATAATAAAAAAAATAAATTATAATCATCCTCTAGCATTAATATGTTATATACTTAAAAAGTTTTCTATAGGCTATTGTGTTTATACGTCGAACAGAGCACTACAGAATTTCATAAAGCCGCCACGAAACAATTTTATGAATGATTTCTGTTGCGTACAGCAATAATACGATGATTACAGAATTTCATTTTTTTTTTAATTTCATGAATTATTTTCTGTTGCATTGGTGTTAATGGTATGTATAATTTAATCTAACAAAATAAATAGCCACTTGAAGAACTAATCTAAATGCTGACTCATCATAACAAGCGAGGTGGTTTAATTAAAGTCTAACTACATATTCAAGTATTTTTACCAACTAAATCTAATTAAGTTGTCCCAAACTTAATAAAAATCATTTTCATCACATAAACGTATACACACGGCAATTCAATAATGCAAAATATATCATTTGTCTTCGTCTTCTCTTTTTCCTTTTTCTCCTTCTCTTTTTCTTTTTTTTCTCTTTCGTTATCGTAATCACTAATAATACCAATATTTTGTTAAGTTCTGATTTTTTTTGTGCTATCATTAAATAATTTTGGTTCATTTTTTAGTTTATTTCGGTTCATTTGTGAATTAATTGAGATTTACTTGATGCTACTGATAAGTATTGATCAAATTTTTTATTCCTTAAGTAATTTCGATTTATTTCTTAGTTTAATTGAAGTTTATTTGAATTCAAAAATAAATTAGAGTAAAGGACAAATAGGTCCCTAACCTTTTTTTCTGCGGACATTTTCGTCCCCAAGAATTGAAAAATACATTCATGTCCCTGACCCTTCCAAAACGCGGACAAATTTACCCCTCTGTTGAAGTGACTCCGTTGGACTCAACGGAAAACGCTGACGTGGCTCCCGTGGCACTGACCTGGCCGTTACGGGAGCACACGTCCATGTAACTTTTTAAAACAGGACATATTAGTCCTCTCACATCAAAACGTGTAGCTTTTCAAAACAGGACATATTAGTCCTCCCACCCCAAAACGACGTCGTTTCACCCAAATTTTCAATCTTTCACATTTATGAGCCCTAATCCTTCCACATAAACGGTGAAATGGGTCACTGTCCTCAGCCACCTCCAACCCCAACCACCTCCTGCCCCCTGACTCCCTCTTCCACCACCACTTACGCTGCCCCTCCTCTCCTTGTCCCATCCCCCTCCCTCTCCACTCCCTTGCTTACCCTAACACACTCTACTCCCCTCCCATGCGCACCCTCCATAACCACCGTGTCCCACTGTTCTGTTCTAGTCTCATCTTCGTGCTCCCAGAGAAGACCGCCGCCGTCAGTAGTGGTGGCTTGGCCACAATCGAAGAAGCACGACAGAACCAATCTCTGCAAGGATCACTGTCGGAACTCAGCGTTGCCTCCACATGACCGTTCGGTGCTCCTTGTGTTGCAACAACGCCACCGCGAAGCACACCCGTGGAATCACTCGCGACGCCGTCCTCGCCGCTCAGGATCCAGCCACCTCCATCATGCACGGTGTCCTCTCCTTCCTCCTTTGCGACGGTGCCAACCTTGTCACCACTGCCTCGATGTAGAACTGCAGCTTCGCCAGCGCCACTTGCCGTCGGTGGGAAATTCAACCCCTCCGCCGCCCTGGATGGCAACTTCCTCCTCGGCCAGAGCCATTTCCTCCATATGCAATTTATGGTAAGTTGTTGATTCTATTTGAGAGTGTAGCAATTTTTCTAGAATTATGAGGAGTTCTTACATGTTCTTCATAAATTGTGGAAACTTTTAATTTTCAATCAATTTTGTTTCTCTTGGGTTTGTTAATCAGGAAAAAAAATCAAGCTTTGGAAAAAACATAGCATTGTAGCAAACCCGAATTGTTGGGATCTTTTTCAACATTTTGTAGCACATAATTTAAACAGAGGAAAGAAGAAAATGGATCTCTGGGCAGAATTTCATGCAACAAGTTGGGGAAGGGAGTTTGTAGCAGGAGGATTTGGAGGAATTGTTGGGATAGTATCTGGTCATCCATTAGACATAGTTCGAATAAGGCAACAGGTCTTAAACACCGGTGGCCATGGCTCATCATCAGCATTCACCATTCTTAGAAATGCTTTGGCTAAGGAAGGACCTGCTTCTCTCTATCGTGGCATGGGTGCACCTTTGGCCTCTGTTACATTTCAAAATGCTATGGTTTTTTAAACTAATGCAATTCTCTCAAGGGTATTTGGCAAATCTGTTTCTCCTAATGACCCTCCTTCCTTCAAGGGTGTAGCATTAGGAGGAGTTGGCACAGGTGTCCTCCAGAGCCTAATCATTTCCCCAATAGAGTTGGTCAAAATTCGCCTTCAGCTTCGTCGCAATGAAAAACACTTGATAGAACAACCACATAAAGGTCCTATAATTGTTGCCAAGAATGTATGGAGAAAAGAGGGACTAAAAAGAATATACAGAGGACTGGGCATCACTGTTATAAGGGATGGACTTTCACATGGTGTTTATTTTTTGACATATAAATACATAAGGAAACAGTTTCATAAATGTGAAAGATTGGGGATTTGGATGAAACGATGTCGTTTTGAGGTGGGAGGACTAATATGTCCTGTTTTGAAAAGCTACACATTTTAGTGTGAGAGGACTAATATGTCCTGTTTTAAAAAGTTACATGCCACGTGTGCTCCCGTAACGGCCAGGTCAGCGTCACGGGAGCCACGTCAGCATTTTTCGTTGAGTCCAACGGAGTCACTTCAACAGATGGGTAAATTTGTCCGCGTTTTGGAAGGGTCAGGCACATGAATGTATTTTTCAATCTTTGGGGACAAAAATATCCGCAGAAAAAAAGGTCAGGGACCTATTTGTCCTTTACTCAATAAATTATATGTGTTTTTATTGATGATTGAGTCTTTTTTACTGTTTGTTCAAAACTGAACTAATTTCGGTTCATTTGTGTGTTAATTAAAGTTTACCTGATGCTGCTGATAAGTATTGACCAATTTTTTTATTATTTAAGTAATTTCGGTTCATTTCTCAGTTTATTTAAGGTTCATTTGGATCCAAAAATAAATTTGATGTGTTTGAACCAAAATTACTTAAGGAATAAAAATTTGATCAAAGCAGCATTAAGTGAACCTCAATTAACACACAAATGAATCGAAATTAGTTCAGATTTGAACAAACAGTAAAAAAGATTCAATCATTAACAAAAACACATCGAATTTATTTCTGTATCCAAATGAACCTCAATTAAACTAAGAAATGAATCGAAATTACTTAAGAAATAAAAAATTTAGTTAATACTTATCAGTAGCATCAAGTGAAACTCAATTAACATATAAATAAACCGAAATAAATTAAAAAATGAACCGAAATTATTTAATGATGGCATTAGAGAAAATTATAACTAATAAAGATATTTGTAAAATGTTGGTGTTATTGGTGATGACGATAACGAAAAAGGAAAAGAAGAAGAATTTGCGTGCGCGAATTTGGAAGAAGAAGAAGAAGGATGAGGAAAAGAAGAAGGGAAGAAGAAGAACATGCATGCGCGAATTTAGAAGAAAAAGAAGAAGAAAGAAGAAGAGGAGGAGAAGAAGGAGAAGAAGGAGAAAGAACCAGAGAAAGAAAAGGAGAATGAGAAGGAGAAGGAGAAGGAGAAGGAGAAGGAGGTGCGTGATTTTAAAAGTTGCTATAATAACTTAGTTAGATTTAATTAAATATTTTACTTAGATGTAGAGCGTTATTGTTTTTATTATTTTGACATCTTTTAGTGAATATATAAAATTGACTTTAGAACATTTTAATATATTTTTTTCATTAATTAATAATGGTAAGAAATCATAAGCAGAATCAATAATAAGATATAATTAAAAAAATAAAAATATAACATTTTGGATTAATAAAAAAGTAATTATGTGATATAATTTAAATATCGTGATATTAATCAAGAATAGAAATAGCAATGAACCTTTGTGGAGACAAAAACCTCTTCTCCATCCTCTGGTTTTTTAGTAAAAATCTCTGATGCTATTTTATTTCTGTCACAAATTTCTACTTAAAATTTATTTTTTTTTTAAAATTTAATATAATTATAATAAAATTCAATACAAATTAATTAAATGCATCAAACTAAAACATAATTTAAACACAAAATTTAATATAATTAATATATGTACAAAATTTTTAACTTATAAATTAAAATAAAATAAAATAAAATAAATTAATTTTAATAAAATAATATAATAATTCATAAAACAATTCTTAAGATTGTACATAACTTATAAAGATATTTAAGTATTTTTTTTGTTTCATAAATTTTGCGGTAGATCGTATACTTAATCCCCACTCCGTCTCTATTTATCCATCTACGGGTGGAGTTTCATATCCATAGGATTTTATAGGATCTCTATTAATCACTTCAGTGCTCATAGGTGTAAATTTTTTTTACCACTCTTATTCAAAAAAGAAGCCATTATCAAATCATCAATGAGATTCAATATATTATTTTATTAAAAAAATCAATTACAAGATATAAATTGAAAAGGTAATTAATTTGAAATTCTATTTATGAAAAAAAATCGGACAAAAATCTAATTAATCAATTAATTACTATAGTTTCTAATATAATCAATTAATCACTTATTATATCAATCAATATATTATTAAATGTCATAATCTTTTCATATTATATATATATATATATATATATATATATATATATATATATATATATATATATATATATATATATATATATATATATATATATCATTGAATGCCATTTAAAAGATAAATGTTTAAAAATAGCTCGTTTAATGATATGAAAAAGTTTTTGAATTTTATCCATAAAAAACTAATTCAAAACAATAAAATTACTGGATAATTTGTAAATTAAAAAAAAATAAAATCACTGGTAGCAATTTCTGATTTTAAAAATATAAACTAAAAAAATTATAAGTGTACTTACACTATTTTTTATTAAAATAATATTATTTTTGAATTTCGTTTCATAGGTTATCTTAAAATTATTTATATTTCCTTTCTAAATTTTTGGATTAAAAAATGACAAAATTGATATAATTAATTTTGGTGAATTTGAGTGGTTAGTTCACTCATCTTTTTAAATAAATATTGATGGTTTGAATTTTATTTTTTATATATAATAATTTATTGATCAAAATTTTTACAAGTGAAATTTAGACCTACAACCAATTAGAGCCTGTTTAGTTTATTGTTTGAATCACATAAAATACATATTATTGTTATCTTTTTGAAACGTTCTAATTTTTTATTTAGCTATACTTTTTTTCTCTAAATATAAATTATTGTTATCTTTTATAATATGAATTATTGATTCTATTAAGTAGAGTAAATTAAATAAAAAATTAATCATAAATAAAAACAATAATAAAAAATTGTAACATATTAAAAAAATACTAAAAATACTAAAAAAATATTATATAAAAAAAATACTAAAAAACATTAAAAAAATAAACATATTTTAAAACATTCTTATGTATATAATATAATTTAATGTCATGTTATAAAAATAATTTTAAGCAATATTATTCAAATAATATTTATTTTATTAAAATTAATTTTATTGTCAAATATAAATCATATCAGCGTAAATTTATTTTTACTCAAAATTAATTCTATAAAATTAAATTTATTCAACCTCAAATATCAATTCAGACAGATATATAGTCTTTAACACGTTGAAGTATGAAATTCCAATAATAATAATAATAATAAAAGTTAAAATGGTAAATGAAGTGGAAATAAAAACCAAGGTTGCGAGAACCGGACCGGTCAATAAACCGGTGAAGTCACTGGTTTAATGGTTTACTGGTTCGACCGGGGTTCAACCGGGGTTCAACCGGTTTAATTAAATATTAAATAAAATTATTAAAAAATTTAAAATAATCTTAAGTATATAAATTTAATAATTTCTAACTTAATAAAATTTAATATTTTACATAATAAATTATCCATTACTTAATATTAGAGGTTCAAACATCAAACATCAAAGCTTATAACTAAACAAAAAATAAAACGTAAAAAAGAAATCAACTTCATGCAGCTTGACAATCACAGAAATCAACTGAGAATATTCATGAACCACCAAACAGAAGCAAAAAGTAACAATATTCTCAAAGCCACAGAAATTTTGAGATACCATTCAGTACATTATTACAAAGATTGTCAAGCTAATAGATAACAATCTAACAACTATTGGCTATTGATTACAAACACACAGTAACAAGAAACAACTCTATAAATATTAATAAGCACACATAAACACACAGAGAAAAGAAGGATGACAAATTCCCCAGCTGCCTTCAACGCCCCAGCCTCAATTTGCTTGCAATGATCATCATTCAATCCCAAGTCACCAATAAACGCATCATAATGGAAAGCCAAAAACAGATTGAAGATTCATCAAACAGAAACCAAAATCATGTAATCCAGATAAACATGAAACAGCAACTCAAAATCATGTAATCCAAATAAACATCAAGCAGCAACCAAAATCATGTAATCCAGCATGAACAAATAGGAACAGAAACATGAACAGAAAAATCAAATTATAAACATGTTCTGAACTTCTGATGAACACAGCTAACAAAACATGAACAGATGAACACAGACTTAACAAATCATGAACAGAAAAATCAAAAAATTATAAAATCAAGCACAGAGTAGGCGACGATTAAATAGGAGCCAAGGTGGAAGGCAGAGTATTACCGGCGGCGATGGTAGAGGTGGAGAGCTCGGCGAAGACGGTGGAGGTGGCGAGCTCGGCGACGACGATGGAGGAGAGGAGCTCCGCGACGGCGATGGAGGAGAGGAGCTCCGCGACGGCGAAGAGGGGCTGTGGGATGCGGTGGCGATGGCGGTGGGATGCGGTGGCGATGGTGGTGGCTATTAGGGTTCGTGAGAGGGTGAGAGGGTGAGAGTTGAGACTGAGATACTGAGATAGTGAGATGAGGATTGGGAATTAGCCATTAGGGATCGTGGCTTCGTGCATAGCTCTTTTCTTCTTTTTTTTTTTTTTTTTTTTTTCCTTCAAAACGACGCTGTTTTGAAGTTTAATATGCAAACCAATAAACCGTAAAAAAACCGAACGGTTCTCCCGGTTTACCGGTTAACCGCCGGTTCGACCGGTTTTTTCACCGGTTTTCTACCAAACGGTTTCTGACCTTACTCGGACCGGTTAAGTGACCGGTTCCCGGTTTTTCCGGTTGAACCGGCCGGTCCGGTTCGGTTTTCAGAACCATGATAAAAACATTCCTTAATTAACCAAATAAAATGATGTTTCTATTCCTATATATTCGTCACAGAAATTAAACCTCACCGCCAATCACAAATCAAATGGATAGCTTTAGCTTTACCTTTTTGATTTGGTGCCTTCTTGCTTTCAATCACATACTTCCGTTAACGATTCAAACCATTGAGGCTCGGATTCCAGAATCCCCACTTCAATGCAACCAAACATTTTGTATTCTTCACAACAGCTATGGAAAATGGGGTGATCGAAAAGACTGTTATGCCCTCAACGCAACCTACCCAACAACGGAACAAGAGCTTCACGTGGCCGTCTCGTTTGCTGTGGAACACAATCTGAAAGCGAAGGTGGTCACAAAATTCTCACATACCATCCCCAAGCTCGCCTGTCCTGACCAAGCGGTTCAAAACAGTTTTGTTATTAGTACAGAGCGTTATAACCGTCAAATACAGATTGATGTTGCCAATTCCGTTGTTACCGTTGACGCTGGCGTTGGCCTTCGCCAGTTGATTGACGCCGTTGAAGCCTCTGGGTTTAGTTTGGTGGCCTCTCCTTATTGGGAAGGTATTGTAAATTCGTAATAGATTTTTTATTTTTTAATTTTTTTACGTAATTATGTTATAAAAATTAAAAAATAAATAAAAATTCAAAAAAAGTATTGGCTAAACCATTTTTATATTAATATTATTTGAGGATATTTCAGAAACAAAAAATATAAATATAGTCTAGATAGCTGATTTAGTTATATTAAAATATTAAAAATAAATTGACGATATATAATAATTAATTCTAGTGATTGATATTTAATACATACATAATATTTTTGGTATTTACATAATTAAGTAAGAATAATAATATTATTAAAATAAAAGTGAAAATAGTTATATCTGTTCGAGTTATTTGTTACCTTCATGATCCTCGTCAACATCTCTTATTGCCACTCCCTTATTTGGATCAACATGGTGTATGAATTTTATCCTTCATGATGATATAACTTCTCTTATTTATTTCCTTCATTCAGGTGTAACAATTGGAGGACTTATTAGCACAGGGGCACATGGGAGTTCTTGGTGGGGGAAAGGTGGTTCTGTTCATGATCATGTTGTGGGGCTCAGCATCATTGTTCCTGCTTCCAAATCTGAAGGATATGCCAAGATTTTGAAATTGGAAGCACATGATCCATTGTTTAATGCTGCCAAAGTATCACTCGGTGTCTTGGGTGCTATCTCCAAGGTTAGTATATTATTTATGTTAGGATTTTTTTATATTTAAATTAACTAAATATAATACTTTTTGAAATTCGTAATATATAGAAAAATTATGATTTTAAATGGATGTTACACATTTCGAATATAATATTTTTAAGCTTGTAAAATTTTAAAGTTGTCAATTTTTTTAATTTAAAATTTAAATAAATATAATTTAAATTAATGATTTAATTCAATTCAATATAAATAAACGTAATCATAATTTTATACTACTCATATTTCAGGACATTGACATTACTCAAATGTGTAACATCAATTTAAAACGATAATTTTTTAGTACACACTACTAGAAAAATTACTTTTAGCAGTCATTTATTTTACTTTTAATGACAATAAAAATAACCACTAATACATTTATCGATAACTGGCATTAGCCGTCTACATTTTAGTGTGTAAACTTTGGAGTAACTATAAAATTAGTAACTACAAAACAACCCTAAAAAAATTTATTAACTACAAAACAACCCTAAAAAATTCTCAATAAATTATAAGCTGCATTGATAGAAAATCAAATCAGTCTTAATTGAATTGAAGAAAAACAGGATGAAAACTTACCTGCAAATCCAACTATTTAAAAAAGGTGCATTTGTAAGCAATGGATTTCAAATCGTCGTTAGAAATGTTAGAGCACCAGATCAATCTCAAACGCTCGAGCCTAAGAAGGCCTTCCCCGAGAGCAGCCAAGTTGGCATCGGATGAGCAGAGTGAATCGGATGCAGCAGAGAAAGTGTTGTCGGCAATGCAATGCACAGAAAACACCTTCTAGCGAGAACTGGAGAGAGAGAGAGGAGAAATGGGAGAAAGGGAATGGAGAGGCACTTGTCGATGTAGAGGTTGCGGAGATTGAAAAATGGGCGGAGGAAGTGTTGTCGGCAATGCAATGCACAGAGAGCGCCTTCTAGCGAGAACGGGAGAGAGAGGAGAAAGGGGAGAAAGGGAATGGAGAGGCACTTGTCGATGTAGAGGTTGTGGAGATTGGAAAGTGAGAGGGGAGGAGGAAGATGTCAGGGAGGCGAAGGTGCCGATTTAGAAGGTGGAGATGACTTATGGCTGCGACGGGCAGTGACGACGGTGATAGTAAACTTAGGGTTTCGGCCCTCACTCTCTCTGTTTCGGTGAGAGTGAACTTAGTGGAACTATTATTAAAATAAAATATTTTAATAAAAATAATATCGGCCATAGTACTATGACTATTAAATTTTTTTCACTAGAAGTAGTTTTATATTTTTAGTGGCAATAATAATAATTGTCATTATAATATATAATATTAATAGCAAATATACAATGACCACGAAAATATAACTTAAATTAAAAAAATAGCGACCATTATATTATTGTCCCTAAAAATTTATCGTTAAAAATAATTATTCTTGTAGTCTTACATTACCCATTTCAGTAAATATTATATTTAATTAATTTAAAAAAAATATTAATTTATGTTTCATCTATATATATGTTATGTATTATAGGGTTATTTTTGAGAGAAAGATTGGGTAGTTAATATTTAATAAAAATAAGAAATTAATTGATATTAATTTAAATATAAAAAAATTACCTAACATTTTTCATTACTAATATGCGCCTGTCAGAATTATATTTGTGTTTGTGAGGTACTCATAAATAAAATTTTTATTTTTTATTTTTTTATACATGTAAAATTTAATAAATTTATTTAAATATATAATTTTTTGTTGATGTTAAATGAATTGAAATATTAATAGACTAAAATTTTAAAATAATGAATATTTTGAAGTTGATGGAATATTTAAACATAAATAAACAAGAGTAGAGTTTTTTATTTTTATAAAAGATGATGTTATTTCTTGTATTTTAAAATCTTGACTTTAAAGAAAGACAAGAAAAAAATCTTGACTTTAAAGGTATATATAGGTATATATTTAAAATTTAATGCGTTTAATATAATATAATATAATATGAAAATTTTAAAATGATAATATTTTAAATAATTTAACTAATATATGTATTAAGAATTTATATTTAAGTTATTAGTTAAAAAGTTTTCATAAAATACTTTTATATATTTATTGAAATAAAATATTTAAACATTTTTACTAATTATAATTTTAATATATACTATTAAAATATATATTAGTTAAATTCTATTTTCTTAAAATCCTATTTTAAAATAGTCATACCATTTGAAAAGTGAGAATAGTATATTTCATCTAAATCTAGATTGAGACCATTAAAATATAAAAAAGAATGATGGATATTCACACGGACAATTTGTACATGAATTTTTTCCTTGATTGCCGCCACGCGTGGTATGAATAATAATTTGAGGTGTCTCGAAAGTAGGACGATAAAAAAGACAAACATCCATAATCCATTCTCTTTGTTTTTTTTTTTAATGAAGTCTTGTCTACTAAATAAAAAATTTTAATGCATTGATTCTAATTATTTCTGGAGGGAGTATTATTTGGGAGTTGGGATCAAGCTCAAAATCTAAATATTGAAACGTATCAAATTCAATCATGCAGTTTATGGAGAGTTTTATTGTTTATTGTTGAGTAAATGTTTTTTTAGTCTTTGATCATTTGTTCAAAAAATAAAATAGTTTTTTACCATTTAAAACTTTTAATTATGATCTGATTTTTAATTATTTAAATAATTAGTATAAGTGGTCCCTTATACATTAGCAAGTCACGTTTATAGGAACTATTTAGTCTAATTACTTAAATAGTTAGAGACTAATTAAATAAATTATTTGAATGGTTAAAAAATGATTAAAAATTTTGGAATGATAGAAAATCGCTTTATCTTTTAAGTAAATAATCAGAGACCAAAAAAAAAAATATTTACTCTTTATTGTTTATACCTACACATTAAAAACCTTTATATACTTCTTTAACGTCACAAAGACGGTGTAGCTTATGTGTCCATATGATATTAATTTTAACAAAATAACTACTGCTTATTTTAATTTTATTTGTATATTATCAAATTGTGTAAATAAATAAAATAATTACTAATATATGTTTTTTTTGTCCCAAATTACATATCTCATTTTTGTTGTAAATGAGATGTGTCATAATTTATCTTGTTTACTGTGCAAGTGAAATATAAAGGGACAAAAATTTGAGCTCTCTATAAGTAGATTCATTAAGCCTAAACCATCACACAATTTTCTCATTCTTTTTCGTGTTCGTCTTACAAATAGCTGATAGCAAATATATATTTGTTAGTATGTATTCAAATACTATATACATAAAAGATGACGAGTACGTGTCTCATTCCATTTGAATACACACTTGTCATGTGGGTTTTTTGACCGGATTGAAAAGAGATTGAGAATGTCGGATATATGGTGTTTTGTAACCATCAATTGGTCATCAATAGTATTTTTAATGGTGTGAGATTACATCTAATGGTGGGAGATCACTCATTTTTATTTTGATGGTTAAGTGCTGGTCAAAAAACACAAAAGTTGCTGGCCTCTAGACTTTTTCGAATATTATTTATAAAGTTTGATTATAAATGTATGTCAATGTGTGATCATTCCTTTTCCAACATGTATTAATATTTTTAGTGTTGGTTGAAAATTTATAGCTAGTACATATTTAATTTTGTATTTATCCTTAATAAAATGTGATGGATTAGTAATGTTATTATTAACCTGTAGGTAACATTAAGAGTGGAACCAAGGTTCAAAAGAAGCATAACCTACAATTTCACGACCGATGTTGGTCTTGAAGATTTGTACGCAGATCATGCAAAGAAATATGAGTTTGCAGACATAACTTGGTATCCATCACAACACACTGCTGTTTATAGATACGATTCAAGGGTTCCCTTAAATACTTCCGGTAATGCAGTCTTTGACTTCATTGGATTTCAAAATAATCCAACTTCGATCTCCGAAGCAGTTCGAGCTACAGGTAATTAATAATAATTCACAAAATTTTATTGGTCCTCTATAGAGACTAAATGCATGATGATGTGCATGCAGAGAGTTTGTTAGAAAAAACAAGAAACACGCATGGAAAATGCTTAACAGCAGCAGCAACATTAGCATTTAAAAGAGGTACAGCAAATGGTTTAAAGAACAATGGCATTCTTTTCACTGGCTATCCAGTAATCGGTTACCAAAGCAAAATGCAAACCTCAGGTTCATGCTTATACTCCCAATCACTTCTCACATCATGTGCTTGGGATCCAAGAATCAAAGCCTTGTCCTTCTATGAATCCACAGCAATCTTTCCAGCTTCTATTTTCCGTGATTTCATCTTGGACGTGAAAAAGCTCAGAGACTTAAACCCGGAACATTTTTGTGGGGTTGACAACTATAACGGTATTCTTATACGTTATATCAAAGGGTCGGATGCATATTTAGGTCAATCTGAAGACTCTATAGTAATTGATTTCAATTATTATAGAGCCAAAGAGGCATCAACTCCGCGATTAAACCAAGATATTTGGGAAGAATTGGAACAAATGGCGTTTTTTAAGTATGGGGCTAAGCCACATTGGGCTAAGAATAGGAACATTGCATTCTTGGGAGTGGATAAGAAGTACCCAAATTACAACAAGTTTATTGAAGCAAAACAACAATTGGATCCACAAAATGTGTTTTCTAGTAATTGGTCTGATGAAATATTGTTTGGGAAGGAATTAGAGAAGAGTGATGGGTGTGCTCTTGAAGGGTTATGCATATGTAGTGAACACAGACATTGTAGCCCACAAAACAATTATTATTGTAGCCAAGGACTTGTCTATAAGGATGCTTGGGTTTGTAGATATTCAAAGTCATCTCTCCCATCCTCAGTATAGAATAATTATACAATGAAAATTCAGGTGCAGTAATTTCATGTGAAGTTGATAGTTGAAAACTGATAGATTACAATTTAATCAAATTTATCAAATTATTTAACGATTTTTAACTATTAACTCATATAAAGTTAACTGCACATGAGTTTCCACTTAATTATATGAATGATGGAAAAAGATGATGTTTGTTTATTACCAATGTATTTAAAATTGTTCTGGAAAATGATACAAGTACTTTAAGCAAAGTTATACCATATGCATGACACTCAAAAATATAATTTCTTCAAAGTTTACTTCTTTCGATTCATGGCTTCACTGGAAAAATAATTTTCGGATAACACATAAATTAACGTGTGGTAATTAACTCCAAAGAATCTTCAAATCTAGAATATATTGAAGGAACAATTTTCCTGGATCTAAATTATTAAACGCGTGACATATATTATGTCTTTGTTAGATAGACAATGACTTTTGTAAATAATGTAGATAATGAGTTCTAAAATTGACTCAATAAAGTAAAAAAATACTCCATTCCAATTTATCTCCTAAACCCTAACTATCCGCACAACTAGTGAATTAAATATCTAGCCATAGTTAACTGTGCATGAATAAATCGAATCAAAAGGGATAATCATCCAATTAAGAATAATTAATATAATTATCTGCATACCTATGAATTGAACATCCGGCATATTCATATTGTTCACATTATTTAATATTCTCATTGTCTCCGTATACTTTATTCGCTGCCTTTGTTTACTTGACCTAATTTGTCGTTGTAGTCTTGTAGTAAGATATTATAGTAGATAGATGAAGATTTTTCAAGTTACCAAAAACCTCTTTTGCATTGTACTTTCTTTCTTGTACAAAGAGGAGAAAATAAGAATCTAATTTTTAAGACAAAATTAAAACAAGATATTTAAAACAATAAAATATTTTAAATATTAAAAAAAATTAAAATTTAACCTAAATATTAAAGTAATATTTTATCCTAATAAATACAATAATGCACCATAACATTCAAATTTTATTCTGTCTAGTGTTCAAAATTTCTCAATTCCAACCTAAAATAATTGTAATGCGTTGTGACATCTCAAATTCATCACTTACTCTAGCATTTAGGGGTGGCAACATGTACCCTACTTGCGGATACTCAATCCGACCCCGCCCAGTCGGGTAGGGTTGTCAACCCGATTCGTAGCGGATAGGGTAGGGTGCGGGTAGGATTCTCGTGCGAGTCGGGTAGGGTGCGGGTTGTGTCTCAACCCTACCCGACCAACCCGCACCCTATATATGTATATGTTATATACTTATATAAAAATATGTTTTAAGTGAATGTTGAACCAAATACCTCTCACTAAATGTAAAAGATCTTTAGTCATTAAAAAAAGATCATTAATTGATAATTTAATATTTTTTTTAGTAAGTTTTATTTTAAATTATCATCAAGTTATATAATAATATTGTATCTTTTTTTGTAACTCGCAGGTAGAATCGAATACCCGCGGGTTAAGAGTGGATAGTATTAGAGTTGAGATATTCTCAACCTGCGAATAGGATAGGGTTGAGTTTATATAAAAATCTCAATTCACGGTGCATCACAATTCAAATCAAACATTAAACACTATACAAAAAAAAACTACGGGTGCATTTAAGTTGCGCTCTTATTTTCTATTCTCATTTTTAATATTTTCTATAGTGAAAACAATAAAATGATTCATGGCAAGAATTATTGGCTCCATTATATACCAACTTTACTAGCCTACTAGCCATCAGTAAAAATTGGCTCGTAAAAAAAAAAAAAACTATCTAAGTTACTGACAGATTTGATTTTAATAACAATTAGATCGTCGATAATTTTTTAGTTTTGAAGAGATGTCAATTAGGTTATCGATAATAAAGCAGTTTGTATAGTACAAGAGATGCAGAAAGTTAGTTAGAATTAGTATTAGTCCAAGCATTTCAAATTCAATGCTAAATTCATTATCCATGAAGAATATTAGGATTCAAGATACTACTCTAAGCTAATGGTTTCTCAAGTCAAAACAGAAAATGACTCACTCATGGGAAATACGAAACATGATCAAATAAAATAAAAGTGTAAGAAAACATATTGAAAGGAAAGGAAAATAACATTAAATAACTTAACAAACAAGGTGCTGAAAATGCCATCCCCATTTGAGAAATAATTTCAAATAAAGTGCCAAAAATTGATTGAGTGAGTAGAGTGCTGACACAAGAGGCTTTATAATCTTAGCTTGCTGTACAAGAAATATAACTAACTATAACAAACTCATCAACTAGCTTAACCTACTCTTAGTTATCAAGACATAACTACCTAACTGACTTGTTCACTCTATGAGCAGGTTTTATAATATATTAGTATTTTTTATCCATAATAATATTATGGGAATACAATTTTTTTAAAATTATATTAGTTTTGTTCTAATATTATAGATTATGGCACAAAAAATTTATAAAATCAAACAAATAATAAAATCTTTAGTTATTAATTTTATGTAAAAGAGTTTAATTTTTTACTAATAATTACTTTTAACATTTGTTATCTAAAATTTGAAACAATTAAACGTGTATACTTTTACATTTGCTTACATGTTAAATTGTTGCACAAATAAAAATAATTAATTTTTATGCTTTTTATTTAAAAAAAATATTTTTTCTATCTATATAAAAATATAATTAAATATTAACATAAAAATATTTATATTGATAGTTATAAAATTAACTCAAAATTAATTTTTTTTAAATAATTAAATCTTGATTTTAACTTTTAGTCACAATATTAATATTCTCTCCAAATTATATATAATAAATATTTGAAGGAAGAGAAGTGAAAATATAAATTAGAAAGATAAGCGGTAAAAATTTAAAATTAAATAAAAAAATTAAAATATATATAATAATAATATTTTTATTTGAATAATGATATTATTTTGTTAATTTTATTTTTTTTAGAACAGAAAGATAGAGAATGAGAGAAAAGAGAGAGAAAGATTAAGAAGAAGAATGAGAGAGAAAATTTGTTAATTTTTGAAAGAAAAATATTATTTTAATTATAATGAAAAATATCTACGATGACATATTTTGATTTGTCAAATTATTAATATAAAATATAAATTATAAATTATATATATAGTAGAAAAGGTAGAGAGAAATAGAAAAAAGAAGAGAGATATAGATGAGAGAATGTAAGAATAAAATTTATTAATTTTGGAGAGAAATATTTCTTCTTAATTTTAATAAAAGAGTGTCATGTAATATATATATTTTTTGGTTATTAAATTAGTTAGTAATATATAATAATTTATAATATATAATATAACTATATTTTAATTTTAATATTTTAATTTTAATATAAATAGAAAATATCATGTTACATATTTTAATTGTCAAATTTATAATTAGTCATTGATAATGATATAAAAAAATAAAATAAGTGAAAAAATAAGAAAGATAGAGAAAGGAAGAGGAAAAAGAAAAAAATTCTTTCATTTTTGAAAAAAAATTTTGATTTCAAATACAATAAAAAAATAACATGCGAGATATTTTGGTTATAAAATTAATAATATATAATAAATTAAGTTATCCATGGATAGATTAAACTTAATTATTGATGGGAGTTCTGGTGTTACACAATTATTCTGCTCTAAATTTTTCTTTGATGCTTTGGCTTCCACATGAGTGATTTTTAGAAACACATACAACATATGTTGACTCTTCATCGACCGAATTATTGACTATGTTATCAAGAACGTGAAGCATATTCCAATGTAAAGATACTATATTCCAGTACTGTTAGAAAATATTACAGAAATGCATATATGTAATTGTGGTTTCAAAGACTTGATGAATGTTAAACATGTAATTATTTATGTATTTTTTTTATTAGTTTAATTTTTTAAAAGAAATAATTTAAAGAAATCGAAAAATAATACAAAATCATGAATAAAAAGATCTGAAACTGAAAATGCATGTCATTTTTTCTTCTCCTTGAGTTCGCCACCCGCAGTAGGTAGTTTTTTATTTTTTATTTTTTCCCTTTCATTTTGCTTTATCTCTCTCATTCTCTTGTATATTTTCCATCCAATTTTTTCTGGACAACATTTTGTGTAACAGAAAAGCATCAGATATTTATGGATTTTTCTTTTAGTGTATTGTTTGAATGCTATAGCATGCTTATTGCTATGAGACGTATTTTTTTTTTTTCCAACTGAAAGATTGCTACATTCAAGAATCAATACTCTCTTTTCACGTTTTTTTTTGCATGCTTCTAGTATAAATAAAAGATATTGTAATTTTTATTGGCTGATATGTGAAATGTGAAATGATGCCTTTAAGACATCTCTTTTTTCCTTTGATTACATTTTTCAATTCTATCTGTTCAATTTCTTATCTATCTCAAATTCGTCTTCAACTGTTTTTCTTTGAGTTCCCTGATTTTCCATCTAATTCCCTAACTCTAGTACTCTTAATAAGAGCAATACTGTTTGATTTATTTTTCATATTTTGATGCTTATTAATATTTATCTAATGGTTAGTATGATTGTGATTATATATATATATATATATATATATATATATATATATATATATATATATAACTTTATTAATGATTTTATTACCACATTTATTTTTTAAAACACTATAAATGATGATGTGAATATTAACATAACCGTTTTAGCCTAATAGTGGATACAATTAATAGTGAAGTGGATAATTTTTTCCCAAAAATTGAAATAGATGTATCTCTATTTTTATGATGTGTTTGGTATGTGTTTTAAGATATTTAACATAGGAATAAAGGTAAACAAAATTGTGTTTTCTGTTGCATTTATTTACACTAGATATAACTAAAAGAATATATTTATTTACGTTTATTTAGTATTGGTTTGCATGTTATTAAGTTGTTAAAAGAAATTTAATAATTTTTTTTATTTTTTTAGTGTGTGTTTGGCAAAATATAAAAAAGTATTAGAAAAATAAAAAAATTTTAAAAATTATAATTTATATTTTTTTTAAAAGATATTTTTTACTTAATTTTTTTTAACATGATAAATAAAAAAATATTTTTATATTGTTGTACCTAAATATAATTGTTAAATAAAAAAATAGTTTTACATGAGATATCAAAACATAAAGTTATCGACTATGTTCTCTGTACACTAAAACCAACTATCAAACACATACTAAAATACAAATAGACATTGAAAATAAATTAAATATATTTATACACAAATATATTGGTGGCTTATTTTGGTAAATAAATAATAGTTTTATAAAATTACTTTTATTTTTCTAAAAAATCTTATAAAAAAATCAGTTGAAAAAAGTTTTTTTTTTAGAAACTCATTCCGACAAGCCTTTAGAATAGATAAAATACAGAAATATATAAAGTACAAAAATTATCATTTTTAATTAAAAATAAAATTCTTCCAGCATATATTTTTCATTTTCCATTCTTAAACTATCCGTTTTAATCAAATTATTTTTATTCTTAACGGTACCTTTAACAAGAGAGAAAGGAGAGACGGAAGAGAAGAGTGAAAGAGTGAAATAAGGAAAGAAGGAGGAGGGGAAAGATAGAGTCACAGAGAAGTGGAGGAAGAGGTAAAATGACAAAAGATTGAGGAAGACACTGAAGAGAAACTAAAAGAAAAAGTATATCTAAAATTATAAAAAAAAAGAGTGAGGACAGTGCAAAATATTTCATTAAATTTGTGCCTCTATCCTAATCTCTCCTATTTCTAGCCATCTCAGACACAAATTTATGTCTTTTTTGTCATAAGACACAAATATTTGGTCTTCCATATCTCGATCACAACAATTAAACATGTGTTTTGTCTATTGGTGTCTCTCCCAATATTAAGTCAAGAAATGAATACATAATTATCCTTTTCTCTTATGTAATTAGTATTTAATTTCTACATGCTAATTGCAGGTGATGATGATTTGTTTTTTTATCTCCTATATATCATTTAAAAACAAAATTAAACATAGGATGACTAAAGTACATCATAACTAGGTGTGTAATGATAGGAAATAGCTATATAGATCATGAATATGTTCAATAATTAGTTAGGTTAGCAACAGTAAAGAATTGAGGATTTAGCCATGGATCATTAATTTGGCACTTGATACTATCTAAAAGTAATAACAAGTTAAGAGAAAATAGAGAACTAGATGAAAGAGAATGATTATTATTATCACACACTTATTTACAGTGTACACCAAGAGGCTCGTATTTATAGCAAGCCTTGACACTATAATATATACATTCTAATGTTAACAACCCTCAGATCTTTATTGTTACTAAACTAACTAATTCTTGAAATATTCTTGATCTATATAGCTATTTCCTATCATTACAAGGTGAAAGAATTAAACACAATTGAAGATGACCAGATGAAATTTCAGGTCTTACATTCTTCAATTTCCATCATCGAGGCACATCAACTTTTTGAAGCATAAAGTGTTCATTCTTGAATACACAATTAACTATGTAAAATGACTGCTGGATCTGATACACAATTAATTAGAAGTATGAATAGAAAATAACTAGTTAACTACCATCCGAGCAGTAACAATTATATTCTTATTCTTGGATTTTCTGGTATTTGTACTAATTAAACCAAAAATTTTATTTAAACAATTAAGAACTTGTTGCGAGTATTAAGGAAAATAAGTTGCCTGTCATTTTATTTGAGACTATTTCCAGTCTTCCACACATTCTCCTATGCACTTTTAGAGTATTCACCAAGAAACATTCCTTCTTGTCTTGTGGCAAGGCACCATATGTTGAGAGTTTTATAATTTTTTATTTCCAAACAAGATAATAGAATCCGTGACGCTTGGTTAAGTGAAAACAAGTTCCTTTTCTTCAACCACACCCCACATTTCCTTCCACACAAACTTTACAACATCAAAACTGTAATACATTATAACATAAAACTTGTGTATGGCACCTGGTAGCATGATAATGAAATTCAGTTTTAAATTCAAAGATAAGTTTCTTCCTTGAAAGTTGAAACTTTGCAAGAAAAAAAAAACTGTTATTTAAGTCTCATGTTCCTACTCAAAGTCCGCTGCAGAATTATTTATATAATTAAAGGAACATAAAGTAGTATATGCTGACCGTTTCAACATGAAGGAATCAAGCAAAAGCTGTAGCCTAACTATGCACAACTCTATATTGATTTCAACGTCTTTCATTTTGTAACCTTCGAGTCTTCATTTGCTTGCGTCCACGTGGAGCAGGTAAGCCACGCCTTCTGTTTGGGGGGATATCCTCGAATTTCAGATCTTCTCCATTGATCATGTATGGATTACCATCTTCTGGTGCAGTGAACTCCGCCGGGTTTCTGTTAACTACAATTGTGCTTCCAGAGATACTTTGCCAGGGCTCTGCAACATCCAATCTATGTTGATTCGAGGTTTCCGTTTCAACATTGGCCCCCCTGAGCTGCAGACTATCTACATTTTGCATGGCTGCATTGGAGCCGTTCATCTTAATTCCATTTCCATACCTTGGCAAATTTTGGTCCCTGAAATCAGTACTTCTGATCTTCCCACCATGCTGATCTGTTGAAGTGGCAGAGATTGGAGAGTCAAAAAGGCGGTTTCGTGATTTATCTGATAAATTAATGCTGCTGAGATGCTCAGAAATCTGCCTTCGTGGGGAACCATGTGTCTCTCTCTCCAAGTTTGCACTGCATATGCCGGGATTAGAGGGTCTCCTAACCATTTTAGCACTTCTACTTGCAGTAGATGATGTGTCTGTCTCCCTACCTGCCCCGGTTAAGCTAAGTAAATGCAGCGCATGTATTGCTTCATTGGAATACGTATCATGAGATACACTCTGATAACGATCATGTTCCGTCCCATTACTTTCTCCAGTAAGTGCGCGTTCTGCATTCCTGCTGCTCATGTTTCCAGAATCAGTATTTGTAGGAAGCTTCTCTAGGTCAATATCTTGAGAACTTGGGCAGTTAAGGTCAAAAAGATCCCTTCTCCTGTTCTGCCTTTGTGTCGACCCAGATTGAAGTGAAATTAAGTCTAAGTTACTACCTCTAGGCTGCGAAACAGTTCTGTTGCGTAAATCAACGCATCCCAGGGATGCATTCTTCTTGCTCGACAATGGCCGAACATGAGAAGCACTTCCATCCTGCTGCATAATAGTCTCGAATCGGTTTGATCTTCCATTGAAATGTGAGGAAGCACCAGAGGATCTACACTCTGCATTCCTCCTATTAAAAATTGGAGTTTGAGCAGGACCAAGCTTCCTGGTATCACTTGGTGAGTAATGAGATCCATTTGATGACTTATTTTTTGATTGTGGAACTTCAAACCCAAACGGGAACTGATGGAGTGCGCTTGAAGAAAAGTAGTTACTTGAATTTTCTTTTCTTGGGAATGCATTTCCTTGTCTTCTGTTAATTCCAATTTCTGTATCACTTACGTGATCTTTTTCCCTCTGGACAGACATTTCCAGTTGGCAGCTTAAATTTTCTACGTCAGGTAGAGACCTCTCATATTGATTCCTTGCCAAGATCTCTACAACTTCCATTGGGATATCATCTTCTGACCCATGGTCAGAGTCCTCTGCTGTCAAATCATCGCATCTTTCCAGACTATTATCTAGATCAACAACTTCAATCATTTTGTTATTGTTTCTGTCTCCATTGGTTCCCTGAAAAAGAAGGGCTGTTATCTCCTTGGAGACATGGTTTCTATGAAAAGTTCGTTGTCTCATGACCCTAAAGAAAAAACATTCATGCGAAGGAAATCTACACATTTTAAGAGATTAATTTAGCAGTTAAAGTTTAATGAAAACAAATAAACTGAAGAATTCCCAACTGGACATCAATAAGAGAATGTCAATAAACTACAGCATGAATAAATATTTGATGGTCAAAAGAACTAATTCCTGTTAGTTTGAAGAATCTGATCAAGCTACAAAGCAGTTTCATATGATGTTATTTAAATATTTCTGGTTAAAGAAATCAAATAGTTGACCATATCAAAAGTTTGAAGAAAGTATGAAGCACACATATCACAAAAATAAAAAGATCTGGTTGATGCTCACATGATAAAATTGTTCAAAAGACAAATTTATGGCAGGGCCAGTGGAATCTTGTAGAAACAACTAAATGAACTAATTGCAAAGTTCTTAACAAATGGAAATATAAAGAAATAACATCTATTTTGATCATGGAAGTCAATTTTTTATTTTATTTCTTTTTTTTTTTTTTTGGAAAAAGAAGAGAAGGGGGGGGGGGGGTTGAAAGTTTAATACTACTTACTTCAAGATATACTTCTTTTCCTTTTTCAAGAATTGCATTTGACATGTCCTTTGAAGGATTTTTTCGAGCTCCACAATAAATGGCTTTGCCGTCCATATTTCTAAGTTGAGCTCTTGAAGTACCCTCTCGAAGCTGAATTTCTTTTTGACTGATATTTTGCTTGTTGCAAATCTGTTCCGATGGATAGCCTTTTAAGGGAAGATGCCTTTCCTCATTGAGTTCTTTCCCATTTGATGTACCTTTTGTTGATGGAACTGCAATGCATTCAGGCCTACTTGACAAATTCTTTGATGCTGTATGTGCAAATGAACCTTCAACTAGCTTGTCATTTTTCCTCCCGGTTATAGAATCCATTTCTGCATCAGCTTGAGGCATCTTGCCTTTTCCTTTGGAATTGCAGACATTTCTATTCCTTAACATATGCAGCGGAAAATCATCCTTTCCCTTCTCAGTGGATGCACAAGGAAAGGATCCAGAAGGACTTTCAGACAGATTTTCCTTATTTGTGACATCCACCGTGCTCCCACTCTTTCTCCACTGTCCTTCTTGTGGCCTAGAAATCAAGTGTTTGTCAACATGAGGAACCGATTTGTGCCTTTTACCTGCAGTGTTATCTGTTCTAGAAACTCCCCCTGGGTTTTGAATTTCGTTATCAAGCCTCTGGGAGCACATATCTGCAGATGTTGACTCTTCATCCACAACAAACTTTCGCTTTCTACCGCGACCCTTATATGTCAAAGTCGAATCTACTGGAACATCCTCGTTTTCTTGGAAAACTGGTGGTACCTCTGAAGTTGTAAACTGGTTAAGAGGACCATGAGATAGTGATCTGCTTGCGGTGGTTTTATCAGTCTTTGCCTCTCCATTTTCATTTAATAAGTCCTTAAGCAAGCGCATCTTTCTAGGTCTCCTACGAGTTAAACTGGTTGACCTTTCTACATTACGACCCTGATGATTTCTGACAATTTCATCTTCATTTTCCACTGACACATCATGATTGCCATCAGCCAACTCTGGTGAAAGATGTTCAGTTGCATGATCAATGATGTTATCTCCGACAACTACTGTACATTCCCTCAAAATTGAACCAGATTGTCTTAAACCGTTGTGGCATTGGTTTTCTTCAGAAGTAGGTGTCCCTTCATTAATATCAGAAGGGCTCTTATCCACATTAGCTTCACAAGCTGTTTTGGTATTTGGAAACAAAAAAAACGAAGAAATCAATACACTCTTATTATGATACATACAAATTTAATTTCTCGGTACCATGTTACTGCAGCCTAAATTTATAAGTTTACTCAGTTTAACCTACCTATTTTATTTATATGACATTCTTCCATGTGATCTGGACGAGCTTCTGGAAGTGTAACACTTGACACTTGATGATTGAGATTAATCTCCGAGCCAATATCATGGTCTGAACATAACAGAGAAAATCAATCAACACACAGAAAGTAGGAAATAAGAAACTCCTATATAACTGAGCTTGAACTTACCTGTTATTCTGTTCTGTACAATTTCTGCATTATTATTTTCTATCTCATTCCTAACTGGTAAACCATCAGTGTCACCAGTCAGATCAATAGGGATATTAAGATCGAACTCCGCATTCACTGGAGTGGCAGCACTAGCCACTGGAGATTCCGGAGTACCAGAATTGACAACCGCATTACTGCAGTTACAATCAGATATACCTCCATTCCTGTGGCTAACATCTGTTTGATCATTTCCATGATTGATTTCGTTAGCAGTTGCCTGTTGACAATTTTCACAGCCCCACCATCGAAATTTCGGCACTTCAAGTGGTGGAAGTGGCAGTTCGTTATCAGACTCATCCATTGGAAATGGCCAACATTTTCTCCAATCTTTCTTTCTTATATCCGATACGTAACCACTGAACAAACAAAAAGGATGTGTTAGGGATCCCAAATTTCATAATATTAACATACACATACACATGATCCCAAATGAAATATATTAATGTTCTTTTGTCAAGCGGGATAAGGTCCAAGTTCTTCCCAATAAACTATACTAGCTCTTCAGAATCT
Organism: Arachis hypogaea; assembly: GCF_003086295.3. Taxonomy (NCBI): domain Eukaryota; kingdom Viridiplantae; phylum Streptophyta; class Magnoliopsida; order Fabales; family Fabaceae; genus Arachis; species Arachis hypogaea. The sequence goes on from NC_092051.1 coordinate 142,236,664, forward strand.
CCATGTTTTGGCACCATCGTTCATATGATTCTTTATTTTCATCCTATACTTCCACTTGCTTAATTGGATTCTAACTTTAAGTTACTAGCATTTGAAGATCATTAATTATACTGTCCTCTAATGAACACTCATACATAATAACACTGTATCTTATAAGAATGATTTACATAAACTGCAGGCACCAACAACATGAAATCATACACTAAATGAAGGCTGATATATAAATTGATTGATCCGCTCCACACTCAAATACCATCAGAAATGGTTGAAATAAAATATTGTTAAAAGGATAAGCTCAGATAGATACATAGTATCAGCTAGTATAATATGATATAAAAACAGTAATGACAATTGAACCTAGAACCTCATGCAAACTATCAAACTTGATGACCTTATCAGACATGTATAAATATGGGGAATAAGGATTACCGTATCGTGAAATGTTCGCATGTCTTATTAGCGGTGCCGATGGGAAGATCTATACTGATTGAATCCACACTAACAAAATTACTCTCCATGAGCTTGATGATCCTATATAGTTAGAATCACATCCAGAATTATTCTCCACAATTATCTGTGTATGTCTGCACGCAAACAAACAACTTGAGCTATATATAAGCACAGCTAGAGTATCCCTATTCACGAAGGATCAAATACTGAAATGTAAAATATAACTTGGAAGGTTCCAATAATCAATTGAGGCTTCCATCAATTAGAGGCTTCCATCAATTAGAGGCTCGTGAAAGATTTATTCATATGTAGGGAAAACGCCACACACAAACATATATATATAATTGTGCATACATCACAGGCAAAAAAATCTTACTACCCTATTAGGGTTTATTCAAAGCTGCTAAGAAATTAAAAGGAAAGACAAGCTAAACAAGGTAAAAATTAAAGTTAAAGTAACATTAAACCAATTAAACCTCGACACACAGTGATTAATCACATAAAATAATAACCTCCAGCATTATGAAAGTACATAAACCCTAGTTTTACACTCAATAAATCCAACCACGTAGATGCCCAATGTTAATAATATGTTTGAATTAAAACCCTAAGAAAAAATTAGCCACTAACCCATATAATTACCCCAGATGTGGATCCATAAATGTACCTAGCAATATTAACTAAATACTAGGGTTTTTTAATTTCCATTATGAAACTCGTCAGCTTCGAAGCTAAAACGCTATGGGAACATAAATTAATAGCATGCGAAAATCCCACATAAGAGAAAAAAAGTCCTAAGAAGTCAAAGCAACACATAGAAGAAAGAATATGAACACCAAAATATTAGGGTTCAATGTGATTACATAATTAAATAAATTCAAGCCTCATTAAGAGATATATAATTAACTAAGCTCAATTTACAATGTAATCAACTAAGCTAGCTAAGTTAAGAAAAAAAAATCACCGAAAGAAATAATTAATGCAACAAAGGAATAAAAATTCAGATAAGAGAAACATAAATAAATAAATATAAATAAAATAACCCAAAGGAAAAGCTGAAGTGGACACACACCCACCGTAAACAGTACAACGATACCTAAATATCTAAACCAAAAAAAAAAGAGCTCTATAGAATAATCGAAGCAACGGTTCAGATCAAAAGCTAAACAGAAGAGCGAGCTATGAAGGAGATAGAGATAGAGAGGGCAATTATAAGACGAAGCAGGTGAAGGAGCACCGAGACTCACCCGTGGACGAGAGCACGCGATTTTTCTCCCCTAGCTTGGAGCATCGATACTCCACGGCTCCTCCAAGAAACGAGAAGAAATGATAGAGAACTGGAAGGAGAGTGATTAGAATGAAGTTTGAGGATTGGATTCGCAGCTCAAGAAGCAGAATTTGGGTGCGAAAATCACACAGAAACCCTAGTGAGAGAAAGGGTTTTCGATTCTTTAGGGAGAAGAGAGAGAGTGTGTGAGAGAGAGAGAAAGAGAAAGAGAAGAGAGAGAAAGAATTTTTATCTTGCTGTACTTTGGATTTGGAAGATGGGGGTTTGCGTTTGTGTGTTGTTGTAATTGTTTTTTATTTTTTATTTTATTTTTTCTTTTGTTCTTTTAGAAATAAATAAAAATAAAAAAGAAGATGTAGTATCGTGTCATATGATGCATTTCCTAAACTAGCACAAAAGAAATGTAAATGTAGAGAGAGAAAGAGGGAGTGTGCGTGTGAGGTGAGAGAAAGGATCAACCATCTGGAGAGTGACACGTGGCGCCAGCATGAGCTTCCTGTCAGTTGCCACTCATAATTGCTTGTGGATCATGGCAGAGAAACCCTAGACGGAAAGGGTAATTATTATTTCTAGAATTTTGTTGAATGTTTGTGTTTGGTAAATTTTATATATTTTTATTAATTATTAATTAATTTATTAAGATATATTTTATCTTCAAAATTTTTTAAATTATTGATAAAAGATTATTTTTATAATAAAAAATTAATTTATTGTAAATTAATTTTCATTGGACAATAATAATAATATATTATTATTCCACGAACACATTTTGTACGTTTTAGATTTTATATAAGTATTAATATAATTTATCAATTTACGAAAAACATCGTATTTATATTTATAATAATATTGAATGCATTAAATTTTAATTGTAAAATAATTTATTTTTATATTTTTATGGAATGTCGGAGAAAATAAGAAGGGAACGTACCTAAAGAAATGAAAGGGAAATATGGATTGGCGCGTGGGTTAAACGCGCTACTTTTGGGTGGTGCTCTATTTCTCGATTTTATGCCTGTCGTGTCCACCAAGGCTTGGAAAAGGTGATTCATGGAGATTGCACATTTGACGGTTCTCATTGGAGCGTGGATCACACTCGCTCGATTGGAGAGTAGTCGTAGGTGGCGAATGCCACTTCCGAACCCTAGGTCTCTTTTCTATGTGGATGGTGAAACGAAAGGCAATGCAAAAGGGTACGTAACCCTAATTACTTTACAAATAAGGTGAAGAGTTCTTGGTTTAGAATACAATAATGACATTATCCTAAGTTAATTAGAGGTTGGAGATAGAAATTTCAAGTTTTGGTATCTTGATTCAAGTGTTGTGATGTTTTCTTATATACATGTAACACCTAATGAATACTCCTGTGTATATGTGTTGTGTGTATAACCTATATGGAAATGCATGAATTACATGTGTCAAAGTCTCGTGTTTTCTGTACGGACAATAACTATAAGAAAAGGATTTGGCATGTAAAGGAAAAACAATACAATAAAAGTATATGGATATGGTTGGTGGAACATTATTATGTGTAATGCATTTCGCATTACATATTTTCTTTTCTTTTCTTTTTTTTATAATTAAGTTGAATTTCAACATATTTTCAAATCCACTAGCCTAATATTTTTTACTAGAGTCTAGAGTTTTTATCTTTTCTTCCATAGGTCAAAACTGTTATGATTGTGATGGATTGTTTGATGTTGGTCCATATAGGTCTTTTAATTATACTTTTTTACATATGTATCTTTTTATTACCGCTAATCGCCTAAAAAGAAATTCCCATACTTTTTCGTTGTTTAATTACTAGAATTTTGATTCTCGAAATGACACATTAAACTAGTTAAACAATATTCGTGTATATCAATCTTCTAATAAAAGAATCATTTCCAATTTTAGACAGTTCCATCTAAAACATCTATCTCACTTTAGTTTTCTACTTCTGTTTGTGTTTCTTTCAATATAGGCTTTGATATAAAATAATGGAGTATATTAGGATGTGACTATAATTAATTTGATTAAGTGAGACACCTTTTTATTATCTGAATTTATTAATCAACAATACTATTTATTCACCAAAATCAGCTACTAATATATATATATATATATTTATATTTTAATATATATTTTATATTTATGATCGATATTAGTGACTGATTTTAGTTTACACTGCTCAGCATAGATGTTTATTAATACCTTCCTACCCTAAAAATAATGTACAACCACAGGAATATTATTATTAGTTTGTAATAAAGGTGACAAATAAAGGAATAATAAGTCAATGTCAATTCAAAGCACAAGTTTCTTATCTATGCGATACTGATATTGACATTAATATACATTATTACATATTAAATAGTCATGCATAAAATATACACGTATGAATTAATTAAGAAGATCACCTAATAAATTACCCTTAGAGAAAAAAAAAAATAACATACGTCTCCTCTTTTATTTATAATTTGAGAAGTGTATGTATCTTAATAAATCTTTTAATTCAATAGACTTAATTTGCTTTCGTGGGTCTATCTGTGCAAAAGCGATTGTGATATGTATGATGGATTTGGTAGTTAAAGAGAAAAATAAACGCAGACGGAATCATAAATATTTATGGTATAGACATGGCTTCAACTTTCATTACTGATGTGAGACAGCCCCCACAGAAACTTAGACTAATAAGATTGGTTGAGATTAAAATTATATATTTATATATATTGTATTTCTAGTGTTTCTATATATTGAAAAGAGAAAAAGCAATAAGTTTTTTTAGATCATTATATATGTAAGTAGATTTTTGTGTAGGTACCACTTGTTTCATTTGTAATTTAAAATGATATGAAACCAAATTAGCTTTGCTTGACAGCGAGTAATATATTCGGAGAAATCTAAGGCTTTTGATGCATCCAATGTTTCTTTGCTTCAGGATGTGACTTCTTTAAAACTCTCTTCAATTTATATACTATCTATATATTTAGTACCTGTCTTCTTCATTGTTGATGAATAAATAAAAAAAAGTTGGAGAACTATTATAATTTATAATTTTTAACTATTATTTATAGTTATTAACTTAACTTTTTTTTTAATAATAATTAATAATATATTAATAGTTAAAAATAATAAAATTTGTTTTTAGTATTTTTTAAATAAATATATTTTTTATATATATTTTTTTAATTAAATTTATCAAATCATATAATAATTTTTAAATACGCTTTCATTTACCTAAGATTACCCTCAATATTAATTCAAACTAGTTAAATCAAATTTATCTTATTTGTTATTCGTATCCTCAATCTTGGAAATTAAATCTATAAAATATGTGTCTTATTCGCTATTCATATTTTCTAAAATTATTTTTGTTAGTAATAGCAAGGATAAATTTTTAGATATTATTTTAATATTATTTATATATTAAGAAAAAACCAAAAACAAATTTTAATTATGAAATTATTGACAAAAATATTTTCTAATATTATGACTAATGACAAAAATACTTTTAAAAAAGAAAGAAATTCTCGATCGTGAAATATATATTTTCAAAATATGATATTAAAGACCAGACTTTGATGCAATTTATTTTTTATAAATATGATTAAAAAAATAAGATATTTTTATCTTTAAAATTTAATAATTTTACACTAATTGATTTGTGTGCTTTTTTTTTTGTCAATAACAAAAGAAATTTTAAGAAATAAAAAATCTAAATATTGAATTTTGATCCTATTTTTTGCATTCACTTTTTAATAGTTGTCTAATTATTTTTGAGAATCAAATACACAAATGATTTGCCAAATATAAAAGACACTTATTACTTATTAAAAATAGTCACTTTTTTATATTTTTATCGTTAATAAATTTAGAGGATATTTTTATCAGCAATTTGAAAATTTGGGGTATTTTTTGATAAATTACTCTCTGCATAAATAAGTATAATTATATTATATTTTTTAATTTATATACAGAGATCTCACTATTGTTTTAAAAATAAAAATAATAAGTTAAGATTATTTAATGATTTAGATTTTAATGAGACTAAAATCAAATATTTATATGTTATCGTAGTTGGGTCTTCAAGATTAAAAAAAAAAAAAAACTAGTAATCAGATAGTATATGATAAATAAAATTCTAGAGTTTAATCCCAATAAATTTCAAAAAATTTTGGTCTAGAAAGATTATGGAATCGCATATTAGGATCAAGAGCAATATATCAAGATCAAGGACCAAGGTTTGGAAGGAATTGAACATGATTTCTTCTGTTATAATCTTTACAAATTCCTTAACTATTGAATTATTTTATTTTGTTTTTATGATATTATATAAAAAATAATCAATAAAAATGTAATTTCACAGTGCATCTGAAAAATTGCTAGTAAATATATATGCACACCTCACCTTGTTATTATTGCTAGTAAATATTCTTGTTTTTCTACAACACTAAATAAAAAAATAACATATATATATAATATTACTTTGTTTATTTTATTTTAGGGTTTTTCTTTTGCTCGTATATATGTTGATCACTGTACATTATTTCCCCATTTTTTATTTCTTAATTATTCCAAAGAAGGTTGAAAACGACCCAGAAAATGTGTGATTTACAAATGTTTATTTTAAAATGTTAGCTAATACTATTGTTTAATTCTCTTACTTGTAATCTTAATTATTAAATAATGAATGAAAGAAAATAATTATCAATAAATAATAAGAATAATTTCATATATATATTTTTTTTACTTTATCTGATAAAAAAATCTTTCCAATTATTTTCTTAGATATACACATTTATTTGGGATCGTAAACTTTAATTAACAAGTTGAGCATTCGAAGTTAAGGCTAATGATAGAACATATATATATATTCATACAAATTGAAGGGAACTTATTAATAAAAAAAGGTTTATTAGATGCCTAATTATAATTTAAAATAGTTAAATTGAAAAGCATAGGAAACAAAAAGTTATGTTATCAATTATGTTACTCATCATTCCGTCCCCACTATATATGTACATATATATCGAATCTTAGTAAATTAATTTAATTCATGAGAAAGGTCTCTGCAGATATACCAAAAATAAATCATTAAATTAATTACCTGTTTAAGAAGACAACAACAGAGATCAGTATCTGAGAAGTCGTTTTCAAAGGCCTTGCTGTGACTCAGAATCCTCACTTTAGATTATGAATTGCCAGTTTGGTTCTGCAAATTCAATGGCCAACTGTTAGATACAAAAAAGTATAAAATATAATTTGCTAGCTAAGAATTATTAAGATTTATTATTTTGTGTGTTTGTTTTTGACAGAACTTTTTTTGCTGGCTATATGTTATTATTATATTCTTTCAAATTTTCAAGGTGCTAATAATTATCATTATGGAACATTTTCAATGGGACGGGTTATCAAAGTTATTGATTTGACTCCTCTTTTTAGAGCATTTTTTTGTCCTCTACTTTGAAAGTGGTGCCATGAGAATTGAGAACTTGAATGGTGAAGAAAAAGGTTTCAATATTATTTATTTTTATGCAAAATGGATAAAATTTAGTTGGTACTTGGTAGGGTATGATTTTATTCTTTCTTCATAAAAAAGTAAAAAAATTCTCAACATGCTCAAGGTGTGAAGGAAACAGAGATTTTGTTTTTAAGTTTTTTATTTATACTAATTTTACTTTCAACGTTTAAAATAATTAAGTTTACACTCTTCTCCAATTGTTAATTATATATGTTGATTTTGTTTAAAGTTGTCCCTAGCTAATTCAAAAACAAATGATCATTTTTCTCTAATATTTAGTTCATGTTTTAAAATTACTCTAAGTTGATTAATTTATCGTTAATAAATAAGCTAACATAGAGATTAATTAAGACGTACTTAAGAAGTTGGAGTATACAAATTAAACATTAAGAATACTTTTAAAACTCTTTTTGCAAACGTTTTTTTTAAAAGAAAAATGAAACATATTTTATCCAATCTTAATTGACAACTTCAAATATTTTTCTTTTACATGTGTAGCAATAAATATATTAAATTAAAATAAATAAATATCAGTGACAACTTAAAGGGCCATGTGGCATGTGTGTTTTTATGTGTAAGACACCACGATATGAATGAATTGAAGTCAATGGACTGCACTACTTGTGTGCGCAATTTTAGGATGCGTAAATATGCGAATAGATCTTTTTTTTTTGAATTTTGGAAATAAAGTGTAATTTTTAATTTTTTTAATAATTTTTAAAATTTTTTATTTTATTTATAAAATTAATAATAAAAAATTATATTTTATCTTTTCAAATAAAGAAATTGAGAAAATTTATTTCCGCATAAATATTCATGTGCAAACAGAAACATTTATTATGTTTGTTTTAATAATACGGGCCTTTTAAATAAACGTATATATTAAAGATATTTTTAAAAATATTGTAAGTATAAAATTTGAATACACACAGTACAAATAATGAAATGTTTTTAAATTTTTTATACATTGGATGCATGAGAAGAATCAAAATTTCTATTTTAGTTCTCCTAACTAATGTCTTAGTTAAATACTAAGAATAAGAATAGATTTTTACGCTTAATTTGTACTAAATGTCCTCTCTCCCCGTGTTAGTTAACATCCAAATTAACATGTTAACATGACATGTCAGAATAGGGATGGATCTAGGTACTTTATTGTCTATTATAATTTGAAAATTTTTTAAGAAATGTATAATAATAATATTTATTTATCTCTATTAAATTATTAAATTTTATTTTATAATAAATTTTTATTTAATTTTTAATATTTAATAATTAATTTAAAAATTTTATATTAAATATTTATTAAAATAATTAATTTTTAACTTAAATAAAATTAGTTTTTTTTAAATTAATTTTATTTTTTCGTAGAAATTGTATTAATTAAGAAAGTTAACTTTTAATCGTATGAGAAATAAATTCTTAAATAATTATTGTTTTTATATATATATATATATATATATATATATATATATAAAGAGAAATATTTTAATTGTATTGTTAAGTAAAAGATTATTCAATTTTTTTAAATTATAAAATTTAAAAAATAAAATTTTAAATTATATATTATTATTTAAATTATTAATTTAATATTTTAATTTATAAATTAAATATTTAAAAATTAATCATATTTTACAATAATAAAATATAATTATAATAATAATTATCTATATATATATATATATATATATAAATACCATTTATATAAAATATATATTAAAATATAAAATATATATTAAAAATAAATTAAATAATATATATTTATATATAAATATATAATAATTAATAAATAATTTAATAATTAATTTTTATGTATACATAATAATTTTAATATAAAAAATATTATTATATTTTATATATTTTATCCTACTGTTAAATTTTTTTGAATTCGCGTTATTATATTAGATGGTTCTAATAATTATAGATAAACTAAATTAATAGAAAAATCAATTTATTTGATAGCTTGAAACTTTTAGAATAATAAAAATTTGTTAAAAATTAAAATATTTAATATAAATTTTTTGCCATTCCTAATTCATAAGGTTATTTTTTATTGTATGTTATTCTTAAATTATTCTCAATAAAAAAATTATAAAAAATAAAATAATGAATATAAAGAGCGATTTCAAAATATATATAAATCCGGTGACATCATCAATTTTAAGAATAGAAGAATCACTTTCCTAAAATATTATGTAGGAACATTAATAACCACCTTGACTTCTTTCTCCTATTTAATATGTTCTCATTGTAAAATATAATTATTCGTTTTGGTTTTAATAAAATGAACTACTTAAATAAAGACGTTTAAAATATTTTTTTAGTAATTAAAATTTAACGTATATAATTGATTAAATCGTATTATTTTTATTAAAATTAGACCAAACAAATTAATTTGAACGAAAAAGAGTGAATCAAATCTTGAACTGATTTAAATTAATATTATTTTTTATAAAAAATGACTATAATACTCTTATTATAAAAAATGACTAAAATACTTCTATTATATATATTAATTTTGAGAATCTTAAATTTTAGTCTTTTATTTCTTTGCTGTCATAGCGTTAGGAGTTTTCAAAAAAAAAAAAAAAAATATATATATATATATATATATATATATTAGTTATTTTTTATAAAAATAATATTAATTTATACTAATTTAAGATTTAATTTTATCAAATTAATTTGTTTAGTCTAATTTTAACAAAAATAATTAATTTAATTAAATTTTAATTATTAAAAAATATCTTTAAAAGAAAATATTTTAGATGTGTTTATTTAAATGGCTCCATTCAATAAAATACATTGTTTGATGTTTTTGATATTGTGAAGTTTTATTATTTTGTGTTAGTCTTTACCATTAGAGACAATATTGACATGGTCAAATAAAATGCCCAGTTAACAAAAAACAAACTAAGACCACAGAAGAAAAAAAAAAAAAAAAAAGAGCCAAACTATAGGTCTTGGTCCCTAACACCCTATACCTATGTTATCTTCATTGAATAATGGTTTAATTCTGGATTTCAATCAATCAAAGCTAAGATGCTAGATATATGAAAATCAAAGCAATCAAAATTGGAGTTATTAAGTCTAAAAAGTTGATCATCAGATTAGGGTGCACCAGGATGGGTGGGCTCGGCTGGTCAACTGAGGGTTTGATTACAAAATAATCTTCTACTTCAAAATCAAGGACTTGATTTTAGATTTTTTTTTAATTTTGTTTTTGCTATTTTATTTTTCAAAATTTTGTGAAAAAATAAAAACATAAAATAAAATAAGAAAACCAAAATTTATCTTTTTCATGCTTTGTTTAATTTTTTTTTCATCACAAAATTTTGGAAACAAATATAAAATGAAAACTGTAAATCAATAGAGAAACCAAACAGATCTTAAGGTTTTTAATTTTTTATTTTTGCAAAAGAAGACATGGTTTAAAGATAACTTGTTCTTAAAATCCCAAAAACCAACTTGCTTTCCCTTTCATAATTTAACCAATCATATGTAAAACAAATTCAATCACAACTTAGAGAGAACAAATAAAATCTTCTATGTTTAAGCATGAGCAACAATTATATCAATTACAACAATTAAAGTTCTCATTAACTTTCCATTATAGACAGATAAAAAGATTGCTATATATCAAGAAATCATGTTATTTGAGCAAGATATAATCAAATTGTATATGAATTATAAATCAAATTAAATAGAGATTAGATCATATACCTGATTTCGCTCTTCTGAATTGATTAAAATAAACTCGATTCTAGCTAAGTTAAATCGTATATCTGATCATATATCTATTGTGTTGAAGTGACGATTAACACTCAGACAGTGAAAAAACTCAAATACGATCACATTCTGGAATATAGAGAAATGTGATAACTATAGTATTTATAGTATCAATCTTATCAATTTGTCTGCGTTATTTTAGGGTTCTTTGTCTACAAAGTCCATGCGTTATTTTAGGGTTCTTTGTCTACAAAGCCCAAGTCCAAAAGCCCAAGTCCAATTATTGCAGTTTATATAGTATAGTAGCCGAACAAAATAAATCTTAATTTACAAAAAATATTTGTGATAGAATAGTAAAATTTCATTTTAAGATGTATCTGGATAGAATGTTTTAAGAATTAATCACATTCTAGAGTATAGAGAAATGTGATAACTAATAGTATTTATAGTCTCGATCTCATCAACTTACTTGTATTATTTTAAGATTCGTTGTCTACAAACACTACAAAAAAATTTGGTTAAAATGGTAGTTTTTTTTGGGTATTTATGGCGGTTTGAACCGCCATTATTACCATAAATGGCAGTTTTAAAAAATGACGTAATTCTGGGCACCATTTTGACTATTACGGCGGTTTTCAGAAAATTGTCACAATTTCCTAAGTTAAAATGGCGGTTTAAACCGTCATTATTTTCAAATAAAACGGCATTTTTTTGTTGGTTAAAATGGCAGTTCAAACCGCCGTTATTTTCAGAGTTAAAACCGCAGTTTTAGTTGGTTAAAACAACGTTTACGAACCGCCATTTTTATCCTGACAGAGTAGCATTTTAATTAGTTAAAACGGTATTTTTAGTTGGTTAAAATGATATTTAAAACTGTCATTTTTACTGAGTTAAAATGACATTTCACGTTGCTTAAAATGGCAGTTACAAACTATCCTTTTTACCGAATAAAAGTGATATTTTTTATCATTTACAAAGACAAATTTCAACCGTCATTTTTAATGTATCAAATAAATAATTTCTTATCACATCAGACAAATTTTTGGACTTTGGTTTAAACCTCCGTAATAAACTAAAACGCCACAAAAATATGAAAAATTCAGGCAGAGACTAAACATTAAAATTGGCAAAAAAATAACAATTTTGTGTAACCATCGTAAAATTATTGCCATTTTAATCCAATTTTTTTTTAGGATTCGTTCTCTACAAATTAAAGTCCAAGCACAAGTCAAAAACCCAAGTCCAAATATTGTAGTTTACATCATGATAAAAAGATAAAATTTCATCTTATAATATATTTGAATAGAATATTTTAAAAATTAAATGTATTTTTAATATAATAGATAAATTCTATAATTAAGTTCCTTTCAATCGTAAAATAATTTGTTTGGACAAACTAATTATGTTAGTTATATTTTAAAATGTTTTTTTTTCAGAAAAGTAATTAAATTAAATTCATTTACAAAAGATCTTATTTTAAGCAAATAATACAATTCGCTGAGATAGTTAAAATTTTATTTATATATAAAATAAAAATATTTTAAAATTTAATATTGGTTAAAATCGATCAAATGTAACAAGCTCATATTTCATAAACTTAACGTCACAAAACAAATAGAGCTATAAACAAAAAAAAAAAAAAAAAAAATAGTAGAAGGAGAGACGAGAATAATCCTTGTTTGAAGATGGGAAGGTGAAGAATAATGTGCTTTTAAAAGAGAAAATTGAAATTCCATCTCTTTCGAGGGAATTTAAAATCCATTATTTTTAATAACGAAAATTTTTTTATTAAAATTCCTTAAATTTTACAATTACCTCAAAATAAATATTCAGACACGCGTTACTTTGCCATTAAAACTGTAAATACTCTCTAAATGCACTCTCTCTCCTTTAATTACCCATCCAAAAACTCTTAATGAAATCACTTTTAATCTTATACTCCTTTAATTTCCCATTCTTGCCGAAATTTTTTCGCTTTTATGATTAGGAAAAAAAAGTGGAAGCTTAAGCACATTTGGTTTGCATTCTCACTTTTACTTATTTTCAATATTTTCTATTTTAAAATTATTTTTTTCAAAATAAAAATATGAAATGAAAATATCGTAACAACATTTCATTACTTTTACTTTTTTTTTAAATCATAAATATAAAGCAGTTTAAAAAATATTAGAGTTATTTCTAACAGTTAGAATTTATTTCTAATAATCATTGGATTATAAAATTAATTTGATATTATATATAAAATAATTAAATTTGATTAACAAATTTTAGTTTCGTTGTAAGCAAAACTATATTACAATTCAGGTGTGCTGTGTCAATACTCATGGAATAAAAGTTGAGAGATCACCAACAATATCCACGCGTGATTTTTAATTAATGATTTTTAAATATGAGTTATAAAACTAATGATTTTTAATTTTATTATCAATATTGGACCATCATAAAAAGAGTTGAATTTTACCAATGCAATAGGACTCTGAGCCACATATTTTTATCGACGGCTAGATCGTCAGTTAAAAGAGGTTATCGATACTTCGTTTGTCGATAATAATTTATATTTTTATAGTGTTTTTAGTTTGAATTTAATCAACTAGATAATCAAATTTCAATTAACTCAATTGAATTGTTCAGTTTGATTCGACTTTTAAAATCATAATTAAATATAAATAATATACTTTTTATTATCTGCACTTATTAAAATAGTCAAATTAACAATTATTTTTAAATAAAAGGAGTATTTTGAATGCAAATTAAGTATTTGAGTCACTTTTAGATCGACTGTTCACTCGTCTTTTGATCGATTTCGACAAGTAGTATCGAAACGAGTTTGTATCAAGATCTTAGGTATTGAGAAGCACATACGACTCCTCTAAAAAAGAGTGACCTCGACCTGAAAATTACTTGATTATGATGTCAAAGTAATTTTGTGTCGAAATTACTAGCTAGTGGCAGAATTATGAAAAAAACAACAAAGGAATAAATAATTAAATAAAAAAGACAATAAAAACGTAAAATATCGATCAAAGCAAAATAATAACAAAATTCAAAGAAAATAAACGAAAATGAATCAAATAAACAAAAGAAAACAAGTTAAAAATTGACTTCCAACACTTACATGCACTTACACTCCACGTTCTTTCGTTGCGTCGTAGAAACTGAGAATTTTATGAGTTTATGTGATGATCTAGTGTTCTTGATTGAAGTCTCTGAACTCTTCTGAGTTTTTACTATTTATAGACTATGGAAATTGACTTTCCATGGAGCATGTTATCCACCACCTTACTTCCTCCTTTTTCTCAGCCATGACCTTGTCTTGACCATGAAAAATCTTGACACCTGAGTTTTGACACCCACGTCTTCCTTGGTCTTCAAGTCCAACGTTTTCTTCAGCTTGCTCCTCAAATTTCACACTCATGTTCTCCACTCAGTTTGAAGATCGAACAGCAAGCCTTGATGCTCAAGGAAAGGCAATAACTATCTTTCATCTTCGACACTTTCTACATCATCTCTCTTCGACTTTAGCCTGCATTTTTCTGCTTCTGTAGTCGAAATACTGCTTCTGTAGTCGAAACGCCCTCTTGTCGAGCAAAAATCCATTTTGTGTACCAACAAATTGCCCCTTTAAAACTTGTTATTTTGTTCCAAAAATACAAGTTTTAATACTTTTCGTGCCAGACATATGCAACCTTTTCAAATTCTCAAAATTTGAAAGGACAATTACACATCATTTAAGATAACATACGCTTTTCTGGAAATGCATAATGTCTTGGGTTTTAATGGGTCTTTTCTTAAAAAGAGTACTCCATCATTACTCCTCAAATCAAATCATCCCCAATTTCCAAGAACCTTGCTGCTTGAAAACCCTAAATTTTCCATTTAAACTCTACGCCAATCATTATCGCTGCGTTCTTTTCTTTAGTAACCATGGCCGCTGCTTCTCATTCTTGGGAAGAAGGTGATACAACCCTTCCTCTTCCTCCATTAATGGCTGCAGTGGCACGGTTTTACAATGAAGATGAAGCTTTAAGATCCCCAAATCCAAATACAGAAACTTCTAATCTCTGGTGCCATCAGATATTCCTGCCATTCTCAGTTAATGGAGTATTGTATTCTTTCTTAGGTTCTTTGGCCACCCAAGAACAACTTGATTATATTTCTTCTTTCTTTCCATCACCACCAAAGCATTTACCATTAATTTTCTGCAAAAATTTCAAGGCTTTATACTTTGCTGGTCGAGTCTTTAGAACTGCTCCCCTTAGGGATTTAAGTCCCCTTTTTCTGAGCTGGATGTCTTGACTTTCACCTACATATAAACTAATTTGGGAATTTCTAAATGTTGTGCATGCCTTAGAATTAGTTACCTTTGATCTCTCTTATATTGCTCCTTTACTAGGGGCCAGTTTGTACTTCTCGTGTCTTGTCACCAATAACTTTCATTTTCCTTATGGAATGATGGGTCTGACTCTGATGGACATTTTAGCCCTGATCGCTTTACCTGTTGATGGTGAATTTGTGTCACGGTCGACCGATTATTCTGAGGATGATTTTGACATCAACTTCGAATTGAATTCCATATCGAACTTTATCCAAAATGACATGGGTTCAAAGGGAGACCTGTTTCTGACAGCAAAAATGTAGCTTTCCTCTTGCTTTGGCTTAATTCTTTTGTTTTCTGCTCAAAATCAGTCCAAATTCAAAAGAATAATTACTTACCCCTAGCCATCATGCTTCATCACAAAAAACTCATTGACCTTCATGCCTTGATTATGAGTCAACTTTATGAAACACTTTCCTTGATTGTTGGCGAAATTCGTCAAGGGGATCCTTCGATTAACTCTTTCGGTCCCCTTTGGGTTGTAAAGTTGTGGTTTAAAGCTATTCTTAAGCCTTGACTTACAGCTTATGAGTCGGAAGTACTTAACACTCCAATCGATGACATTCATCTTTCCCAGCTTTCTTGGACAAAACCAAACCCCATGTCTCCTATTGGTGTCTTTCGACACTTTATTAGGATTCTATTCAACATCAATTAAGACAATAATATTTCATATTTTCTAAACCCATTGTCATTTCGTCCCAGTTCTATTTTATGCCTTAACTCTTTTACCAGCTCTCAACCAGAAAATCAAGCACTAGTCGATGATATGTAAGATCTTAACTCCTCAAATCCTTCCTGTCAGCTTACCACATGAATTGACATGGATCTCAGAAAGCTAGTTGTTTATTCGTCCCAGTATGTAGCTCAACAATTTGGCTTAGCCTAAGCCTTACCTTCTCCTTTGTCTCTCGATCCTATGGGCTATGGCTCAAAAGATTCACTATCAGGTGTCAAAGACAACAGAATTTGACAAGACGTTAGAGATGAACTACCAGAGGATGTCGACTCAATACCAACATCTGAATATTACTCATTGTTTTCTTTCAACTCCTAACTTTCATGAGTGGTGGTCAAAATAACTTTTTGCTCATTGTACATCTGTCAATCAAGCCCTCTCGAGTCTGGTCTTTTTTCCTGCGCAGATAGCGTCAAAGAAAACCAGAAATGAGTAAAATAAGTCTTTTTCCCAAGTATTTTCTTAGGCATAATTCTGATACTCAACTCACTTTATCTTTTATTTTTTCCAGTTACTCGACAGACACCCATCACTCAGGTTGTTGTTGGCCCACAACCAGTTGAAACCAGGATATACAAGGTAGAGGTCAGAGCAGAGGAAGATCGAGTTGCCCAATCTTTACCTCGAAAAAACGTGGACTTATTGATATTCTAGCGAAAGCTGAAACACCATAACCTCAAACAATTTGACTCACAACCTCAAAAGTATACTCTTAATGATGTTTGAAAATCTTAGAAATTTTACTTTATACTTGCCATTTTCTAATAGTCGAAGCAATCTACAGAAAATGATTTTTTCTCAAGTTGCTAATATCGACAATCCTTCTAATCAAGAAGTGGATCAACCAAGTTATGCTAAAACAGAATTCATTCAGCCTATTTAGACTACTTTGACGATTGGTCTGTATGCTCCTGTTCCAACTCCTATCCAGAATTCCTCATCGACAATAGCGTCTCATATTTTAATCTCTCCTCCACTAGTACTTCTTTTATTTATATTTTTAGTGTTAAATTCCTTTTCGAATGCCACCTGATCCTTATGTTTTTGTTGGATATTCGACACAGAAATTCGTCAACGAAGACACTACTCCCATATTGTCGATACAGAAATTTGTCGATCAAGATATGGAACCACTACTTCATGTTCCTTCTCAAAAAGCTGGAGATTTGTATTTTGATGACATCGACTTCAACCTGAAAAATCTCTTGTCCGAAGCTCGACAGGTTTATTCCTCTGAAGGAACTATAGTGACGTCTTCTAATCTAGGGTTAAGCACTATTATCCCTCAAACTGAGAAGTCGACTCAGGTAGCATCGTCCAAAGAAGAAGAGGTTATAGAAAAATTACTTCCTCTGTGTCCATGATCCTTGATCCTCAAGTCGTTGATAAAATCAATATTATTCTTGATTTCTTGAACCATTCCATTGAGGACATTAATAATAACGTTCTAAAAGCTCAACTCATTGATGTGCTTGCCTTTCTCAATCAACATATTTCCTCCGACATGTGTTTTGTTGTTGACTCATTTATTGAGGACGTCTCAAAAGCTGAACAGGTCACTTGAGACTTTAGCCTATTATGACACTTAGGTAACAAAATATGACGCGGCTAAGTCTCAAGTCGCTGATGTTTTTTTAGAGGCGGGCAAAAGAATGACAAATGGTATCGAAGATTGCAACCTTAGAGAAAGAATTGGCTGATCTAAAATCAGGAAGAATCAAAGTTGCATCCACTAATACTGCTCTCTCTCTCTCTCTCTCTCTCTCTCTCTCTCTCTCTCTCTCTCTCTCTCCGGCTAGAAATGATTGAAAAAGCTCATGCTTCCAAGCTTTTAGGTCGAGATGCTTTAGTCGAAGCCGTCACTCGAGCCACCGACGCCTAGGAAGCAGCACAAGAATCCTCAAACCTAGACCAACGTCCACAGAATCTAAAACTTATGTTAAGGAGCTTACTCTAGTTGCACTTATTTTGTTTAACATTTTCGACTTTCTTTGTTTTATTGACAATGATATTTGTTAAGATACTTCACTTTTACATGTGTGGTTCGACTGTTATTTGTATCTCTCATTCTATACGCGTTGCCATCTTCCGATTTTAAAGGGCATTAAAAACTTCTTCGATTTCAAAAGGTCCCAATATTTCCCTTTAAAACATTGTGTCAAAATAATTTTACTACATCACGTGCTCCTCACGTGCTTCTTTTAAATATTCAATTTTTGAAAAATGGTTACAAGAAAATGAAACGGTTCATGCGTTTCTAGGGATACTAACGTTCCTAATGGGATTTAATGGGCTTTTCATTGATTTAAACTTTCTTATATTCCCAAGTCCTCATTATTATTCCTTGATTGAACACTTCCCAGAAGTTCATTCTTCTTAAAACTTTCTCACTTTCTTTCAACCCCTTTACCCTTTAAAAATCTCATTTCCATGGCTACTCAATATGGCCTTCATTCTAGTAGAACTCCAGTCGTACATCTACCTCATCTTCATCAATTACTATAGCTGCGACTAGCATTACCAACATCCCCGTTACTACTTCTATGGCGGGAACAATCATGGCATCTGCCTCTATCTTTGCTCCCAGAGCTGCTACTACTGCTCCAGGTGGAGCATTTGCTACTCCTGCTTCTTCGTCCCAAGAAGGTGATGACGATGTTTACATTATAGATCCTCCACCTCTGGTAACCAGCGTGTCACAATTTTATAATGATGATGAGACTTTAAGAGCTCCCAATCCAGATCTCGAGACTACTGCCTTATGGCGTAGCCAGGTACTACTTCCATTTCAAGTCTCTAATGTCACATATTCCTTCTTAGGTCCAATCTCCTCCCTAGAACAAATCGAGTTGATTTCTTCTTGCTTTCCATCTCCCCCGAACACCTTCCTTTAATTTTTTGTAAGAATGTTAAAGCCACATACTTTGCTAGTCGAGTCTTTAAGACCTAAAAGAGTCGAGTTCATTATTTTTTACCTGGATGTCGAGGCTTTCTCCCACTTACAAGTCTCTCTGGAAATCTCTAGATATAGTATCTGCTCTTCGACTATCCACCTACGACCTCTCATATACTGCTCCTATGCTCAGAGCTAGTTTATACTTTCGATGTCCGGCCACAAATAATTTTCATTTTCCTTTTGGGATGATGGGTCCAACCCTACTTGAGATTATCACTTTAACTGGTGTATCTCCTAATGAAGAAGATATCTGCTGAACAACACCATATTCTGAAGACGTTTTTGACATCAATTTTGACTTGACTTCTGTTTCGGGTTTTATTTAGAACAAGATGGGTTCCAAAGGGGACCCTGTTATCGACAGCGAACATGTCACTTTTTTACTTTTATGGCTCAATGCTTTTGTTTTTTGTCCAAAGTCAATCCAGATCCAAAAAAGCAACTATCTTCCATTAGCCATCATGCTTCACCATAAGAAGTATATTAATCTTTCTTCTCTTATTTTAGGTCAGTTGTGTGAGACACTGTCTTTGATGGTTAGCGAGATTCAACGAGGAAAATTTTTGATCAACCCTTTTGGTTCTCTTTGAGTTGTCAATTTATGGCTGAAATCTGTACTTGAACCTCAACTCACTGCCCCTTCTGAATTTCCTAAGTCTCCACTCAATGGTATTTGACTGTCTACTCTCACATGGTTGAAACCAAAAGGCATGTCAACCATTGATGCTTTTGCCATTTTATAATTTTTTTCCTTAATGTCAAAAGCAACAACAATTCGAGTTATCTTCCCAATCCTCTAGCTTGTCGAAAAAGCAACATAATATACCTTTACTCTCTCACAAGTCTCAAATAAAAAAATCAAAAGGCTCTTGATGAAATGTGGGCATAAGGCCTTACTCCACAAATTCTCCCCATAGGGCTCCCTCACGAGTCGATTATGGCTCTCAAAAAGAAACTTATTACTTATTCCCCACAATATGTGTCGAGGCAATTTACTCTTGCACGGCATTACCTTCTCCTATCTCTCTCGAAATTGGAGCCCAAATGATTCACTATCCAGTGTCGGATTTAGAAGAATTCAACAAAATTTTATATTTGAACCATCAGAGAGTTACCCAATACCAACGATGTGACCTCAAATTTTGCTTCCTCTCAACCTTCGATTTCCACAAATAGTGGTTGAAGTATTATGAATCACATTGTCCCTCAGTCAAATAAGCACTTTCTAACCTAATTCTTCTTCCTGCACAGACTGCTACTGCGTCGAAGAAAACCAAAGGTGAGCACATCGACGAAATCACTGCCTTTGAAAAGTATTATAAGGTAAAATGACACTTCAAGAATGTAAGGTACGTTTTCATCAAGGATTTAGAGGTGTGGGAAAAGAAAAAAGAAGCACATTTTCATGGATGTCTCGATCGTTATTTTAAAGCTTTATCCTGAGATCGTTTTGTTCAGAAGAAACATTTTATGAAAACATTTAAAATTTCTCCTTTTTCCAATGCCCTTTTGGTCTCGCTGATCGACTACCCCACCCTCCTAAAGGTGCCTTGGGAGTAGATTATCAACTCCGAAAGAAGGATCCTCGTACCTCAGGCATAAACACAATTGGTGCCATCTATTACCCCGGCACCATGGATAAAATTCATGGTCGGATGAGGATTGCTGGATATCCTCCAGGTAACGTGTTTTCCCAAATGTTTAATCCTTTTTGTCCTCATTTTCCTTATAATTTCTTTATGTTCTAGCTACTCGACCAACAACCCTATCGGGCATTGCTCTCGACCCTAAACAGGTCAAGAAAAACTGGGAATCGGATAAGGAAGCTGTCCCTAAGAAAGCAAAGTCCAAAATGGGTCGAGGCAGAGGATGATCAAGTGAGGCTACTTTGCCTTCAAAAAAAGGGAGACCTGTCGATATTCTCATGGAGGACAAACCTAAGAAAGTACACAAATCTGATCCAGCTCCTCCTACCAGAGTACTTTCTTCACTCTTCACCTTTAATAGTCAACTTAGATTGTGCATATTTAATGATCCATTTCTTCCTTTAGTCGAAACATACCAGGCGTAGCTCAAAGTCTCAAGCTGACATAAAAAGCTATTTCGAAGCAGGTGTCAACCTATCAAGCATCGAAACTGAAGTTACCCAACCTCCAAAGGTTACTGTCTCTCTACCTTTCTTAAGTCCCATTCAGCCTACACCATCGACTGCAGCTTCCCAAGCTTCTACTGACTCCCCAATGGTAACTCTACTTGCCTTTTGTCTCCATTATTACAATCACTTTATTTTTTTTCTATGTAACATGGATACCCATATATTTTTCAAGCAAGTTACATGCCTCTATCGACAGATGCAGAGACCCAATAGGAATCTGGTCCTGTTTTAACATCAGCTGCAGCTACCTCGACCATTCTTCCTACCCAAAATCCAATTAAGGTTGAACAGGATGAATCCCCTATCAATGTTCCTGCTCCAAAAGCGGAAGACTTAAAGTTTGATGATTTCGATTTTGACCTTGCCAACATCCTTTCGGAAGCTCGACATGTATATTCTTCCGAGGGGACAAAAGTTGTATCTTCTACTGGTCAAGAGCCTGAAATCCCCCAAGTGCAAGATACAACAATAATTATTCCAACTCATGAAGAAGAATTCACCTCTCCTGAACCACAACTTCCACCAGGTCCTGATCCTTTAGTTATCGAAAAGTTCAGCATTGTTCTCAAATGCCTTAATCATCCTTTGGAAGAAATCAACAATAATGCTGACCTGAAAGCTCGACTATTAGCCGCCCTTGACTTTCTGAACTAGAAAATTTTGACTGATGCCTTGTCAGCCTTGGAAACTTTCATAGAAGATATTTACAATCATACTACCAAGGTCAACACCGTCGAGAAAAAGTTCAACAAAGCTATTGAGACTTTGGATTTCCATGATAAATAATTAAAGAAATGTGAAACAGCCAAATCTCAAGTTGAAGAATTCTTATCGAAAGGTCGGGTTAAAGAGAAGATTCTGGCCACTAAAGTCAAGATTCTCAAAAAAGAATTGGTTGAGTTAAAGGCCAGCAAGGAAAGGTCGAGGCTACCAATCCAGATCTGGATCAACAACCTTAGAAAATAAATAAAGTTTATGCCTCCAAAACTTCAAGTCATACTGCCCTAATGGAAAATATGTACCAAACAATCAAGGCCAAAGAAAACACTGTCGAAGAAGCTACTACTTTAAGTAAAAAATAGGAAGATCTTAAGCTCACATTCTGAAAATTGTTCTAAATTATTGTATTTGCTTTGAATATGAACTTTCTTTTTTATGTTCCTTTCATGCTATTATTTAATGACAATGATATAATTTTAAATATTTACCATTTATATGACCTATTTATTGAGCAGTTGTTATATATTTTAGCTCATAAGCATTGCCATTAAATATCTTTTCGATTCTAAAAGGTCCTTCCCATAAGGGAGACCACTTTTCTTTAACTTGCTCAGTCGGAAGGACTAATTTTAACACCAAGTCACCAACCATAAATGTTTTCTTTTTTACTTTCTTGTTGTATAACTTAGCAATGTTATCTTGTTGCCTCATCATTTGATCAAAAGCCATTAGTCGAACTTGGTCTATTTAATTTAATTCATTAATCATACTCGACCAATATTGTTCGACAAGCATATCATTTTTTCTTGCCATTCTAACTGTTTGCAAATTTATTTCTAGTGCAATACTACTTTACGTCCATATACCAATTCATAGAGTGTCGACCTTGAGACTTCTCGAGGGGAACACCAATAAGTCCATAATACTTGACTCAATGTATTATGCTAATTTTGAGGTTGTCTCCCAATATGCTTCTTAATCAAACTAATTAAAGTTTTATTAATAGCTTCGACTTGGCCATTTTCTTGTGCATAATAGGGGTCGAATGTATCAATTTAATTCCTCTCGACTCTATATATCCCTTAATCTATCGACTGGTGAACATAGTTCCTAGGTCTGTAGTTATAGTTTGAGGGATACCAAACTATAAATGATTGATTCTTCAACAAATTCAACCATCTTGGCTTGTGTAACCTATTTCATGGGTACACCTTCCACCCACTTAGTGAGGTAATCGACTGCGACCAAAATGAACTTATGCCCCTTAGACGAAGGGGGATAAATCATTCCTATTAAATCTAGGGCCCATCCTCTAAATGGCCAAGGTTTAATTATAGTATTGATGAATCCATATTTGACGATGTATTTTGGTCTGATTCGAATGAATTTCATCACATAAACTCACACTTTTTCTCCCTAAATTGTGCTTGATTATGAGAACATGCTCTTTTTGTGCTTATTTTGACTAATTATATTCTATTTACCTTCCATTCGATACCTTGATGTTATTTGTGAGTGATTTCAGATGAACAAGGTAGAAATGGCTTGGTGGGAATGGAAAAGGAGCATGCATTTGGGAGAAATCATGAAGAAAATAAAGGAGGAGAGCTCAGCCATGCATGCGTGCGCACAGAAGGAATCAGCATGCGTGCGTGCGCACAGCTACCCATGCATACGCACAAGAACCCAAGCAGAAGGAGTCCAGCGCATCGCGAAGTATGCGTGCGCACAAGTGAAAATTCAGCGAAGTGTGCGGATGCACACGTCTGTGCTCCGCACAGGTCCCAGCGCATGCCTCCATTAAAAATGCACGTGACTCGCAATTTTGGGGCTCTTTTGGCCCATTTCTGAAGGCTTGGAGGCTGGTTTGAGAGGATATATGAAGGGGAATGTAACACATAACAAGGGAGCCATCTTAGAGTAGAAAAAACACATAGTAGGAGTAGGAGTAGTATAGTATAGAAAATTCTCTCTTAGGATTTTAATTAGGGTTTGTAGAATTTTATACTTCAAGTCTTGCTTTTGGATTTTGCAATTTACATTGTAAGTATTCCTTTAATTGTCTCTTTCAATTACCATTCTTGTTCTACACTTAATTTCTATTTTTACTTTCCTTTATCAATATATGCTTGGTTTTGCAATTTTGAGTTCTTGTTAATGAATTTGATATTTGATGCTTGCTTCATGTTTGTTTGAGCTGCCTTTATTGATTTTGATCATTTATGGTTCATAGCTTTTATCAATTTCCTAATTTTGCCATGTTTTATGTTTATGCCCTCTATGTGTTTGATAAAATGCCAATTTTGATTATGGGGTAACTCCTACCCCTTGGCTTGGGGAAAATGAGTTTATGGATTACTAAAGCCATAATGTCCAACATTTAGTGATAATCCTTGAGAAGTTAGTTGATTCTTGTTTCCATTAAAGCTAGCCTTTTATCAACTAGTTTGGTAAGTTGGTTAAAACTTATAGATTAAGGTCAATTATGCTTGCTTGACTTACTC
Source organism: Arachis hypogaea (assembly GCF_003086295.3). Taxonomy (NCBI): domain Eukaryota; kingdom Viridiplantae; phylum Streptophyta; class Magnoliopsida; order Fabales; family Fabaceae; genus Arachis; species Arachis hypogaea. Next base: position 142,261,083 of record NC_092051.1, read on the forward strand.
CTCGATGTTTGGGGTTAACTAAGCGAGACTAACTCATGATGATTATCATAGTTGTGGTTAGGACAAGAAAGCGATTCCATAACTCATCCCAAGTCAAGGTTTCATTTATGTTTTGAACTACTTTTCCATCACTTTATAGCATTACTTGTTTATATTACATACATAGTTCTTTTATTCCTTTATTGCTTTGCTAATTGCAATTTTGCCTTGTTCTTTTATCTCTTTATTTCTTTATTGCTTTCCTATCATTGAAAACCCCTTGTTTCCCACAACCAAAATTGTGTGCACTCTTTGGCATTAGTTCTTAGGGAAGACGACCCGGGAGTCTAAATACTCTCGGTAAATTTTGTATTGAATTGTGATAACATCTTGGATTGAATTTTGATTGAGAGGATCCATTGCCGGTTTGGACTATACTCACAACGGAATTACTTTATCTAGTCTTCCGAATTGGCATAAAATCTTTCTCATTATCAAGTATGCAACTCTATCACAGGGATTCTTTGAATTGGTCCATTTCTTTGACATTGGTCAGAATTTTGAGCAAAGTTAATACAATCCTTCATCACTGAGGGCCAATACAGTTCTTGTTGATGCAAGGTCCAATGTAATTTTTGACCTGCTTAATGAGCACCATAAATTCCTTCATGCACCTCAGCTATAGCTAAATATGCGTCTTGCATATTCAAGCATTGAAGTAAAGAGCCATCGACACTTTTCTTAAAGAGATCACCTCCAATCAATACAAATATTAACACAAAAAATTTGGTTTTTCGATCTACTCTTTGATTAGGATTGTGTAGAAAGTCGATGATCTTAGATTTCCAATCATTTGAATCTAAGATGTTGGTACAACAAACCCCTCTTATTTCTAAAGGAGTCAAATTAGTTTCGATTTCACTAAACCAACTTGGGAGATATTTTATAGCCAGAAGCCATTTGAGACAACTCATTAGCATCCTAATTTTACCCTCTAAATATATGTTTAACCGAAACTGAGTCGAATTCAGCCAAGATTCGAACGGCTACCACAAAATATTTAGCCAAATTTTGACGAATTACTTAATAGTTTCTAGCCAATTGTTGAATTACAAATTATGAATCCCCAATATTTCAACTGTTCTAGCCCTTTTTTCAATTAATAGTTCTAGGCCAATGATCAAAGCCTCATATTCTGCTTCATTATTTGATAGCTCTGACTCTGGTCGAAATATAAATTTAGTTGAAATATCGTCAGGGGTGATTAAAACTATTCCGACTCCTACCCCATTTTGATGTTTCAACCCATCAAAAAACTTCCAAGGTTTAAGCTCAAGATATCCAATTTCGGGTTGCTCATGAATCTCAATACAGGGATAGCCATCTGTTGTGTTAACATATTTACTAGATCATGATGGATATCCTCGATTTGTTGTCTAAATACAGTCAAAAATTCGATTGCATTAGGCGAAGATGTCCCTACAGGGATTTGCCTTGACATCTCCAGGAATATTGAAGTACGGGCCCCTCCTATATCCCTTAGGGTCTCCTACACCCTCATTCAATGCCGTAGGAATTGATTGTGGCATGGGAACAGACCCCAGATATGAAGGATTTTTTATTAAGGGTTGATAGGCATTATGATTTGACATGTAAGGGTAATATTGATTGTGTGTACCCATTGGAGTATCCTGAAGGAGGTGTTGGATTATACAAAGAATTATTTCTTATAGTGTTAATACCTCTAGCATATATGGTATTAGGATTCTCCAAATGTGGTGAATAATTTGGAGGTAGTCCATATTCAGGCCATGTGACGGGTATGGCTGTTGGAATACCTTTTGTCAACTGTTGGCTCGAAAGACTGGTCGAAGGGACTGCCTCTATTTCAGGACCTCTAGTGGAATTTTCACTATCATTCTTTGACATATCTGTCGAAGTTAAAGCTCTATCCATCATGATTGACTTACCACTGTGTAATTGCATACACAACTTGACACAAATCTAACCCAGGGTCCTAGCAGGCGTGCCAATTTATTTCACTCGTCTTTTGATCGACTTCGACAGGTAATGTCAAAACGAGCTTGTATCAAAATCTCGAGTATCGGGGAGCAGATACTACTCTTTTCAAAAAGAGTGAGCTAGACCTGGGAATTACTTGATTATGGTGTCAAAGCAAATTTATGTCAAAATTACTAGTGGTAGAATTATGAAAAAACAACAAAAGAATAAATAATTAGATAAAGAAGACAATAAAAATGTAAAATATCGATCAAAGCAAAATATTAACAAAATTCAAAGAAAATAAACGAAAATAAATCAAATAAATAAAAGAAAACAAGTTAAAAATTGACTTCTAACACTGACATGCACTTGCACTACTCCATGTTCTTCCGTTGCATTGCGGAGACTTGGAATTTTATGAGTTTATGTGATGATCTAGTGTTCTTGATTAAAGTCACTGAACTTTTCTGAGTTTTTCACTATTTATAGATGATGAAAATTGACTTTCTATGGAGCATGTTAACCACTACCTTTCTTCCTTCTTTTTCTCAACCATGACCTTGCCTTGACCATGAAGAATCTTGACGCCCGAGTTTTGACAACCACATCTTCCTTGGTCTTCAAGTCCCATGTTTTCCTCAGCTTGCTCTTCAAATTTCGCACCCATGTTTTCCATTCAGTTTGAAGGTCGAACTGCAAGCCTTGATTCTCAAGGAAAGGCAATAACTATCTTTCATCTTCGACGCTTTCTGCACCATCTCTTTTCGACTTTAGCTTGCATTTTTCTGTTTCTATAGTCAAAATACTGCTTCTGTAGTCGAAATTATTGGCAGTCGAAACGTCCTCTTGTCAAGAAAAAATCCATTTTTTGTACCAACACCGACTATGCTATGTGTATATCAAATTAGCCACTAAAGTCAGCTACCAATATAAAATATATGTTGAATTTCAAATACACATTGAAAATAAATTAAACCACACATGTGTTTATACACAAATACATTGGTGGCTAATTTTAGTGGCTGATTTTGTTGTACAAATAACATTTTTACTTTTAGACACCTAATAAAGTTTCTAGTGGGACAAGTGTTCTTAACTCCCTATTAGTTGGAAAACACAATCCCCTTGTGCAAACTTAATGTGATGAAAACACTCTTATTCTCTCATTTTTCTTATTTACACGAATCATCACTAAGAAAACTCTCTCAAACTCTCTCTACAAGGACCTAAGAATGAAGGATAGTAATGAAAAAGCCATTGAAGGAGACCACACAAGCTTTGCATGTGGAAGTTGATCCTCAATCATACAAACACAAGGACATCATATCTATAACTTTTCTCCTTTTCTCTCCCTCTCCCTCTCAATTTTGATTTCTCTTTCTCCCTTTCACTCCATTTTTTCTTGAAGAACAATGAATCAATGATAAGAGTAAGAGCCTTTGATGTTAATAAAAAAAAAAGCTAGGTCACCATCTCTTGAACTCAAACCATCTCATTTCCTTATTCTTTCAGTTATGAGTAACAAAACTCCAAGATTCTCAAATTCAATTCCAATATGGTGTATGATACATGTTATATGGATTTTTGAATTATAAGGTCGATTAGGATTAAGTTATTTGAATACGTACCTTTATTAGGTAACAAGTTGAAAAGTTTGGTAATTATTCTTTTTAAATAATAATAATGTTTCACTTGATTTTTGGTAACTTTGATAGGGTGTCGAATCAATCTTGTATCAAAATCTCAATTTGGAGATCAGATATGATTGGGCTTGACCCGAAAATTACTTAGGATTTGTGCCAAAACAAACTGTGTTGAACTACTGGTGCAAATTATAGCAAATAAAAGGAAGTACGTAAAATAAATAAAAGATTTAAATAAATGAAAGGGTAAAATTAAAATTGAAAGAAAGCAAAATAACAATAAAATATTGAAAGTAAAGAAATAAAAAGAAATTAATTAAAATGAAAAAAGAAAACAAAGAAAAATAAAAATGGACTCTTAACACTCATATGCACTTGCACTACATGATCTTCCATTGCATCGCTGGGACTAAAAATTTTTGCAGAGTTTTGGTGTGATGGTGAAGTGATTTTTATGGAAGTCCCTGAACTCTTCTAAACTTCTCCTATTTGTAGACCATGAGAATAGACTTGACCATGAAGAACCTTGATCACAATCTAGCTTCCTCTTTTTTCTCAGACCACGACCCTACCTTGACCATGAAAAATCTTGACTCCCAAGTTTTGACATCCCACGTCTTCCCATACCTTGGTCTTCAAGTCCCATGTTCTCTTCAGCTTGTTCTTCAAATTTCGCACCCATGTTCTCAACTCAGCTTGAAGGTCGAGTGACAAGTTTTGATGTTCAAGGAAAGTCAATAACTGCTTTTCGACTTCAATACTCTCGCACCATCTTTTTTTGACTTTGGCTTGCTCATCTCTACTTCTGTTACGAGTTTTAACTAATTCTTTATCTCGACACAATAGGTAGTTGAAACACCTTCCTATTGAGAAAATCTACTTTTAGTACCAACAAATTACCCCTTTAAAACTTGTTATTTTGTTCAAAAGTACAAGTTTTAATACTCCTCATGCCAGGTACGTGCAACCTTTTCAAATTCTCAGAATTTGAAAAGACAGTTACGCAACATTTAAAATGACGTACACTTTTCTGGGAATACATAACGTTCCCTGGGTTTAATGGGCCATTTTTGAAAAAACAATCCCTACAATTCACTTTCTCTTTTCGTCAGATCATTTCAATTATCCCCAACCTTTTGAAGATTTCTCTTTCTCATCTCCCTTTTCTAAAGACTTCATCCGTCCTTCTACCAAGAAACAGTTATGGCTTCTCATTCCACTTCTCATTCTAGCACCATCTCAACCATGCCTTCGACCTCGTCTTCCTATGCAGCCATGGCCGCAACTTCAAGCATAGCTTTTCCAATAATGACTTCCGCGCCAACCATTACTACTACGGTCACTTCTGTTTCTCAGCCACATGAAGAAGAAGATGATGTTCAAGTTATTGCTCCCCCTCCTTTGGTGGCAAATGTGTCCCAGTTTTATAATGAGGATGGGACCCTTAGAGCTTCAAATCTGGATATTGAAACTTCTTAACTTTGGCATAGTTAGGTATTCTTGCCTTTCAAAGTAGATGAGAAATTATATTCATTTTTAGGGCCTTTAGCAACTCAAGAACAAATAGAATCTATTTCTTCTTTCTTCTCATCACCCCCTGAGTACTTACCATTGATTTTCTACAAAAATGTCAAAACTTCCTATTTTTCTGGTCGAGTTTTTAGAACTATATCTCCTAGGGAGTCGAGTTCCATTTTGTCGAGTTGGATGTTTGGACTTGCACCAACATACAAACCTACATGGAAAGTGTTAGGTATTGTTTCTGCATTGAAACTAGCTACCTTCGACCTATCATACACAGCCCCGATGCTAGGGGTAAGTTTGTATTTTTGGTGTCCTGCCATTAATAACTTTTATTTCTCTTATGGGATGATGGGTCCGTCCTTAATGGAGGTATCGACTCTGACTGGCTTATCAACTGATGGAAACTATGTGTCATGGTCGATTGAATACCCTGAGAATGACTTTGATATTAATTTCGACTCATTTTCTATATCAAACTTTATCCAAAACAATATGGGATCCGACGGAGACCCTATTACTGATAGTGAGCATGTAGCTGTTCTCCTACTTTAGCTTAATGCCTTTGTTTTTTGTGTGAAATCCATTTAAATCCAGAAAAATAACTATTTGCCTCTAGCCATCATGCTTCACCATAAGAAACTTATTGATCTCCCCCTTTAATTTTAAGCCAATTATATGAGACTCTTTCTTTGGTTGTTGGAAAATCCCATCGAGGAAAATTTTTGATCAAAGTTTTTGGTCCTATTTGGGTGGTAAATTTGTGGTTAAGAGCTGTTCTTGAGCCTCGAATTACAGCTTCCTTTTCTAAAGTTCCAAAGACTCTCCGTACTTTCTTGGTCGAAACTAAAGACCATGTCTTCTATCGATGCCTTTCGATACTTCATCACTCTTCTTCTTGACATTAAAGAAGACAACAACACTTCTTACTATCCGAATCCTTTCTCTTATCGACCCAGTGTCATTCCTTTTCTCAACTCTTTTACCAGTCCACAACCCGAAAACCAAGACATAGTTGATGACTTGTGGGCTTGTATATTGACTCTCCAAATTCTTCCTGTCGGACCACCTCATGAGTCGACCATGGTTATTAAAAAGAAATTAGTCACTTATTCTCCTCAGTATGTAGCCCGTCAGTTTAGTTTAGGTCAAGCACTTCCTTCACCTTTGTCTCGACTCTGAGGCTCAAATGATTCACTATGAGGTATCGAAGATAGAAGAATTTAACAAGATGTTAGAGATAAACCACCAAAGAATGTCGACGCAGTATCAGTATCTGAATATCATTCGTTATTTCTTGTCGACTCCTGGTTTTCATGAATGGTGGTCGAAGTATTTTTTTTGCTCATTGTGCATTTGTTGACCAAGCCCTATCTAATCTGGTCTTCCTACTGTGTAGCCTGCTACAGCGTCGAAGAAGACCAAAAGTGAGCATACAGAAGAAATCATTAATTTCTTTTTCAGGTGCGTCGTACTTCTTTAGGCATAATTTTCATTACTCGACTCACCTTACTTTTAATTTTGTTTTTTTAGTTACTTGATAGTCAACCATCACTAAGGTCGCTGCTGACCTACAACTAGTTGAGAAAAACTGGGATACTAATGAGGATACACCCCTTAAGAAAAAGACCAAGCGAGGGAGAGGTTGAGGGAGAGGAAGGTCGAATGGTGCAACCCTTACCTCAAAGAAGCGTGGTCCCGTTGATATTTTGACGGGAGCTGGACCACCAAATATTTAGAAAGTTCAACCTACAACCTCCTCAAAGGTATATACTTAGTGATAGATGTTGCAACTGTTTTCACCTTATATTTGTAATTTTTATTTTTCTAATATATTGCAGTCGAAGCAATCCCAGAAAGGGACTTCCTCTCAGGTTGTTGTATCGACAATACCTCTGATCGAGAAGTGAATTTGCTAGTTCATGCTGAAATAGAAATTCTTTAGCCTATTCAGACTACTCAGAATTTTAGTCTATCTACCCCTATTTCGACTCTGACCCAGAATCCACCATCGACAACAGTATCTCATACTTTGACATCTTCTCCTCTGGTATTTCTTTTGTTTAAATTTTTCAATGTTAAGTTCCTTTCGACTGTCACATGATCCTTATATCTTTACGATTTTCAAGTTTGCTATATGGCTCTTCCTAGTCATGCTAAAACTCACCAATAATCTGGGCTTACATATGGATCAGGGTCAACTGCTGTAACTATCACTATTATTCCCGGACCGTCGACACAGAAATTCGTTGACGAAGACATAGAACTGCCTTTTAACGTTCTTTCTCCAGAAGCTGGAGATTTGAATTTCGATGACATCAACTTCGACCTAGAAAATATCCTATCTGAAGCTCGACAGGTTTATTTCTCTGAAGGAACTATGGTGTTGTCTCCTGGTCCAGAGTTAAGCATTGTTATCCCTCAAGCTGAGAATTCAACTTAGGCAGCATCGACCAGAGAAGAAGAGGTCATAGAAGAAGCTATTTTCCCTGTGCCTATGGGTCCATATCCTTAAGTTGTCAACATTGTCCTTGATTGCTTAAATCACTCTATAGAGGATATCAACAATAATGCTGACATGAAGGCTCGACTTACCGATGTGCTTGATTTGCTCAATCAACGTATCTCCTCTGGCATCCATTCATCTCTTAGATCATTCATTGAAGATGTTTACACCCATCTTTCCAAAGTTCAAGATGTTGACCAAGAACTGAACAAATCAATTGAGGCTTTAATCGACTATAATACACAGCTGAAAAAATTTCAAACGACTAAGTTCAAGTAATCGAAGTTCTGTCAGAAGGTCAGGCAAAGGAACAACAAATAGTGTAAAAATTGCAGCCTTAGAGAGAGAATTGACTGAACTAAAATCTGGAAAAAACAAAATTGCATCGACCAATGCTATTCTCTCCCTTTGACTGTAAATGATTGAAAGGCTCATGCTTCAAAAACTTCAAGTCAGGGTATTTTAGTCGAAGCAGTCACTCGAGCCATCAATGCCAAAGATGAACCAACGCAAGAATCCTCAAGCTTGGGTTGACATCAAGAGGATCTAAAGCTAATGTTTATGAGCTTATTCTAACTTTCTTCTGTACTTATTTTATTTAGTATTTCTCGACTAACTTTGTTTTAATGACAATGGTATTTTTTGAGGTATTTACCATTTATATGCATGGTTCGACTGTTATTTGCATCTCTTATTCCATACGCATTGCCATCGAAAACTCTTTCTATTTCAAAGGATCTTTCACATAAAGGAGGCCATTTACCTTTAACTTGTTCAGTCAGAAGTACTAATTTTAGCATTAAGTCACCAACTGCAAACTTTTTCCTTTTCACTTTTCGATTGTATGACTTAGATATCATTTCTTTTTGTTTTATCATTCTGTCTAGCGCCATGAGTCAAACTTGGTCTAACTCGACTAATTCATCAATCATACTCGACTAAAATTGTTCGACTAGTAGGTTATTCTGCCTCGCCCTCTTATGTTTTGCAAATTTATTTCAAATGGCAAGACAGCCTTATGGCCATACACTAATTCATAAGGTGTCAATCTAATTGATTCTCTTGGAGAACATCGGTAAGCCCATAACACTGACTTAGTGTAGTATGCCAGTTTCGAGGCTGCCTCCCTATATGCTTCTTTATCAAACTTATCAAAATTTTATTAATGGAATTGACTTGGCCATTAGCCTGTGTATAATAGGGAGTCGAGTGTACTATTTTAATACCTTGTGACTCAGAAAACTCCTTTATTTGTTGACTAGTAAACATGATCCCTTGATCTGTAGTCAAAGTTTGGGGGATACCGAATCTATGAATGATCAATTCCTCAATAAAATCAATTATTTTGACTTGTGTATGTAACTTCTTTCATGGGCACAGCTTCCACCCACTTTGTAAAGTAATCCACTACTACCAAAATAAATTTGTGTCCCTTAGTCGAAGGAGGATGGATCATTCCTATTAGGTAAAGAGCCCAACCTCTAAATGGCCAGAACCTAATTATAGCATGTAAATCAGAGGCAGGAACTCTCTGAATTAGTGCATGTCTTTGGCATTGATCACAGTGTCGAGCAAACTTGGTACAATCCTTTATCATTGAAGGCTAATACAGTGCTTGTCAATGTAGAATCCAATACATTTTTTGACCAGATTGATGAGCTCCACAAATACCTTTATGCTCCTCTGCCATAGCTAAATATGCATCTTGCATACTTAAGCATTAGAGTAAAGAACTAGCAATACTTTTCTTGAATAGATCTCCTCCAACCAATACAAAGCTCAATGTTAAATATCTAATTTTTTCATCTGTTCTTTGATTGAGGTTTTTTAGAAAGTCGATGATCTTATATCTCCAATTATTTGGGTCGAGAGCATTTGCACAACAAACCCCTCTTAATTCTATAGGAGTTAGGTTAGTTTCAAATTTCACTAAACTCTTTCATCAACTTGGGAGATATTTTATAGCCAGAAGCCATTTGAGCTAGCTCATTAGCTTCCTGATTCGACTCTCTAAATATATGTTTTATTAAAATCGAGTCGAATTCAACTAACAGTCGAGCCGCTATCATGAAATATTTAGTCAAATTTTGACTTATAACTCTATAGTTTCTGGCTAACTGTTGAATTACTTGTGAATCTTCCATAATTTCTACTGTTCGAGCTCCTTTCTCAATTAATAGCTCTAGACTAATAATTAAAGTCTCATATTCTGCTTCATTGTTTGATAGACCTAGCTCTAGTCAAACATGAATTTTTTTTATATGTTTTCAGGAGTAATTATTACTATTCCAACTCTTACCCCCATTTTGATGTTTCGACCCATCAAAAAATAATCTCCAAGGTTTGAGCTCTAAGTATCCAGCTATGGGTCGTTCATCAATATCAACACAAAGGTGGTCTGCTAGAAAGTCAGCAATCACTTGTTGACAGCCTTAGCAGGGACATAAAATAGAGAATATTCGATTAAAGCTAACATCCACTTGCCAATTCGTCCTCTTAACATTGGATAAGAAAGCATGTATTAATAATATCAAATTTCGACACAACATATAAACATTCTTTCTAATTAGATAACTTTTAAGTTTAGTACAAAAGTAATATAAGGCTAAGCAAAGTTTTTAGACTGTACTATATTGAGTTTCTACAGCAATCAACATTCGACTTAGATAGTACACCACTCTTTCACTACCATCTTCATCCTTTTGGGTCAGCATGCCCCCCTAAACTTGTTTCTGACGTAGCTATATATAACCTTAGTAGTCGACCTTGCTTAACAGGTACCAAGATTAGTGATGAAGTCAAATAATACTTGATCTGGTCAAATACTTGTTGGTGTTCCTCTTCCCATTTGAATTCTTCTTCCTGTTTCAATTTCAACAAAGGAGTAAATGTCCTTGTTTTTTCTGATAGGTTCGAAATGAAATGTCAAAGAAAATTCACTTTACCTAAGAAAGATTGAAGTTCTTTCTTGTTTTTGGGGAGTGATGAGTCGAAGCTAACTTTGCACTTGTCAGTGTCGACAGCTACTCCTTTTTTCTGCACAATGAATCCCAAAAAATTTTCTGCAGATACACCAAAAGTATATTTTAATGGATTCATCTTAAGTCGATGATATCTCATTCGTTAAAACCAATCTCTAAATCATTTAAATGAGATTATTTCGACTCCGACTTCACCACTACATCATCAATATAAACTTCCATAAACTTACCAATAAAATCATGGAAAATAGAATTCATTGCTCTTTGGTAAGTTGCCCCAATATTCATTAGTTCAAATGGCATGACTAACTATGCATAGGTGTCAATGGCTCTAGGGCATCGAAAAACTATTTTCGACACATCTTCTTGGGATATAAATATCTGATTATAACCTGAGTATTCATTCATGAAGCTTAGAAGTTTGCTTCCTACTACAGAGTCGATCAACATATCTGCAATTGGCATGTGATACTCATCATTTGGGGTAGCTTTATTCAAATCTCTGAAATCAATACACACTCTTAGCTTTTTATTTTTCTTAATGAGAGGTACAATATTAAAAATCCATTTAACATGACTGACTGTTCGAATGAAACCAGCTCTCAACAAACATTCGACCTCTTATTTGATTTTAACCATGATTTCAGGTGCAAAACGTCTAGGAGCTTGCTTTATAGGTCGAGCGTTATCAATAAGGGGAAGCTTATGTTCGACCAACGATCTATCCAACCCAGGCATTTCTTCGTATTGCCAGGCAAAACAATCTTGATATCTCTTCAACACCTCTATTAGCTTCTCCTTAAAAACAAGATCCAAGCATTTGTTAACATATGTAACTCAACCTTCTCCACCAATCTCAACTTCCTCAAGAAGATCTTGTACTTCGACTTTTTTATTGTGCAAGTCTTTTGAAAATAAATCGGATTTCTCAAACCCTAAGAGGTTGAGATCATATATATAATATAGTGCACATTTCCTATGCACTCCTTCTTCTCAAGCATATGGGCTAAGAGTCGAGCCCAATAGCTCGATATACCCATCAAGTGAATTCTGTGGCCAAGATTTTCTTGGCCTTAGGGACCAAGTTCATACCATGAGCCCCGACATAGCAGCCTTTGATAAGAGCTGGGTCAAAGGTGCTCATATCAATATCTAGTGATCAAAGTCTTTACTGTAAATAAATCTAATAAAGTTACTTTCATTTCTCCTCTGAAGAATTAATCATGAAAGCTCCTTTCTAATTGAGTCCAACTATGAATCGAGTTAGGTTGCAAATTTGAAAACAAAGTGAAGGCATTTTTTGTAAGTGAAGAAAGAAAATATCTCATTTTCAAATACTCATTATTAGCCAGCTCACCTATTTCGACTATATATCAAGCTATATGCTCGACCGTTGATTTCCCACTTTCTTCTGCAAGCTTAGTGAAGGATTTGGGAGTTTTGACTCTCCTGGAGAGTTGCCTACAAAACATAATCTGAAAAAGAGGATATAAAATAGGGTTCATTTGTCACCCCTATATTTAATCCTACTTATTCAAAATCTGTTCGACAGCTTGGGTTACATTCTGACCATAAGCTTAGTGACATTGTTTGTTCTTGCCTCATTCAAAATTCTATTTGGATCATCTCCTCTATTTAACATTAGAGGAGGATTATTAACCTGTGTTCCACCTATTGGTGGCACAAACGATCGATTAACTGTTCCTGCAATATCATCAACACGTCGAGCTATCTGTTTTATCCTTGCATTATTATTTTTCATTATAGGATTTAAAACAGCCATCTGCTGTGTAAGCATATTGACCAAATCATGATGATTATTCTCATTTGTTGTCTAAACACAGCCAAAGATTTAACTGTGTTAGGAGACGTTGTTCCAACAGGAACTTATCTTGATATCTCTGAAAATATGGAAGCACGTCCTCCACTAATTGGCAACCTTACTGGGGTTGCTTGTGTGCCTTGTATCGAAATGACATTTGGCATTACTACATTAAGTTACAAGAACATAGGTACCGATCCTAAATATGGGAGATTGCTCATCAAATATTGATAAATATTATACTTTGCCATATTAGGGTTATAGTGAGTCGGTATACCCACTGGAGGGTAACTTGGAGGAGGTGTGGAGTTATACAAGGGGTTATTTTTCGTAGTGCTCATACCTCCTATAAATCCCATGTTAGGGTCTTTCATTGGTGGAGAGTAATTTGGAGGCAGTACATATGGAGGCCATGTACTGAGTACAGTCGAAGAGACTCCTTCTGTGTTCACAAGATTCATCCTTCGACTTGATGGGCCAGCCTCTGCCTCTGAGCCTCTTGTATTTTCACCAGCGTCATTATTCGACGTATCCGTCGAAATAAAAGCTCTATCAAATATTATTAATTTGTCATTGCGTAATCACATATAAAATTTGATACGTTACTTAACCCAGAGTCCCACCAGACATGCCAATTTATTTCACTTGATTTTTTGTAATTTCGACAAGGTGTCGAATCAAGCTTGTATCAAGATCTCAATTCGGGGAGCAAATACGACTCCTTTGAAAAAGAATAGGCTTAACCCGGGAATTACTTAGAGTTTTTGTCAAAACAAACCGCGTCGAACTACTGGTGGCAAATTGTAGCAAATAAAGAAAGCACGTAAAATAAATAAAAAGCTTTAAATAAATGAAAGTAAAATTGAAATTGAAAGAAAGCAAAATAACAATAAAATATTGAAAGCAAAGAAATGAATTAAAACGAAAAAAGAAAATAAAGGAAAATAAAAATGAACTCCTGACACTTACATGCACTTGTATTCCATGATCTTTCATGGCATCGCTGGGACTGGAAGTTTTTGCAAAGTTTTGGTGTGATGGTGAAATATTTTTTATGGAAGTTCCTGAACTCTTCTAAACTTTTCTTATTTATAGACCATGAGAATAGACTTGACCATGAAGAACCTTCACCATGATCTAGCTTCCTCCTTTTTCTCAGGCCATGACGCTGTCTTAACTATGAAAAATCTTGACTCTCAAATTTTGACATCCCACGTCTTCTCTTTCCTTGGTTTTCAAGTCCCACATTCTCTTCAACTTGCTTCTCAAATTTCGCACCCATGTTCTTAATTCAGCTTAAAGGTCGAGTGACAAGTCTTGATGTTCAAGAAAAAACAATAACTACTTTTTAATTTCGACGCTGTCACACCATCTTTCTTCGACTTCGACTTACTCGTCTTTGCTTCTGTTACGAGTTTTAACTAATTCTTTAAATCGACACAATCTATAGTCGAAATGCCTTCCTGTTGAGGAAATTCACTTTCACTACCAACAAATAATAATCATAATAATAATAATAAGGACTTAGTTAGTTGCTATTAGTTAGTTCATCTTAGCAGCTAGATATTTATTCAAGTTTCTAAGAGAGAGTTAGAGTTAGAGATAGGCTTGTATATAAAGTTGCTTCACATGCAAGTAACTGCTTCTAGTTCATTTTCGCAATTCTCTCTGGTCTCTCTTGAACTCTCTCTATCTCTGAACCAAAGTGGTTCAAGTCACCTCAATTTTCACATGGTGTGTTGAGCATGGACCCCATATTGCTTTTAACTGGATCGAGATTGGAGACCATTGATTCTCGGGGCTTCGGATCACAATTTTTTATTCCTGAAGCTATGAAGTGAACCTAAGATGACAATGAACTCGGATCCAAATTCCAATGGTTCAGAATATATATGCAAGGTAACCATTAGCGAAAATCAGAGTTTGAGAAACAGCTAATCAACATAGATAAAGTGCAGTGTTATTTTGAACAAGAGAAAGTATAGAGAACCAACTAGAGTACCTAACGTACTTAAATTTGAGGTGTAGTTAGAGAATTTCTCTATGAATGAACACATACAAAGATATATGACTGCAAAATTTAGGGATTGGCGGAGCCGCGGAGCCAATGCAAGCACACATGATGGGGGACGCCGTTTTTCGCACACGACGAAATCAACCTAATATCAAATTAATTCAACATAAAATCATGATGAGATATACTTATTAGATATTGTATATTCTAGCAGTTAGTAAGATGGATACAAATCTAATTAGGACCTATTAGCACAAACTATATATGGATTTAGATGCTTTTGGTTTTATCATACAACTAGTCATGCTTGTAGAGTTGCAATAGAGGTCAAATAATTGCCTTCTTTGTAGTAATCATGAGCCAAATACCAAACACTCTCCTCTCACTTTTGTGACGAAAGCCTGATTGGAGAAAATAGTAATCTGGATTTTGGATAACAAAATGAAGCAATAATGAGCTTTATATGTCATTGATAATAACATCCTGTTTCGCTTAATCATAAATAATAACTTTGAAATTATGTCCTTTCATGACTATTTTGTTGTGTGAATTTGATGAAACTACGCCATGTCTTTTTGAGTATTTACTCAATTCGGTTTTTGACTTTTTGGCCGTTTCTTCAAAGGACTAAAGGACTTTTTTGACAAAATAAAATAGGACAATTCAACCCGTAATCCTAAGAGACAATGTAACCCTCTGAAAACTATTAACGTAACTGGCTTAGCTGACAAATAAGTGTAATGACATGGCCGTTAAGTGCCACTGCACGTTGGAAGATAAAATTAGTGAAGGACGAATTTGCTCACTCTCACCAACCCCAATCTCAATTTCCACCTCCATGCCATTCTCTCTCTCTCTCTCTTTCTCTCTCAATTGTTGTTGATGATTGAATTAATTTATAGTTTGCAATGGTGGTGGTTGTGGGATTTGGGGGTAAGGAGATGATGGTCGTGTGGGATTTGGAAAAAGGGTCGGTGGCGGTGTGAGGAAAGTGTGGTGGGTGTTACACGTTGTTGTTAACCATGATAATGATGATGGAAGGATAGAGTATAGCGGCGGTATGAGCGACGGTAAGGATAAGGAGATGGAGGTCGGGGTTCGTGAAAATGGTATTGACCGATTCCACGTCATCACATTAACATGCCAACCGGGTTCCATTAACGCTACACATAAATTTTACGAAAAGAATGAGTTGTCTCACAACAATTAAGGTCTACTGGTCTAGGCCAAATCAGAATCGCGCTATCCTTAGTGCAAATAGACAGACGAATTGGGTATTTCTTCTATCTTAACATATATCTAGTTTATCCAACTGAATCACTCTTCCTTTGACTACATGCTCAAATCATGTTATTGTTCCATGACCAAAAAAAAAAAAATTCATGTTATTGTTCTAACAACCAAAAACAAAATTAAAATAAAAGAGAAAAGTATTTGACAATGCGGCTTCTATAGGCTACATTGAAAGACGTTACGAAATAATTATGCTACAAAGCCAACAATTAGAAAGGCAATATTATTTCAATGCTGCCTACTAAATAGCAAAGTGATATCCTCTTCAAATACAAACTCCCATACACCTTTCGCCCTAGGAACCTACCAATCTTGGCCATTAGATTCTGAAACATCATAACTATTACAACTCTATAGTCGATTTGACGTAATAATGAAATGTAACACTCATGTTCAAGATTTCAGTCACCGTTAGATTCAATTATCCTGAAACAGGGGTGAGTAATTTAAAATGTGAAATGTCACAAAGCTTCAATCCAACCCAAAAGATGGTCTAGCCTTTTTTTTTTCCATTTTCAAATGTTTCTTCTCTAAAATGAATGTACATATTCCAAATGTCTAAGTCCCAGACAAACAAACAAAAACATTATGTGACAAAAATGAAAAGATATATATTATAAAAACATAAAAGTAAATGAAAAATAAAAAGCAGTATAAGATAGGAGTTAGCTAATGGGTGAAAAAAGCAAACCCAGTCATAGTTTTTACATGCTACCAGCTCGACCTGGAGCAGGTTTTGGCTTCACCTTTGCCATGTCAACAAGGTCACCAAATAGCTTATCTTCTGGCTTGGAAGGCTTCCCAGATGGAGCATAAGATATAGTAGAAGACTGGTAAGAGCTTCTTAAACCACCATCATCTCTAACAGATAAACCATACATTTGCTGCTCAATATATGGAACTCCTTGTTGCTGACCGTAGCCATATCCCATAAATTGATTACCGTACATTTGTTGAGGATACATGGAAGCCACTGGACCAGCTTGCATTTGATTTGGCATCATACCACCCATGTAGGGCCCTGCCATGCCTTGAATATGTTGAGGATGCATGCCGAATTGATTGTGTTGACCAACATGGTTATTGATTGCTGGCGTATAACTGTTGGCAGTTGGCTGCATATATATTCCAGCAACCTGGCCATTGCCCATTGTTTGAGGGCCCTGAGAATTTGCGGCGCCATTTGTCATCATCACTTGACTAACTTGTGGTGGTTGCGGAAATGGAGTGCTTGCAGCTGGACTGCCATTATCTGCCGCTTGAGCTTCCCAGGGAGGGGGCGGCAGTGATCCAGTGTTTTGTGTGCCTGTCAAACGCACAAATATATGAGACATGCAATAGTGTCTTGTACTAGTGCAGAAATGTTGTAGGCTTGCGTTCTCTTCATCTATCCAGTCACAAACTTGGCATATGACTGCCAGTTAGTTGGGAAACAAAAAAAATGAAAACTAGAAAAATTGAAGAGATGTAATTGTGAAAAGTTTACATAAAAAATTATTGTTTGAATTGAACAAAGAAACATAAATGCACCATAAACAGGCGAAGATGGCTGTGGCTGCTGTGCAACCTGACCATTCCAGGCGGGACCTGAACTTTGTGTATAAAGTGACTGCTCATACTGAGGTGACCCTGCGTTTGGTGCACTTCCTTGGGGGTAAAATCCACCTTGAGATACAAAACTCTGCTGTTGTTGAAATTGGGTAGGAATCTGACTCGTTTGGCCAGCAAAATTAGGTGGCTGGTTTAGCTGAGTACTGACAGGTGTAGCTGCTGCATTATTACCATTAGAAAATACATCAAAAGGAACAAGGGCGTTCTGCTGATTCACAGGAGTAGCAGGCTGTTGTTCTCCAAGAGAAACAAGAGCAAGTGAAGTATCTGCTTTTGGTGAGGCATAGTCATCACCACTGAGCAGGTCGAATTTGGGATCAACCTTGGCAGGGATGGTTGAACCATTGGCTGTGGGGGGTGCAGGAAGCAATAACTGATTCAATGTTGAGGATCCTGCTTCAGCACTAGGAGGGGAGCTGCAAGTAAATACATTATAAAAATATTGAAAAAGTATGACGATCCATCTATTTAGAAGGCACCAAATAGATAAGGTCAACTATATTTCATACCTAAATCTATTTCTACATGTTTATACCAAAAAATAAAATAAAACAAATAACAATAACAAAATTTAAATCTGCAGCCAGAATTACACTGCCTAGCTCACTATCGGCAGGATATAATAAACTGATTATTAATGGGTTAACACAATTGGAGATTTTTCATGATTTTAACATAGTCTTGACTCGACTGATATATTGCCTAAATCTGAAAACTTATCCCACCTTCGTAAATCTTTATGATGACTACCACTAAACTAGCACAGAGCCTCAGTTTTGTGAGCATTAACCCTATATTGTGTTCTAATACAAGAATATTGAGTCGAGCACAGTATTGAATTAATTGGATTATTTCTATAAGGTAAAACCAATAGCGGTTTTTATGAATGCAGATAATGCAACATAAGCAAAACAATATCAAGAAATAATAGAGTCAATTACCTTCTATCAATTTGTTTGCTAGAATTTCCAGTATCAACCAAAGGAGCATCAACATCTAGAAGTGCTCCAGCAGTTGCAGGCTTTGAATTCTCTGGGGGTTTTTGATTCTGAGTAGGAGTTCCTGACAAAATAGATTCATGCTTGGCAAGTACACGCTGCAGATCATCATTCAGAGCTAGTCCTTGGCAAAGCAGTGATTCATCACTAGGAAAACAGTCAAAAGCCACCACAATAATGACCTTGTTAAATTCTTCTTAGTAAGACCTATTAAATTCTTTGATCAAAGAATAATTCAACAATTTGACTAACATGAACCAAACATTTAAAGAACATCACGCATGACAGTCCTATCATAATTTCGCAGAAAGGGACATAAGGCCTTACGAAGTTGAGTTAACAAGGTGTACCACTCTCTGTTTGTATGTTCGACACTGCTCCACCAAGTCAACAATAACCTCCTGCCTAAGACCCTGAAAACAGGCAAAATACATTAGGTCAAGCAGGAGCACATTCTTTATAACACGACAATCAATAGTCTTTTTGAACCGAAACAAACCCATATTCAGACATTAGCAGCATGTTCAGAAGGGCAAATCTAATTACTAAAAATTGAATACTCAACAGAAATCACGGCATGGTTGTTTGGGACTTAGGAAGCTATTAAGACCGGATGATTTACGATACCAACTTTATTGTGAAACTGAGGAAGTTCAGAACTTACTTCTTTATTACTAGGGTCTAATGCATTTAGCATTTCTGAGAGAACATCCATAATACCCCGTGCATTCTGAATTTCGGTCAGACTGCCAAAGAAAGATCAATTAAACAAAATAGTCCATAACTGCAAACAGCAATCTGTACCAAAGCATAATTTCCATCATCACAATAATATCAGCATCAGTACATACAATATGAAGCAGTTGGACGTTCCATTAAAAATAAATGTTTTAGTTTGGAACCATGGAAATTCAGAGTTTAACATCTTCTAAGTCAAAAATACCCCTTGACACTTAAAAAACCACTGATCAATGATCAATACCTGCAGTTTTTATATTTAATCATAATCATATAAAGTGAGAAATGAAAGGGAACAATAAGAGATTACAGACAATAAAGGAAAAACAGAAATTGTTCATGCACGGATTCCTCCTTAAGCTATATTTTGCATATTTATCTACTTACCATTATTTCCTCAAAAACATTATAACTTTGTTTGATTTAATCAGGGATAATACAACAACTGTTTTTCTTTCTTTCTTTTTTTTTAATGAAAAAAAAAGTAACAATCATAATACAATGCAGAGCAGATCAGAAAAAGGCATATGGCTTATCTGATATCTGAACAAAGAAATTCTTTAACAGGAATAGACATGTAATGAATTTAATATTTATTATTACAATACTTAGTGTCACTAGAAGAATATTTGCAAAATAATGTCACAGACCATCTTGATAAGTACCAAGTCAACCTTTTGATGACAAGAAAGGTAATTAGAAACATACGTTAATGTTGGGAACTCGGACTCTGCAGAGGAACCAGCTGTGTCCTGCCGAGTATCAGAGTCACGTATGTTTGGAGGGTATGATGCTAATGGCTGTGTTTGTGGAGGTGTGAACACCGGTGCAGATTGCTCAGATCTCTGGGGAAATACTGCCCCAGCACGCTGAAATAAACAAATCCTTTATAAGTTAAAGGAAACACACTTAAATTTTAAAAGGTTATGTCAATATCCAAGTATAAAAGCTCATATTCTAGATCCATATATGAGGAATCAGATAAACATCCTATTGAAAGGAAAAAATGATACATCTTGCTCTTATAAACTGCTTTCCTTATTACTTAGTTAAAAAAAATAAATAAAACAACAAATTTAACTGAACAACATTGTGGTAAACATACCAGCAGTTCCTGGTATGCAGCATAATACTGCGGATATCTTGATCGGGGACCTCCAAAGGCTTCTTGCCATGTATCTACAAGAATCAGTATCTTCTCTTTGACATGAAAATCAGGCTACAATTGGCATGAGAAATAAAATCAAATATTGTACAAGAAGAGGCCTAACATAAGAAAACAATGAAAACGTTCAAAATTTATGATACCTTCTTCTTTGCTATTTTCACCATCTCATGAAGCACATCTTTCTCTGCAACATGCATGTGAACAATGTCTCCGCAGTTCTTTATGATTGTCTCCAGTAACTAAAATACAGCAGAATAGTACAAGAACAAATGAGTTGCCACAGATATAGAGTCAAACGTGTCAATTATATCCAGACTAGACATAATACTTTCTAGCTGAAAAAAACACCATTAGAATAGGTATGTGGCTTCTACAATTCTACCCCATATCATCAATCATAAAATTCAATTTGAAAATTAAAGACATAACGGTAAACTTCTGATGAATCCCATTGTAAAAACTATGACAAAGTAACATGATAACATCACAAAAAATTTCAATTCTCTGCTAATCAAATAGTAAGCAATGATTTTTATGATAATGAGAGTAAACAACATCATACTGGATCCTGTTATGTAATCAAAAGAGTCTCCAAAGGCATAAATTAATGTTAGCAAAAAACCTAGCACAAAATGTGCAAGTTACAAGGAATCCATTGATGTAGAATATAAGGAGTAAATTCCATTTGTTGCTCCTACTGTACTATTGTAGAAGAGTAGTGCTCACATTAGCACATCAGTATTGTTCATCGAGAGGAACTGTAGCACTGTTATTTAACATCTTATTCACGTCTTCTGAATCATGTAACCAATCTCATCTGGTTGGAAACGGACTGTTGACTTCTTATTATTATATTTCCTCTTGCATTGGATCCTTTTATATGGTTTATAAAATAAATTTTCATCAAATATGTTTTTGAGTTGAACTTTCCTTTACCTTCACTAAATTTCTCATCATATTTTTTACCAAACAATTGAAGCACTTGTCAATGTAACTTTACTAATAAAAAAAGAAAGGTATCTTAAAGAAGTTCATAAAATTACAATGAAAATCAAGATTATTAACCGAATAAACATTCAAAGAAGTAAAGTGAATAGATGTTTATGAAGTCAAAATGGAATGTGAAAAAGTAATTGAAGAAAAGATGGCCCAAAAAAGGAAGAAGAAGCAAAAAACAAACAAAAGAAAAAATCAGCTTGAACAATGTTAACATCTGAGTTTATTTTTTATTTTTGTTTTAAAAAGGATGAATTAAAGTGCTAAAGTGCTTACAGTTAGAGCAAGTAGCTGGACTTTTGAGTTTTTACTTCCAATCCGCTTCTTTATACCTTTAACAATATCCTTTGCTTGCCTGACAAATCATAACCAACCCAAGTTTTCAATATATGAAAGTTAAACAAAGGGCAAACTTAAAATTACACACCAAATATCCATATCAATCATACTCCACTTATATCACTAAAAAGAAAATCAAGTTCAAAAATCAAAACTGTAAGAACTCATTACCAATTAATATGGATACATTTGGTAATTGAGACAGGACAGAAATACAGAGATGTAGGGAGACCCAAATTTGTTTTGGAGGACAAAACTAGCCTAATTTTCTACCTTATCAGTCTCAGTCTTGGTGTCTATATTTCTGTCTTAAGACACTTATCAAGCACAGCCTAAGATAGAGACTCACATGCAATGTCTTCATACGAAGTTAATATTGAAAACCATTAGACAATAATTTAATCAAACATGTCAAATTATCTAACTGTTCTCACTATCAACTTCACATGAAGACAAACTACATGTGAGTTTTCACCAAAGCCTAATAAAGAAGATCAAGATAATCCGATAGCACATTTTCACCCATCAACAATACAAAAGAATCACTCGGACTAAACCTCAAACTGGTTTCAACAGAAGGTCAAAATTCTAAAGTCACAGCAAATCAGTCACAGACATTGCAAAAATGGATATTTATCACGAAGCTTGTGGAAAACAACCAGCAAACTAGACATGACACATCAAATGCACATCACCAGAGAAACACACTACATCCACAGCCCACTGTAGTAGCCATCTACTATCACTAAAAATTGCCAGTCCAGTGTACAAAACTACCATCTAGTACAGTCTGAGAAGCGTAGTTTTATGCAGCCTTGAATTGGAGACATAAGTCCATCTAGGTTAACCCTACTTCTGCACTAAGGTTCAAAATCTAAGCCATCCACCGTAACTGATTATTCAAATTCAAAATGTTCAGCCAAAAAATCCCCTAACAAAAAACTAAGAGCACTCAACCCTCAAACTTTGAAGCACGCATTAGTTAGTTCATAAACCAAATCAATAGTTCAGAAACTTTGCAGTTCATTCCAATTAAACTGACAACTCGATCGGAATTCCGTCATAGCATCAAAACCAAAAGATCAAATTCAACTTTAAGTTTTTTGTTAGCAATTCTTCCAAACAATTCTTCCAAAGAAAATTAATAAATAAATAAACAATCAATCAAACAAAGAGAAGTAACGAGAAGACTGGAAGCACAAAACGCTGCGTTTTGGATGGAATAGGAGAAAGGGAAGTAAGCGTACCCAGGGTCACGATTGAGCATGTCACAGATCTCGATGTTCATGGCCCAATCGGGTCCGATGAGCATGTCGCTCGTGGCGCGTTCCACCATAGAATTCACCATCTCCGGTTACCGACGAGTCTGAAGTAATAGAAAGAAGAAAACAAAAGGAAGATCGGCGATTCTCCGACGAAGCTTAAAAACGGAGCTTCCGGCGCGATCGGAGAAAGATTCCGGCTATATAAAGTATAAACGACTTGGTCTTATCTGCTTCTCGTTTCGTCTTAGTTAGTTCCGTGAATCTTTCTCACGAACGAAAGATTGCTAGATTAGCGTTGGCGAATCCGTTGAGGAAAGGTAAGAGGGGTAGAATTGGAAGCATGAAGGGAAAAACAAAGTAGTGAGCTTATGAGAAGTTGCCACGTGTATTCTGTGGGTTTAATTCGCACCGTGATGCCGTTGCTGCTACCGACCACCCCTATTGATGTTGCATCACCCAAGCCAGCCAAGCAAACTCACCCTTTCGGCCAAGTTAGACCAAAATTAAAAGAGTTGGTCTATAGAGATTGGTACTAAAATTTAGTCTTTATTTTTAAAATTTTAGTATTTTAGTACTTCTAAAAGTGAAAACTAGAATGTTCATGGGAGAGGTAAAATTGGGTTTGTTCTGATCCAGACCCGACTCTAAGTATACATCGGTTCTATTTTTTAGACCCTAATTTGGCACTAGATTTGATGAAATCTAAACATTTTCAAGTCACAATTATACCGAATTCAAACCAGATGAAAACCGGATCTTTAGAGCTTTAACAATAATTTATAAAGAAACTTGTTACCGAAAAGTTAATATTCATATTTAAACTTGAATTTGTCCATAAATTCTAATTTGATACTTCTTTGATCTATTTCCTAATTCAACAAGTGTGATTAAAAATAAAACAATAAGCTTATAATTCATATAACATAATATTAAAATTAATTTAGGGTACACATGAGTCGGGTGAAGACGAGTTTGCCTTGACCCGGACCGACCTGACCCGAAATAATGACCATGTCTATTTTTGAGACCCTTACCCGGCTTTAAACTCATTGAAATCACACTAAATTAATCCCAAAAATATTCGAGGGCGGATCGGGGCATGTGCACCCTTAGTGAGAACACAGAAGATTGAAATTTTTAAAGATGGAGACTAAAATTTTAATAACATTTTATATTTAAAATACTCTCATTTTAATTAATTAATTTCAACTTTATTTTTTATGCAAATTAAATTAGAACTTCATTCTTATTTCAGTCTTTATCTTCTACTTTACATCAAATATAATATTAAGACTTATTTCAATCTTTGTCTCTCAAACTCTCTCTCACTTCCAAATGCTACCTTAATAATTTTAAGTTAAATTTCAATTTAATTCTTGAAATGTGACTAGATATTCAATTTAATTCCTACAATTTTATTAGTCCAATTAGAAGTCTCAAATTAACAATAGTAAATCTCAGTTGTTCCTACAATGATATTCGTTACTGGAACGCGGAGATGAAATTTAAATATTCAATCTGGCCTTGTGATTGAAATAAAATACTAAACAAAATCTCAAATGTCCTAAATTAATAATTTATCATTATCTTCGCAAGAATAATTGGGAGCAAGAGTCAAAATTTTGGGAGCTCTATTAGGTCATATATTTTGAGTCTCGAATTTCATTTCTGTGTCAGGAGAATATGCTAGATAAGCTCTAATGACGGAATTTATCCTAGGAACAACCGAAATCTATTGTTGCTATAATTTGAAATTTTAAGTGGAACCAATGAAATTGTAGAGATTTAAATTAAGTATCTAATTAAATTTTATGAGCCAAATTGAGATTTAACTCAATAATTTAATTTTAAAAAATCAACCTGAATGTTTAACTTATACATTCAAGATTTCAAACATTAATTATTCTTATAAATATAATATTAAAATACATAATACATATTAAAAATAGAGTTTAATTTTGATATATTTATAAAATATTTTACACAATTATTTAATTATTTTCATTTTTTTAGGTGATTATTTTACAGAGTCAAAATAAAAGGTAATTATTTTTATTAGCTAGACATTATATAATTAGATGTATTTATAAAATTATTTTACACTAATAGTATATCAAAATTAAATTATTAAAAATGTCTAAAACAAAATATATCCATATATATATATATATATATATATATAATTAAATCCATAATAGTTATTCTTACTCAGACCTAAAAAGCTTAAATCCAAAAGTACACAACTCAACAATGAACCAAGTTCATTTACACTCGACTTGGCCCAATAGACTGGGAGGTCACTCTCACTCAATTAGATACTAACTTGGATCCCTTGACCCAACTTGGGAGGTAAGTTATCAATTTCCCAATTCCCACGACTCTAAATTCCATACATGCAAGGAAGATAACTTCACAAAAGATGGGAGATACCGACTATGATTTCCAAAAACATTTTTGGACTACTTAGTGGTCCAAGTAGAAAACATGTTTTTGGAGTTTTTTATCAATTATTACGTAGTCCTTGAACTAATTTTAATTACAAATTAACTCCATATATTTTATTTAATTATAAAAATAATTTTTTATTTTATAAATTATTATTTTATCAATTATCTATTATATTTATTAACAACCAAATACAAAAATAACAACCAATTATATCCTCCATTCATCCTAATAATTCCAATTGATTAAAAAATTAACTTTGATCTCGTTACGTTCGTCCATGGCTTCCAAATCGTGTTTCCTTGAAATTCAATCGATTAATAATTCCAATTGATTAAAAAATTAACTTTGATCTCGTTACGTTCGTCCATGACTTCCAAATCGTGTTTCTTTGAAATTCAATCGATTGGTTTGAAAAACCAATCGATTGAATGATAACTCAATCGATTGGTTTACACTATATCACAAAACAATCGATTGAAAGTTGTAAGGTAGAATGGTAAAAATCTTAAACCAATCGATTGTTTATACTTTCCAATCGAATGAATGCCTCAAAACAATCGATTGTTGTTGTTACTCAATCGATTGAATTCACGAAAATAACATGGATTTATCAAAAACAATCGATTGGTAATGTAATCCAATCAATTGGAAGGTGATGAAGTTGAATGTTTTGCCAATTTCAATCTGATTGGTAATGGTACCCATCTACTCAATCAATTGTTTTTTATTATACCAATAAGCTATTTAACCAACTTGGTTAAACTTGGTTACCAAAATAATTTCGTCATGTAGTATCACGGATTTAATTAATACTAGTAGAAATACATTTTCTTCGTCCAAACTAGACCAAACTATAGGATCAATGAATAAAGTTAAGTGATAAAAATTGTTCTTATGTTAATACATTGATATTGGTGCAAGAAGATAATAAGATCCTGATCATGGTGATTGAAAAAAAAAATTGGATTAATGAGGATTTGTACAACCTATTTGTAATTTATGAAAGTAGAATAGAATAAATTGTGCAAAATCCTACAGAATTCTGAAAAATGAGAACATTACCAATTGATTGAGTAGATGGATATTTCATTACCAATCGATTGAAATTGGCAAAACATTCAACTTCATCACCTTCCAATCGATTGGATTACATTACCAATCGATTGAATTTGGCTAAAACTTCAATGTCATCACTTTCCAATCGATTGTATTTGGCAAATCCATGTTGTTTTCGTGAATTCAATCAATTGAGTAACAAACAATCGATTGTTTTGAGGCATTCATTCGATTGGAAAGTATAAACAATCGATTGGTTTAAGCTTTTTACCATTCTACCTTACAACTTTCAATCGATTGTTTTGTGATATAGTGTAAACCAATCGATTGAGTTATCATTCAATCGATTGTTTTGAAAAACCAATCGATTGAATTTCAAGGAAACACGATTTGGAAGCCATGGACGAACGTAACGAGATCAAAGTTAATTTTTTGATCAATTGGAATTATTAGGATGAATGGAAGATATAATTGGTTATTATTTTTGTATTTGATTGTTAATAAATATAATAGATAATTGATAAAATAATAATTTATAAAATAAAAAACTATTTTTATAATTAAATAAAATATATGAGGTTGATTTGTAATTAAAATTAGTTCAAGGACTATGTAGCAATTGATAAAAAAACTCCAAAAACATGTTTTCTACTTGGACCACTAAGTGGTCCAAAGGTTTCTGGACCACCGAATCCTGAGCCCAACTACTCTATAAAAAAGTCTAGGAACCAGCAACTTTTTCAAATTCTGGCCAACATGTAACCAGCAAAGAAAAGTAAGTTATTGGATGAAATTTCACACTAATCTTACACCATTAAAATCATCATTGATGACTATTTAATGGCTACAAATCACAAAAAATGTTAGCCCCTAACACTCCTCCTATTCTATAAACATTATGCTCCGTGTACACCAATTTCAACCACTACATACAAATATGTATACAAATACAAAAATTCAAAAATTAAAAACCAAATCCAATCTCACTCAACACTACCCTACTCTCCCCAATTTCAGTTACACCACGATTCTCTCTGTTACAGGCGCGATTTCTTCCTCTAGGCGTGATTCTCAGCTGCGCTGCAATTCCCAGGCACGTTCTTCAAAAGCTCATCTCCAACTTGTTCAATTCAGATGTGCTTACTCCTCCAACTTACATAGTATGCATTGTTGAAGAATCTGCAGAAACAGCAGAGCACTTAATTAAAACATTACTTGGTGTCATTTTCAACCTACTAGATGAGTTATATTGAGTTATCAACAGTCAATAATATTCTCTTCATTTCCATTTAATCATTTATATGTTAATTATGTTACTTGGACCAATGTCAATTGATCAATGACGCACCAAAAAGCAACCGTGACAGCTAAAAAGAATCAGAGGGAATAAATTTTTAGACAAAGTTTCAAAATTACTATTAGCATTCCTGCAATTTCAAACTCACTTACGCATCATCCATAAACTTCGCTGCAACCATAATGCTTGTTATCAAAAGCCGATGCACGTTTGAAGTCAATTTGACCTGTGTGTGCTGAAGAAATCTATCAACATATATGTGTGCAACAACAAAGCAAGAGGGGCTGCATCCTGCGTACTTGAAAATATATTTTTAAACACTCAAAGTAGGTGCTCTTAAACCATGAAAAACAGTAACAACACCTTTCACATGCTTTGCTTCAATTTGTGTTTCATTCCTCTGAACCGATCTCTTAAGAAGTGAAGAAAGATGTGATAAAACCCTCGAAAATCCTACTCCTTTGAGTCCCAACGAAAGGTATATATCTGAGCTGACATCCTCATTTCCAGCGCCACAATCTCCATATCTAATCTGCAACGAAACAAATAATCATTAAAGGGTAATCCTATTAACATGCATTTTTTCCAATTCTTGGAACAAATCAACAACCTCAACAAAACAACAAATTATTAGAACTTAGAACAAATGTGGCTAAAGGATAACAATATATATTGGGCTGAGTTTGTGAAATGTTAAAAATAGTTATGCTCGGCATCCGGTTTATAATATCGGCAAAGTGATGAAATTCAGAAATCCCAAGTTCTCTCAACATCTTCTCCATTCATGAACCCTAACCCTCAATTTCAAAATATGAAATAAATCATATTATAGCTATTAGCAACCTCCCATTCTGCCATTTTCAGTCACCATACTTCAAACTTCACATAGTCTCAATCATGCCATGAGAACTTTCATAGTTTGGTTAGATCTAAGCAAACCCCATTGATTGGAAATCTAGCATTAGCAACATAAGAGCATAGATACCCCTAGATCTCCGGAATCTTGTTTCAATCTACAACCACAACTACGACTACAACAACAACAAATCCAATCTAATTCAACGAATTTTCCTATCACACAATACAAGCTCTCCACAATAATTAACAACAAAAGAGGATATAGCTCTCAAAATTTGCTTAGCTGGGAAGGAACCAGCCTCAGATCTTACAAAGTTAACTTCTTTTACTTCCACATAACAACCTCAGAAACTAAACTAAACTACACCAAAGATATCCATCACAACCCTATAATAAAGATAGAAACTTTGAGCTATGTTCTTAATTCCCCCATCAAAACTCATTATAGGAATTGTCAACACTCAAAAAAACTCAAGAAGAAATCAAGAAACTCCCAAACTGGCAGTAATAATCTATTTCTCTAGTTCACAATAAGTTTCACTTTTTTTTTTTTGGTGAACAAGTTTCACTTTATTTTATTGTGTTAAAATCTTGCTTTCAAAAACGAAATACATATTACATATTCTAATTTATTATTTATTATTATTAAGAATGAAATTCATCGAAGAGAACCTTCAGAAGCTTGAGAATGATGAACACATGCCAATCGGGTCTGAAGTAGTTTTTCCTTTGCCGCAATATCCGACAGCAGGGCTCCCACCAAGTGAAGCCCGACCTCAAGGATCCGAACGCGCCACTCACGGCGATGAGAATTCGATGCAAGTCGACTTGGCACGACACACAGAGGAGTTCCAGCGGAGGGCATAGCAACAGCATGACGGGCGGTTGAGCTCCACGGACCAGCGGCACGATAAGAGAGCTACACGTTCACAAAGCTATGTGTCCACGTTCACAGAGACGGATCCTAATTTTGCGGAACAAATCCTAATTATTAAAAATCCTATATTTAGAAAAGTTGTTCAAGTTAACTGATGGTATAGTTGGCCCTTATACTTACCATCCATTCGTATTTTGTGGTCTAAGGTGGTCTAAGGAGAGAGAATGATCAAACCCAAAATATGTGGTGTGGCTTTAGAATTAGAGTATATGCTTGAGAAGTGGCAATATGTGCAATTTCCTCAATTTGATCATGCTTTGGCCTAATCATAATGTTTATCTTCTTTCACAATTTTATTATCTCTAACGCTAACAAAATTAAAGATATACATTGCATTAATACATTATACAGACATAGCTTACATCGAGCCAACTAATTCCATGGTAACAGCAGGAAGCATTCTTTGTTTGGTGTAACTTAAACTCTTCAATGGTGTTGTCTTTCTCAGAACATTCACCACCTTTGTCCTCCATTCATGTCATTCATAATCACAATATCCATTTTTTCACTTATCACCAAGGAGGATTGAGTTCTAGCCTTGGAGGTATTCTTACCTTCAATTCAAGCTTCACAAGAGTTCTAGTTCGAAAGCAAACACCACATCCATCATCTCGGAGGCCTCTCCAGTGCAGTCCAACCGAATTTACCTTTCCTAAAATCTGCAAGGACCCGAAATGCCGCTTGTGGAACATTTCCATTAAATACTTGGAGTGCAAGCTTCTCTACAAATCTGCAGTGTCATAAAAATATGTTATAAATGAAACCAAAACTATATATATTCTGAAGAGACATGCCTGTTCAACACGTTTTACCGCATAAATGATAAATCGATGCAATAAAAACAGATTTAGAAAAATGAGGGACATACGTTTTGCCGCATTGACTATCTACATCAATCTTATATCGCTTGCGAAGAGCATCTCCACCTGCATTGAGCAAAGGCTAAGAATCATAAGTTTGAAGAAGGGAAAAGGGGAATCAAGATGTTGTCACAAAGAAGCCCATCCATTTTCAAAGATCCAGAAATTGTTATCTTGTGCTTAGTAAATAAATAACCAAACAATTAATTGGAACGGGGTCGTATGTACCTACTGCCGGAAGCTTTGTAAGCATCTGCACAAGAATTGCAGCAACATCAGTGACATCATAGGACCTCTCTCCAATATCATCACATATGGCGAGTTTTATAGCAGCTGATTGGTCACTGATTCGCATTGGAAGTATCCCAGGAGAATCCAACAGTTCAAGATCTTTTCCAAAACGAACCCACCTTTTGCATTCAGAAAGAAATAGATAAGTTTATGTATAATTAACTTCACTGCCGTTGAGATATCTACTATCATTTCTTTTTTGAGCTAAAACTTCAAATTTAGACAGAACAAATTAGTTGTATTATACTATTATTGTGGGTAATCTTGTTTTTGAAACTATTAGGACTTGAACAGAACATACTGCCATTTTCCTCTAGGTGTGTTTTATTTTAGTCACTGGAGGAGACTAGTTCTTATATTACTGGAAAGCTAGAATAAATTAAGTCGCAGTCGTGTTTTAAACCCTAAACCATAAATCCCCCAGCTGTTGAACACTGATAAAAGTTCAGACTTAAGTACTCAACATTAGAAGCCATTAGTTTCAACTTAAACAGAATACAAGTTCATGAACAATTAAGAAACTGTTCCAATTTTCAGAACACTTTCAACCTCTTGGTAACAAATAAAATGAATAAGTTACCTCAATTCTCTTGTAACTCCTGGTCTGGGGGCTGCAGGGCACATTCTTCGCTTTAGTAAACGGTTTATCAACGATGACTTTCCAACATTAGGGTATCCAACTATTCCAGCTCGAACCTTTACACAGTGACATGAATAATTCACATCAACTTAGTTATATTTATTTGAAACAAGTACTAAAGAGTGAGAACTAGTGTAAAACTTAAAAGAAAAATAAACTTATTTTTTAAAATGAAAAACACAAGAAATAGCCTAAAGATTATACACAGCAATCAAATAGATTATTTTGGTTATGCAATTTACTGATCCAAACTTACACTCAAACAATCTGTTTCACTATATTTATATCATTTAGGAGTTATAAGAATGCTGCAACAGAAAGAGGTACAAAATTACTACCCATACGGTTTAAATTATGTTTTCCTTGTATAGATATTGGATAAGGAAAGGAATTCTTTTGAGCAATAATGGAAATTCTTTTGCCAAATAATTATTAAAGGAATGACACAACTAAAATTGACACTTAATTGCTACATAACCCACCGGACGAGGAAGCAGTCCTTTGGCTCTGCGTTTAATATTTACATCGGCTGCTAATTCCTTTGCTAACCGGCCTAGCTTCATTGTACCCTTTGCAATACATACAACACAGAATTAAGTATGTGGCATGTGAAACTTCCTAACAAGACATCTAAAGAGCTAGAAAGAAATTAATTTATATACCATTCCAAGTTGCCCGTTGGAGAAGACCACCTTTGTGCCTTGCTTAGCAAAATAAGCTGCCCAAGAATTACGGTCGGCAGTTGATATCATGTCTTCTCTATTCAGAACCAAAATTCTCCTTCTATTACCAAGCCATAGATCCATCTATACAAGTAGAGCAATTGCGAGGTCAAGAGTTTACATGTGTTATCTTTATCACAGTGCCAAATGACTAGATTTTCCATTGGTTGTAGGAGTGTCACCAATATTCTATGCCCCCATTAAGAAGCACAAAGAATCCATGGAAAATGGCTGGCACCTTATGACAAAACAACTTTTCAGATAAAGAGGCCACAATCGACAACAAAAATAATTAAAAAAAAAAAAGAGCAGCCTGATGCTCAAGCATCCCACATTGTGCAGGATATGGGCAAGGTCTACACCCAACCGGTGTTAATCTAGACGACCAAACATGATATATACATCCATGACTGATTTTGCAGTTTGGACCAGTACTAATCTAGATGGGCATAACATGATATATACAACAGTGACTTATTTCGTTTGAACAAATAACCTTGAAGTTACTTGGAGATAACTCAAGCATTGCTCCAAACTGGTCTATTGATCAACAATATAGAATCCCCCAACCAAAACAAACAAACTAACTTGCCTGTGGATGAGTTGTGGACATTGGAATTCTGCCATCTCGCACCTCAATGACAACATCCATCAACCTAAGCTGCTCCTTGAGTTCTTTCTCTGCTTTTGCAATATGACCAGGAAACCACTGCCCAATTAACCCTCCACATAGAATTAGCTACAGCAACTAAGTTTATACATAGGGCAACATGAATTCAAAACAATAATACCTGCACAGGACGCAATGCCTTTGTCCAGTAATAAAGATCATTGTCAAGATCACTCCAATAATCTTTATCTCCTTGGAAGCCATCAAATACATTATTGCTATTCACATTGACATTGCCATATCCATCATGGCCTTTCGCACCAACAATCTGCAAATTTTACATCACAATTAAAACTATTCAAGAACACGTCCTAGAATCTAGATAATTCCAAAAGAATACGGCAGTGTTTGTTTGGTGATAAATATTAGAACTTCAACGGAAAGGGTTGGTTTCTTACCTGAATGGTAGGAGAATGGGAAGAGAGGTTGGGTGTGGCAGAGAGAGCTGATGGGGAAGACCTCCCTCCTCCGCCTCCGCCGCCGGGAAGAAAGAGAGAAGGTGTTACTGCCGATGAGTTGTGGAGCCATAAACTTGAAAGCTGAACACTCATAACTATGCTGCTGCTCATTTCTCAGCTGGATCGGTAACAACCACAACGCAATTTTAGATAATTCTATAGGAAAATGGAAAATATCTCCTTTTAAAAATAAAGAAAAAAGAATACTGCAATTTTTTGCTCTAATATTTTTCTTTTGTAATTTAATAAAAAAAATTACACTGCACATTAAAAAGGGGAAAATTCTCAAAACCAAAAAAAAAAAAAAAATTCAAAAATGTGGTAAAACGTGTTGAACAAGTGTGTCTCTTCAGAATATACATAGTTTTGGTTTCATTTAGAACATGCTTTTATGACACTGCAGAATTGTAGAGAAGCTTGCACTAGTGTTTAATGGAAATGTTCAACAAGCGACATTCCAGGTCTTGGCAGATTTTAGGAAAGGTAAATTCGGTTGGACTGCACTGGAGAAGCCTATGAGATGATGGATATTGTGGGGTCCGCTTTTGAAATCAGAACTCTTGTGAAGCTTGAAGTGAAGGTAAGAATACCTCCAGGGCTAGAACTCAATCCTCCTTGGTGATAAGTAGGGGTGGCAACGGGTCCCCATATCCGTCCTACCGTCCCTGACCCCACGACTAGTAACGAGGACCCCGTATCCGCTGAGGATTGGGGTCTCACGGATATCCGCGAATTTTTTAGAAAAAATCTAAAAAATAATAAAATTAAAACAGAAATCACATAAATCACAGAGATATAAAATCACAGAACAGAAATTAAAACAGAATATAAAATCAATTCCAAACCATAAAATAACAAAATCCAAACACGAATAAATCACAGGAATATAAAATCACATAAATCATAGAAATGACAACAATGCTATAATAATTAACGTAAATGAAAATCACAGAAATCATAGCCACTTACCAGAAGAACGACTCTCCTCCGGAGATGACTCTCCTCTGGATGGCGACGAAGATGATACTCCTCTGACGCGACGAATACGGCGACGGTTCTTCTTCTCCCGCGACGAAGACAGCGACGGTTCTGCCTCTCACGCGACGGCGACGGCGCTGCCTTTCGCACGACGACGACGTTCTCCGAGGTTTCTCAGGCGCCGCGACGACTGCTGCAGCGCCGGTGACTTTGAGAGTGAGAAGGGGAAGCAGTGAGAAGAGGGAGAGCGCCGGTGAGAGGAGAGGGGGAGTGAATCTCCTGTGAGGCACTGATAGGGTTGGTGGAATGGTGGTTGGCTGCGAAGAGGGGGTGTGTGGAAACTGGAAACAATAGGGTTGGATATAATGAATTCAAAAAGTGTCTAAATATAGCATAGTTATCAGAACCGAACCGGTAATCAACCCGGTCATGATTAACCCGATCATAATTAAAAAATATATAAAATTATATAAATAAAATTAAAATAATGTTTTAAAACTTAAAATACAAGTCTTTACAAATATTAATTAACATAATAAACTAATCTCTAGTACAAAATACTGTCTCAATTTAAATGAACAAAAGCGATAAAAAGATAACACATTTTTAAAAGACAAGTCTTTGCTGATGATGCTTGTTCTTAAGATAGTGGTGTTTCTGATGGTGTTTGAGATGAAGACATTTTTAAAATTCTAGCAAAAGAAACAAAAAATTTTCAGCAATAAAAGATTTAGCAAAGTGAATTTTTAATCAACGCAGCACCAACCACCAAAGTTCACTAATGACAATCAACAACAAATTCAACTATTCAACTCTGTTATCCAGCAACAAAATTCAATCCAATGAAGTTATCCAGCAACAAAAAAAATTGCTCAGCTTTAGCTATAATTATAAAAAATCAAATACAGGATCAACAACCACCAGATTCAACAGCAATTCTAATTAAAATTTCCTCAAGTTCAACAACAATTATAATTTATCAAGTATTTAACTCTGTTATCCAGCAACAAAATTCAATCCAGTGATGTTATTCAGCAACAAAAAAAATTTGCTCAGGTTAAGCAACAATTGTAAAAAATCAAATACAACAGCAATAAGCACCAGATTCAACAGCAATTCTAATTAAAATTTGCTCCAGTTCAACAATAATTTCTAATTTATTCAAGTAATCAACTCTGTTATCCAGCAACAAAATTTAATCCAATGGTTATCCAGCAACAAAATTCAATTTAATGGTTATCCAGCAACAAAAAATTTGCTCCGGCAACAATTGTAAAAAATCAAATACAACAGCAACAACCACCAGATTCAACAACAATTCTAATTAAAATTTGCTCAGGTTCAACAACAATTCTAATTTATTCAAAATTGACACTGAACCAGTGAAAGAACAGGGTCGAAAATTCGAAGGGAGCTCACCCAGTTGACTGGTTCCGAGACTGCGATGAAACAAGAAGACAACGACCACCACCACCCACCGATGGAGAAGATGCTGCTTGACTGGTTCCGTTTGCTTCTGCCGCCGACGAAGCGAACGCGGGGCACGAGACCGCGACGACGAGCTTATGAGTGCGAGACCGAGAGAGTGACGAGGTGACGCTGTGAGAGACTGAGAGTGACAACTGACGAGGTGAGGGGAGAGACGAGAGAGTGACGCGACGAAGGTGAGGCCCTCTGGAGTGTCGAGAGAGAAGAGAGATGAGGCTGGGGTTGGGGGGGTTTCCATTCAGATTACTAGATTAGGTTTGATTAAAGGGGAGGCACTTGAACGACGCCGTTTTTCAGGCAAAACAAAATTAAAAAAAGCAAAAACACAACCCGGCCGGATTGCATTAACCGGCCGAATCAAACCGGTTTTTACCGGTTCTCATACTTGTCCAGTTCAATAAGTGACCCAACTTAGCCAAATAATCGGGTGATCGAATTTTCGGTCGAACCGACCATATCGAGTAGAATTTGATAACTATAAAATATACTGCTTAAAATATAAAACTATTTTTCTTTTTATGTAGAGAAATTAATTTCTTATTAATTTCTTATATGTTTAATATCAACAAATTACAGTAGAAAAAATATAATAAAATTAAGAGTATATATGTAATTATTTTTTTTATTTGAATATGTAGGTATTTTGGCTAAAAGTATATTATGAAATTAAGAGTATGTAAGGATTTTTAAAGTTCTTTTATAATCAACATATAGTCTATATTGTTGAAGAGATACAAGACATATCTTTTTTGTTCTTTTATAATTTACATTTTCCAAAAAGAAATATCCGAAGATTTAAAACATTTACGCTAGATCTATGATTCACATAGAAGATGGTCTGTCTTATATTTACATTTAAAACGTTTATAATAGCAAATTCAATGAAATAGTCTTTCTTATATGATTCACACATCCCACGTGTACTTATCAATTATACTGAACAACATAATGGCAATAAGTTTTCTCTGTTTTTAGACCTTCCAACCTAACAAATTGCGCATAATTGTTAGTAGTTGTTCGTAATTATCTTAAGCTTTTCCTATCTTTCTTCTAAGTAGGAGTTTATGCGCCCTCAAAATTGTTGAAGCAAGCCGGATCACAATGTTTATCCAGAATCATCCCCAACTTCTACTTAACCATTTTGGAATCACGGCTAAGCTTCTAATTTGGGATTTCAATTAAGAGTTAGCACCGCCAGAATATGCCCAAGCTCTTCCACTTATTTTGATTGAGGATAAGAAAAATTTAGGACACAGTAAAGAGTAAATAGATTTTTTCTTTTTTATAAATAACCATCTTGAAGCTCTCAAGGTCCTCATGCAAAACATATATTAGGCATTGATGTAACATCTGAAATAATATTGTTATGAAAGAAGGACACCCTGCATACGCTGATACACAGAAGCATAAGAATAAAGCAGCTTATTTAATTATATATGCTGCTAACATTCCAAGATTTTAGATCTTACATATTTGTGACTCTTTGACACGAGAGAAGGTATACCCTGTTCATACCTGAAGAAATTAAGAGGATCAACCTTGGTCTTCACATGTGCCAACCTACTGAAGTTGTTCTTGAAATACTTCTCACCCCAAACGCTAGCTTACTTATAGCTTGAGTAGCCATTAATGTTATTGACCCCAATGCAAGGTCTCTATAGTTGACATATGCAGCTCTAGGAGACTTTGAAACAAAAGGTTCCATATAGCTATATAGCCTTCTAAGTCAAATGATGTTCCTTTGTGCTGCTTCATCCCCTTCTTCCTGCCGAAAAACTAGGTAAAGAACTAAGCACTAGTTTCCAGATCTGTCTGAAAAGGGAAGTTCAGACTCAGAAATCTCATCCATTCTGCCCCCAAAAGGAAACAATTGCATAAATACACCTTTGCCCTCATCCTTCTAATGACTATTTGTTACCCAGATCGAACATTTTAGTCCCAACAAAAATTAATACACATATCAATCCCCAATGTTTTATTCCGACAGACAAATCAGTCCCCAATCTATTTTCCGGCAGAATAATTATCCAGATCAGTTCCCAAAGATTTTAAAAATGAACATTTTAGTCCAAAAAAAACTAATGTACAAATCAATCCCCAACATTTCTCTCTGTTAGATATAATAGTCCTCCGTCCAAAAATAAAATAAAATAAAATAATTATTATTATTAATTGAACAATAATATTATACTATATTTTTTGGACAAAAATAATAATAAATTTATTCATTAAATTTTTATATAAAAGAAAAAGACTTGCATATTTTTTTCTAATTTATTAGAAAAAATCTCTCTTCAGAAAGAGAGAGAGAAAACGACGGGGTCATTTTTTTTGTTCCTAAGCGTATTTTTTTGTGCAAATCAAAACAAAAGGAGTAAACACTCAATCTGGTCCTTGTCCATTTTTACAAAGGATAAAGCGATCCCTGTCCAAAAAAAATGGACACTTCGACCCTCAACCTTTTTATTTTGGGACGATATGATCCCTCTGTTTAAAAAATTATTTAAATAATAACAAAAATTGATTTTGTGAGGTTTTATTTGTATTTTGTGAGTGAATGGGGGTGGTACCTGCAAAGACACTCCGATGCCTAAGTCAGCAAAGGGTTAGCAGGTCTAGAGAGTATTGGAACTTAGAGATACTTGAGGGGTGTCAGTGTATTTATAGTGGTGAGCCAATAACCACCGTTGGAGTAGTGCCACTTTTCTAGGGTGTTAACCGTCCCTTTATCTTAGGGAAGTTAAGATATTGCTTCGTGAAATGGTTAGAGAGATTTTAGGGGCAGTTACTCATTCAAATGAGTGTCTATCTGTCAGTTAATCCTCGTTCCCGACTTCTTTAGAGCAAGTCGTGACTAGTTCCGACTTCGTGGCGACTAATCTGGCGAAAGATGAGGCCAACCCTTTGGGTTGGGCCTTTTTATTTGGATCCTGGGCCTTATTCGTTGGGCCAGGGTATGAACAATAATAATAATAATAATAATTTTATTTTATTTTTGGATGGAGGACTGTTATTTCTAACAGAGAGAAACGTTGGAGATTGATTTGTACATTAATTTTTTTTTGGGACTAAAATGTCTATTTTTAAAATCTTTGGAGACTGATCTGAGTAATTACTTTGCCCGAAAAAAAATTGGGGACTGATTTGTCTGCCGGAGTAAAACCTTGGGGATTGATCTGTGTATTAATTTTTCTTAGGGACTAAAATGTCCAATTTTAAAATTCTTGGAACTGATTTGGGTAATTATTCTAAATTTTATTTGTTGCATGTACATAAAAAGTTGAAATATAATTTAAGTAAAAAAGATTTCATATTATATATCAATAGTGACATGTATTAATTGGGTCATTAAATAAATCACGTGTATTTAAATTATATTTTAAATTTTTAAATAGTGGATAGTTAAAAAAGCGGTAACCATATTAATAGTGGGCAGTTTAATAGTTTTAAAGTCTATCATTTAAAATGTACTAAAATTGATCAAACATATCTATTTTAATCTCTTCTATCAATTTTTTATGTACTAACCATTTTATATACTAATTGCATGCCAAAAATTTGCATTATTGATATTATTAATATTTTTTATTATTTTTATTTTTTTTTAAAATAATACATATGTAAACGATATAAGAGAGAAGTATTTATTTTGATAAATATTTTTTAAATTATTTATTTTGGTAATTATTACATTTATTTAATTTATAAAAATAAAAAATCCAAGGAGGTTAGCATTTTTAATGAAAAAAAGAATGGAGAATTAACTAATATAAGCTCAAATACAAGGAAAAAAATTTATTTATTTAACGTTTAATTTTATAAAAAATTCAATGTAGATCTTTAAAAATTTTCTTATAAAGAGTATTTTATATACAATATTTTTGGAACCTAAATCTGGGTTTGCCTCTAAGTATTACCATCAAAATCCTAATGAAAGAACCAAATAACCTAACAATCTCTATACTATAATATTTACTATTTAGTATTTACCCAATTCTTATTTATCTTTTTATCCTTAATTTCATTAAAATACTTCAATTACTCGTCCTTTTTAAACCCTAAAACTAACAGCTAAGTCAATAAGTATTGATTCCCTCTTGTTCCACAAAAGAAATAGCAATAACCGTGCAAGCCCTTTCCTGAATTCACCGAACTCTCTTCTGTCTCCGGAAACTTGGATCCCAATTTCACTCTCACCAGCTTCTGTCGCGATCTCAGCTTCAGACTCAAAATCGATGACAGCGATGCTCGAAAGGTTCAGAGCCTACATGATGGAGAAGAAAATAAAACTTATTGGTGGCATCGTTGAAGCACCAAATGTTGAGAATATGATCTTTCCTGAGATGATTCCTCCTAGCAATGTCGCACCAAGAAGAACTCGCTAGATTATAAGTTGATGCAGAGGTCATATTCCACTTCTTCAGAACCTGATCATGGCACACTTCACCTGATGGTTCTATGAGCCCTACTTGCATCCCAATCAAGCGCCCCTTCCCATCCCGAGCCTCAAGAATCCTCAGAATCTCCGCGTCTTTGTGTGCCAAGAACTTGCACTCCTCGTTTATCTGCTTCTCCGGCATTGCTAACCGGCTGTTATTAGGCTCTAAATCTGTCTTTGTTAACTTCCGCTGCATCACAAAAGTTACATCAAATCCTCCCAGTGAAGCGATAATCGCCTTGAAAATTTCCGGAAGCTCTGGAATATCAGTCTTTGTTGTTGATGTAGATGCCAATGTGGGTACTGTTGAAGGCGATGATGCAGCATTCTTCTTACTCGGCGTTTTCTTGCCTTTATTCTCTATCATGCGTGCCTTTCCAAGTGAGTGGTGCTGCTTCAA
Source organism: Arachis hypogaea (assembly GCF_003086295.3). Lineage (NCBI taxonomy): Eukaryota > Viridiplantae > Streptophyta > Magnoliopsida > Fabales > Fabaceae > Arachis > Arachis hypogaea. Next base: position 142,301,502 of record NC_092051.1, read on the forward strand.
CGCTTTGGAGAACCTCTTGAGTACCGCATGGTCCTCTTTGCCATAGAGACTCTGATTTGCCTTAATTGCTGCCCGGTTCACCTTGCAGTACTCCTGATCCTGCAGGGACACTAGGACATCAATTCTTGTAAGGCGGAATGGATTCGGAGCCATAGCTTCTATTGTTTTCAAATCCAGCTTCAACAACTCCTTCAACGTTTTCTTGCTTCTCATCTTGGCAACCATGATGACACTAGAAACACTTTCCAAAAACAGGCTAGACTTTCTTTCACAAGAATGTGAGACTCTTGAATCAGAATTTATAGGATGTGCTTTATTTATAGTTTAAGGCTTTAAGCTATGATAGAATTAAATACTTTCTGTTTTTAAAAAATCAATTACGGAAGATTTTGATTGATTTTAATCTGTGTAAGTTTAATTTAAGATATGATATGATAAGATTCTGTTTCAAAATAATTATTTGATATGATCTTAGTCTTTAATATCTCAATTGGCAGGTTTAACTGGACACAACACAAGTTTTCACTACTTCGTTTTTGTTCTTTCCAAATTGGTTTTCATTTAAGTTTAACTGGATAGTGATACACGCAGTTTTAACTTTTAATTGAATGTTAGATATGATTTGAATTTTGATTTGAAAAATTTTCTTCTGTAAGGTTTTAACTGATTTTTCAACCCAAGCATTTTTCGATCTCTTAACTGATTTTTTTTCCTCGTAAAAAAAAGAAACGGATTTTCTTTTATTTCCCTTTTTTTTATCTCTCGTCTTTTTGTTCTCTGGTCTTCTTGTTGAAAAAAAAAAAAAAACAAAGAAAACAAAGTTTTGGAGAAACAATTCCTCATTTTTTAATATCTTGACTTTGTTGATTTCCAATCTTTTTTACCGAGACTAGTATTTAAACAAAGTTTCTACTACACTTTTTTTTAGTGTTTCCTGTTAGTTGATGTGGGTATCTTTTCTATTCATGTGTTGTGCAGACCGGACTATTTGTATATGACATTTTCTGCAGTGAGTGCTTTTGAGTTCTGAGAATTTGTACTGATTCTTTGAAGAACAAATGTCACAAGCTAGTTGAACAATAATGACAAAATACTACTTTAATTTTATGATATCTCTCTCCTTTCATTTTGTTTCTTTAACAAACATGAGCAGTGGTATTCATTCTGCAGCAATTGGTGTCCTTTGTTTTGTCATGTCAAGAATGAAATTTGTTCCCTCCAATTTCCCTCTCAACCTTTCAAACTTAAAGCAGTGTGGTAAGGTAAGGCAATTCAATTTCTAGATGTAAGCCTTTATTGGCATAATTGAGTCATTTTATCAGTTTATCAGTTTATCCAATTCAATCTCTCATTAGAAGTATAGATAAATGTAAAGCACTTGTTTAAGAGCGATTGAAAATATTACATGGATGGATATTAGTCTGCACTCACTGCAACATATTGGTTGCTACTTTTGGCAAATCATGTTCTTTGGGTTATACAAATCATGTGTTATTACATCAATGGTTCTACTCATATTAAACCGGCAGATTCTCAAACAAGCAGAGTCCTATAAATAAATCTTTGGGTTAAGTGCTACTTGGCCTTTAATGCTTACTTTGATCTGAAATTTTGATTAGTCCAGATATTGATTATTCTTCCCCTCATGACAGAGAGAGGTTTTCTGCATAGTCCATGAGAAATTTGGTGCCTCTTTAAGTAACTAAGTAACCAAGTCCTTCAATTCGGCCTTTCATTCTCTCCTCACTTCTTGCTCCAACCACGTACACTTCTTTGTTTTCATTTACTACCCCTAATAGCACCTTTCTATTTGTAAAATTGATCACTAATCTTCCACGAGGATTTAGGTTAATATGATGCTGGTACCCTTGTATTTTACCCTTACTTTTTTCATGCTGCAGGATCCTAAATACTATATGCTAAAGGAAGACGTCAGTCCTTGTATATTTGGTCCAGTAGAGAAGCAGAGATGGTCTTATGCTTGTGCAAAGCAAATGACCGATAGGCTAATATATGGTAAAGAATCTACTTTTTCTCTTTTTAATGGACCCTCAAACTGGGAAGAAAGTCTGCTATGTCCAATTTCCTCAGAGATTTGATGGTATTGATACACATGATCGGTATGCTAACAGGAACACAGTTTTCTTTGAATCAGAATTTATAGGATGTGCTTTATTTAGAGTTTAAGCTATGATAGAATTAAATACTTTCTGTTTTTAAAAATCAATTACAGAAGATTTTGATTCATTTTAATCTGTGTAAGTTTAATTTAAGATATGATATGATAAGATACTGTTTCAAAATAATTCTCTGATATGATCCTAGTCTTTAATATCTCAATTGACAGGTTTAACTGGACACAACACAAGTTTTTACTCGACTTCGTTTTTGTTATTTCCAAATTCGTTTTTGTTCAAGTTTAACTGGACAGTGGATACACATAGTTTTAATTGAATGTTAGATATAATTTTAATTTTGATTTGAAACTAAATTTCTTCGGATTATCTTTTATTTCCCTTTTTTTTCCTCTCTTGTCTTTTTGTTGTTTCTAAGTTGGTTTTCACTCAAGTTTGACTGGATACTCATAGTAGTTTGAAGTTTGAAATAAAACTTAAAATTTAAATTTAAATTTTATATTTTATTTAAATTTAAATAAAGATAATTCTGTATTTATATTTATATTTTAAAGTTAATAAATGATAAAATAAATAAAAATAGCAACTTAAAATTGAAAAACAAAATGTAAATAAAATGTTAAATTGCTCTAAAACTTTTGAGTTGATGAAAGGTAGATGCTAGGAGAACGAGATTATCGTTTTTAACGGAAAAAATGAAAATTTGAATAATGTAAACCAAATACAAGACAAAAAAAATATGATTTAATTTTATAAAAAATTCAATGTTTATTGTATATGGTTAAAAGTTCTTAAAAAGAGTATTTGTGTGTACAATATTTTTGAAACCTAAATTTGGACTGGCCTCTAGACATTGCCATCAAGATCCTAATCAAGAATCAATGAAATAACCTAACAATATCTAATACGGTATATTTTTGCACAAAAAACGTAAATAATAGATCTTTTAATTTTTTTTAATAATATTACTCTAGTTAATTTTTTTTAAATATTTGTAATAGTTGCTGGTTGGATTTTGAAAGCAAAAAAGAGGGAGAGCGCTCTTTTCGCCGTTTAGCCACCTTCACCACTCTTTGCAAAAGATTTGTGATCGTTAATCATTACTCATTCTTTTTCATCCTTTAATTTCCAAATAACCGTTTATTTCTTCATTTTTTTTCCCTCCCTTATTACTTTCCGTTTTTATCATTCTTCTCAACAGTACAATGTTTTAAGTTCATCCTTTCACCACCAAAGAAAGAAAGAAAAAAAAGAAAGATAATATGTAATTTTGGAGAACATTTTTCAGAAATAATAATAATAATAATAATAATAATAATAATAATAATAATAATAATAATAATAATAATAGAAGAAGTAAGAATTACTTAGAAGAAAAATAAAAACAATGGGTTCGATTCGGACGATGATGATGACAAATTGACAATGTTATACTTTTCATCGGTTTTCATGTTAGTTTCGGGAGAGAGAATTTTCATGAAGCTGGAAGGGTCAAGATTCAATGATACGAGGGTTATGCTTATGAGCAGAATTTAGTTACCAATAATTGTAGTTATATCATTTACGAATAACATTTTTTATACATTTTAAATATAATAGATTATCTTAAACCTATTTTGCAACTAAAATATCCAAATATAAATTAATTGTCATATAATTAATTATTTTAAGAATGCAATTATAGAAATAAGACCCCTAAATTTAAATAAGTCAAAGTATTCCCTTTAGATAACAAATGTCATAAGTCAAATTAGTTTTTTGAAATTCTTAGAGACTAACTTGACGCGTGCACATATACAGCAGATTCTTTTACAACAATACAACCTTTACAAAGCAATGAGAAATTAAGATACAAAGGTGAATAGGGGTTTCAAGATCTCCATTATTTGTCACATTATTCTGTTTCATGAAGCTGCACATAAGGGAAAAAAAAATGTACACAAGAAATACAATTATTAATATGGTACAGGTATACGAACTGTAGGGGGTGCTGACTCCATGTCTTCAACAATAAGATTGAAGAGAGCCTTCGTTATACGGCCTGCTTTCCCTGCAAGGAATACATAAACAAATTTTGGTTCAACGGGATTAGGGAGAGTCCAGAACCCAATCGATTGGGGCCGAGATTCAAGTTAACAGATTAATGTGATAAGTGATAACAAAAACGACTTGGATGCTTCATCTTAATCTGAAACTTTAAAGAAGTGAGTTTATGGGTGTTTCCATGTGATCACAACTCACTTGAAATTCCAACAAATAAATAAATATATAGATCATTTCATGAAGATGAAAGTATGACATTCAATCTGCTAATTATTACAAGAAATGCACAATGGGAACTATCAATATATAAAGTGTAATTAAGCTACATCAAATCTGTTAAATTATTATTAGGATATGGCATTTCAAAAACTAACCAAACATAAACCAAAATTGTCCTGCATAAAATGTTAAGCTCCATATAACTGAGAATATACACTTCTTGCAGTTAGTTACAATGTACAGGAAAAAAATTATAAGAATGAGAAAAAAAAAAGGATTCTTTGGCATGATCAAGCTATTTACACCACCAAATATGAGGGCAAGAAAATTTGAGTTTTTTCTTTATCCTAAGCAAGGAAGGAGCCCACATTTTCCTGAAACTATATCCTATACTTATTGTTTACATCAGTAGTTGTAGTTTCAACAAACCAGTAGTAACAAGAACAAGATACTACCATAGAAAGAATAGATGGCAATTTTTAAAGAAACACAATAACAAGCCATTGAAGGAACTCCCGCATAATCCACCTAAGTTCTTATGACAAATTGTCTCTGTTAAAATATATATATATATATAGTGATTCACAAGAAATTCATATCATTTTTGGAGGAAGTAATGAAAGAACTCACCATCTCCAATAACTTGCTCATCCCACTGCACTACAGGGCAAACAAGAACGCCACTGCCAATAAGCATCATTTCAGCGGCACTCTTTCCTTCCTCAACAGTCACATGTTTCATCCTTATCCCACGAAGCTTACCCTTGCTCAACAACTTCTCGGCAAGCGTCAAAATTCTCTTAGCTGTGCAGCCACTAAGAATTTTATCAAAGTGGGGCATTATAAGCTCCTTCTCTTTAGTCACAAAAGCCACATTCATATTAGGCCCCTCAGCAACAAATCCCTCGTGATCAAGCCAAATGCCGGCAAAGGCACCAGCTTCTTCGGCTTCCATCTTCGACAGCACATTTGGGAGGTAATTTACGCTCTTAGTTGTTGCAAACTGTGGCGGTTTAATGGGTATTGATGAAGTAACAACTTTAACTCCCCTGGAACTAGTTGATGACAATGACAGATCCTGTATTACAATTGCATATAGAGAAGATTGGTGGCACCCTGCAGGGGATAGCTGAAAATCACCGGGTCCTGATGAGAGCCAGTATCTTAGTGATCCTTTTCGACATTTGGAAGCACTTACAGTTTGTATGAGGATTCTTCTTATGCTTTCGCGATCAAATGGAGGATCTATCTTAGACATGGATGCTGACCTCAAAAATCGATCAAGGTGTTGATCTAGCTCATACAGGTACCTGTCATGCACAAAATACATCACTTGGAAAGTGGAAACATCTTTTTGTAACTACTATATCCTTTTTTAGTTGATGGAGACATGCACAAGCGAGGAAGTGAATATCTTTCATTAGCCAAGAATTGTACACTGCTTGTCAACATACCACCCATGTGGTAGCAATGTGACTCACAACCCATCCAATGGTGGTTGGGTAGTATGTCGGCTTGGAATACAATGAAAGCTACATTCAAGGAAGAGTATCTGAAGAGATTCATCATATAACATCCACATGTAAAATTGGAGAAACCCAGCCTCTATTCTCAAATAGTACAAATGCAAACTCCAAAATGAAAGAGTGGCATTCATGAGTTGGAAATTACTGACCCATCCATTATTGCTGCAGTATCGAAGACACCATGGCCCCTGTGTACCATGTGGTCGTCCATAGGAATAACCATAACAGCAGGGTCTGTCGTTACCCCACCAAAAATGCTTGAATACATGGCAAGGTATTGTTGCTTGCCTTTTATTGTTTCTCTGAATGTTTTCAACCTTTCAATAGCCTTATACATGAAATAAATAAATAAATAAATATTTTCTGTTAGTTTTTATCAGTAATAGGAAAACTGAATATATCGTTCAAAAGAGAGGACCATCTTTGTATGTGTTTTTCTTCTAATCTAATGTGTCCATTAAACATTGATGAATAATTAGAATTAGGTCACAATAGAAGTTTATATTATAAGAAACTTCCAACACCTCTTCTTCCAGTTCCCAAATCTATTGTTAAAGAGTTACAACAAATTTTCACTTTTTTTTTTTTCCCTTTAGGTGTTTTGATTTAAACTATTGCTAAAGTGAATAATCCAATAAGAGAAATGCTAGGGGCAGCAATTTTGGTGTTTTGTAACCATTAATTGGCTATTAATTGGCCATTAATAGTATTTTTAATAGTGTGAGATTACATCTAATGGTGGGAGATCACTCACTTTTGTTTTGATGGTTAAGTGCTGGCCAAAAAACACAAAAGTTGCTGGCCCTAGACTTTTCCATCCAATAATTCACAAAGAAATGATTACAGGGAAATAGTTGAAGTCAAAAGAAAAAATGTTAGACCTCATTGCAAGATAAAAGTGGAACATCAAATACTTGAGAAGTAGCACCTGCAAAGTCAAGGCACTCACTCCTTTAGTTTTCCGGAATCAAATCATCAATAACCATTAACCGTATGTTTTCTTATTTGCAGAATCCAGAAAGCATCTGCAATTTAAACGAACAAATTTTGAGTAGTTAGTGACATACCAAACAAGCCTCCACCTCCGCCTCCGACTCCGACTCCGGAGTAGTTAGAATCCGTCAGAGAAGTTGTTATTGGGAAGAAACGGCGTTGGCGGTGTTCCACTTTCGAAAAGGAGAGAGTTCGCGGAGCGTAATGAAGAGTGGAATTGGAGAATAACGGAACGGGATTTTGTGGAAGGAATTGGAGCCGGAGAGAAGCCATGGCTCAGCGGTTTTCGTTTCGCTTTTCTGCTTTGAAGGTAACAAGCTGACTATGTCTCTGTATGATAGGTGTAGAAAAATGTAAATATATCAGATTTTATTTTAAACAGCAAATATTTTTTTATTTATATAATAAAAAAAAAGCGTTAAGAGTTAACAGATTTTGTGATTTGTAGTTATTAATTAGTTATTATTAATATTTTTAATAATATAAAATTACATGTAAAATTACTTATTTTTTTATTAGTTAAGTTTTAGTTAAATTTTAATAAAAATACTGAGTTGCTAAATTTATTTTAATAAAAAAATGAGAAGTACTGCTACTACCTAGGCTGTTAATTTGGCTAATTTTTGTTGATATTGTATCATTAAGTATGTATTACGTATATATTATATATTTTTTATATAGAAAGAATTTCATTGTTGTAATATCTAAAAAAATATGTATTCTTTGTAAGTATTTTTATATTATAATATATGTATTATAGTAAAAGAAATATGTAATATTGTAAAGCATTTTTTTATTCCAACGGTAAAGGAAAATATGTATTATAGTAATTAAGAATATAAACAATAATAATAGATTTTGTAAGCATTTTTATTTCCAATATACGTTAACAATATCAATATTTTGATAAAAATCTTTGTGAGAATATAAAAGAATAATTTGTGAGTTCCATTAGAAAAAAGAAAAAGTATAATTATATGTTTGATTAGAGTGTGGATAATATAAGAAAGGTCAATGATGCCAAAAGGTCTCTCCCATTGGGTGGATCTACGTAATGAAGTTGAGTAATGGATTTGGACAACAAATAAAGAAAGATGACAAAACATGAGTCCACATCGCACCCTCAATTCAGGTCGCCGCATGCCCTATGCCTCAAGTTTCAACCACTTCAACCCACATCAAAATGTCCACCATTATTATTACTATTTAGTTTTAGATTTCGCTGTATATAATTACGATTCTTGTCAGATACACAGTTATTTATATTTGTAGACATAAAAAAATAAAATTCATCTTTATTATGTTTGTTTTTCTAAAATAAAAAAGTTAAGCATAAAACATAATTTACATAGTAAAATATTAATAATATTTTTAATTAGGAGTAATTTCTAATTATATTATCTTTGCTATTTTTGAGATCAAAAACTTACAGAGCGAAAGAATTGTGGTTGTGTATTCAGAATGAGTAAATGATACATTGAAATGTACACATACACACACACAAAATATATATATATATATATAATAATGCATAACTCTTAAGAAGATCAAGAAGAGGTGATTAACAACTACAACTAACTCACACTAACAACTACTACCTAACTAACTTTGACTAAATTAATTAACTTCCTAATACCTCCTCAAACATGGATGAGTAATTAGATATCTTAAGTTTGTATTTAAATCTATCAAAGAGTTTATTAGACACGGATTTTGTCAATATATCTACTATCTAATCTTATGTAGATATATGAATAATATACAGATTTTTCTGATTCACTAACTCTCTTACAAAATATAAGTTCAGTTGTAAATATATCTACTATTTAATCTTATGTAGATATATGAATAATATAACCCAAAATAAGTCATGACTGCGCTCAAGAAAATAATCCTATAACAAGCCTAACATACTCAAATATAAGTTGATAAACAAGTTACAAATATTTTACAAGTTCTAAAATAAATAATTATATATTTTTAACAAAAAAAATTAAAATAACTAAAAATGATTGGATCCTGCCTGTGACATATGGAACATACACTTCTAGGAATTCGACAAAGAATAGGTACTCATTGCAGATCGTTACTCTTGAATAGAAAGTCTCACATAGTCAAATATTTGTTCCTGAAAAATATTTTAAAAAAACGCGGGGTGAGTTTTGCAACCCAGTGACTAGACAATACATATATAATCGATATGAGACCATATAAATATTATTATCAAAGTAATATTAATTAGAAAGTAATAGTTGATAATAATAGGTGAATCAATAAAGGAGTTCTCATACAGAAATCAAATCAAAAGTCCACACATGGGTGGCTCCACCTCTATGGGTAGCCCTTTCCTCTTGTGTGTCATAACAGAATAACAGATCTAACGTGTGGCCTACACGTTAGGCTAGCAACACCCCTGCTAACTGGAGTCTGAGTCAGATGCATCTAAGTTAACATCATAACCGCCGTTAACTACGGTTTTCTAATACGAGCCTCCCAAACCAATTCAAAATATATAGTTTCAAATACAATAAATCTTTAATCTCTCAAATATATAAGGTATCGAATCAAATCAATCATAATACTTTTTTTATCAAAAATCTTTTCAAATCATATTTTCTCAATCATAAAAACATATTTCATAATTTCAAAGTGAGTGCCAACAAATACTTTAATATTTCAAAAGTATATATTCGAATAAAATCAATATTTTAAAATAATATAAAACTTTATCAAACATATATATAGTCTCATGTAAATCTCTAAAGTATGAATTTCATAAAAAAAAAAATCATTCAGCTATAATAAATCCATTATTCTAATCAAATCAAAGTTCTTCAATAACAGTTTTATAAATATAATTAAAAACTCCTAATAGCATAAACCAAAAGCTTAACGGTTATAAATGTAAAGCCTACTCACAGCATGGTCCTAATGGACCGAAGAGACCAAACCCGGAGTGTCGAATTCAAGATAAGGAGAATTGAAGTAAAATAAAACGAATGAGCGCAGAATTTGGACCGGAGTAGCGACAAAATGGAGCTGGCGATAGTCCCGAAAATCTAAAACAGGCAAAACTAAAATCGAATTAAAACAAGGACAAGACAGATTAAATAGTGGCATAATAGGACATGAAAGCTAGAGCAGAATCAAGGAAAAAGGACTGGACCGTGATAATGACAGGAACAGTTCAGCTCCGGTGGCAACGACGACTTGGTTCAGGTACATCCGAACGGCGACAGGAACAACGCAGCATCGAACGGTCCCTCTTTGGCGTTTCTTGGCGGCAGAGGCGCGACGGCCATGGCAGCAACAGCAGTGGAGTTTCAACGGCGGCGGAACCTCCCTGCGACCACTTCTCTCTCCATGCGTGTTCTGTTTCTCTCCCGGTGACAGATCTAGCGGCGCGAAACGGAGGCACGAACGGTGGCGATGGTGGCTGGGATTGACGGCAACGACCCTTCCCGTGGCGGCTCTAGGTAGAACGGCGCGTCTTCCCTCTGTTTGCAAACCTCTATGGACGGCGACGATGAAGACCTTGACGGTGACGCCTCCTTCTCCTTGCGCGGCTCTCTCTCTCCCTCGATTCTGGCCTTCCTCGCGACGACACGATGGCGGCGACGGTGGCAGTGACGCCCACCGGCACCGCCTCCCTTCCTTCCTCTTCTCTTCCCTCTCCGGTTCTCCCCCTCTTCTCTTTTCCCTTTCTGTTCTTTTGTTCTGCTGTTGGAAGGGGTAAGGGCAGCTAGGGTTTTGGTGAGTGTGTGAGGGAGTGTGTTATGTCAAAATTAGGGCTAGAATTTTGGTTTGAAAAAAAAAGAGAAGGGTATTATAGGGATATTACATTCTACCCTCCTTAAAAAAAATTTCGCCCTCAAAAATTAATATAATCTGCAAGACTTTACTTGGTTTTATCACTTTACCAAACATGAGAAAGAATTATAAAGAGATGCAAAAGTTACAAGATAGGTTTTTCGTTAAAAATGATGCGGTTGACATTCACCGACTCACATTTCCTTGATAGCTCAGATGTACATAGCACTCTTCACTTCGTTCGTCAATCTCCTCAAAATACAATCTTACTTCATACTCTCCTTGGTTCTGTAGTATATATCCATCGAAGCAACCGGTCTTACATCATGTCTTAGAATTACAACTTTTCGAACTTCAGCATCGATAAGCTGTGTCCTAATGAATTAACGTATCGTTTACTATCCGAGAATCGCACGTAACACCGAAACAAGCACGGGTTTACTCAAAAGGATTCGAAACCTAGAAAGAGAAGAGTAAACATCACAGATGGTGTTCGCACGAATGTGGAAGGATGTTTAAGATTGCAATTAAACAATGATGTACAGAAACAATGAAGTGACCCAGAAAGAGAGTCAATTGAATCTTAACAAAAAATCTGAATCAAGAAATTTTGATAGAAACAATAAAATAAAAGATAGTGCATTAGGTCAAAACAAGTTTAAGTTGGATCAAAGAAGTACAAAGTTCACTAAAAGAAGGTAACCAAAGTCAATGGCAGTATTTTTTTGTTTTTTGTTTTTTTTTTTCAAAAAAATTTAAGTGGATGATTAGGGACACGATAAAGCAAGAAAAGAATCAAATCAATAACTTTTCCAAAGAAGATCTGAAATAAGAATTCGAGGAGAATACTAGAATATATGATGTATCACAGTAAAGCAAGTTCATATTTCATCAAGGAGTTACATAATTTACGTAAAGGGATGCAACGTCAACACCTATGTTGTCGAGAATCTATGGGATAGCCAAAAGCACGACGATAAGATCGAGATATGCATAAGATGTAGGACGTGAAACAAAATAATCAAATTTTCAATTTCAACAAGGATTAAAACAAGGAACTCTTGATATGAAATCTAGCGGAATGAATGATAAATAAAATCACGCGGCATGATTATAGCACATACTTCAACACAAACCATCCCAAGAAGAACACCTAACGTTTCCAAACTTAACGATTACTATAACTTAAATAAAAAAAAACCAAAAGAGTTTAGAAGAACTATTTTTTGCAGGTTATAATTTCTAGCTCTCCATATGCACCATGCTAAACAATCATACCACAAGATGTGACGACGCTAGATAGAATATAGATTTTTTTTTCAACAAAATTAGAAAGCGGACAAAACAAAACAAAGTCCAGCAAAACAATATCATCATAGCATAAGAGGCTTTAGGGCATAAGTAATTGTTGAAATCACCGAAAAAGCTTCACCATATTCCTTATTCTATAACCATTCCTCATCAACATCATCATCAATACTCTAAAAAGGCCAAAAATAATGAAAGTATTGCAAATAATTGAGAAAGTAAATTAGGAAAAGGACATAGATGTTGCATCCAAAATTAGAAACTAGCATATATAAAAAAAATGGTATCACTTGAAAATTTTTATTTCTAAACATCAATAACCATAACAAAACGAAATATTCAAACACAATTAATCAAAGCATACAGATAAAGGAAAGATTCAAAATAAGTAAATGCAACGTATGATAAAATCCAAAATAAATGAACCAATTAAAAAAAGGAAACTCATGAAAAGAAAGAAAAAAAAAGATAAATTTTACATCTTCAAGATCAAACTGTGATCAATCCATACCCATTATTCCCTAGGTTAACAAGCTATGATGGAACAACTCAAGATTAAACCCAAAGACTTAAAAAGAACTCACAGTACAAAAATTTATTCATCAATTTATTTAGAGTATAGACATCCCCAATTTTTCATACATTGCAAACAAGAAATTTTTCAATCTCCATCGCCCACAATTTCAATGCAAGGTGTCAAATACAGATGGATTGGCAATTTAAAATATTTTCGACATAATTCTATAATCATAAAAGAAAACCTATGTAACATATAGAAGTTTATGACTCAACATAATATTTATTGTACAAGCACATGATTCTCAAGTGAGCATTACCATACTAATCATATGAATTTAAAAAGAAAAATTCTTCTTTGATATCTTAAAAGCGAAATATCTAAAAGAAATAGCATCAACTAATCGAGAGCCATCACTATATCATAAAGCCAATGACATATAAGTTGAGCAATTAGAATTTAGTTCTTTCACTTTTTGTTCATGGAAGAATAATAACAAAAATAACAAAATAAATAATCGCATAAGTATGAAAGTCAAGTTTAAACCATAAACACTTTATGAATAAGATAAGATATGAAAACCTCCTAGCTCACTATTAACTTATTTTAGCAATTCTCAACCAAGATTCATCAAGTTACAACTACATCAATCACCAATTCAGCAACACTTACATATTATTAAACTACTTTACAGCAGCAACCAATAACCTCATGCATCCCTCAAAAGCAATTAACTCAGATTACTTATTTGTTATGTTAGTTACTGTAATAATCACTAATCAAGCAACATATATCAACAAAGAACTATCTAAATTAGTAACTAACTCTCATATGCAAGCTACAATTTAACACATATTCAAGATAATCAGCATATGCTTTATAATCATTAGAATATAACAAGGAAAAAAACTTGTATATAAACTTTGTTCAGCTTTGAGGATTTAGATATCTAGTCTTTTCCGTTGAAAATCAATAAAAATTCTTTTCAATATGCAAGATCTATAATCCTAATCTCACAAGGCACTACAAATCAAGAAAATTAATCTCTCTAAACTTTTGAGAATAAAAACTAGTTAAGAGCAAGAAAATTTTCAAAAAAACTAAGATCGAGAGAATTCTCAAGTTTTAGATCTTATCCAAGAGCAAAATTCATTATCTAATCACCAACAAAAAGCAAACGTTCATAATCTAGATATCACCTGAATAATCAGAAAAATAGTTTCAAAACAGAAAAGTCATATTTGACAACATAGTATCATAATAGAACCAAATCAGCAAATTAAAAAAAACTCAACCAAACTTCTAGATTGAAAAACATTTTCAATCCAGCCAATTAATCACCCAAATAATTCACCACACCTAAGTAGAGAAAATCATTAATCTAACAAACAACAATAACACTTCATTTATATGCTTATCGCATAATTCTTCTCCTTGAGCATTGAATAGCAATTTTCAAAATTATTGATTCAAAAAAAAGACAGAATCACAAACAAATCAAACCTCATAACTTCAAATATTATTAATATAAGAAGATCAACCTCCAATATCCAGAACAAAGCATCTCGATCAACAACTAAAAAAATTTATGCAATCCGTAAACTCAAATAGAGTTATATAAAGGAATTAGATAATGATGCACATCAAACACTAATCGAATCTTCTAAATAATGTATAAAACCTTATCATCAGGAATCGTACGGTACATGAAGACGAAGAAGATTAAAGCATGCATTTACAAAAGCGAGAAAGATTAGAACTGACTACGAAAGAAATTGCAAATCGGAGCCGAAACTGAACCCATTGAAAAAAACGCGTTCAAGAAATCTACCAAAGGATAACCGAATATTTGGTAGAAGAAAAAGGATAGGAGTAGCAAAAGCGGCAGAGGACGCATGATCACAATAATCAGAAGACAACAATGAGACAGAGGACAACGATGACATTCCTATAGGCCTCTGATAGTGCCACAACTTGTACAAATAGGCGCGCTTCTATTTATACAATTGTGATCCTACCATAGGACACTTGCTCCACATTACACAGATTAAACCTAAGCTCTGATATCACTTTGTCACGACCCAAAATGAGTCATGACCGACGCTCAGGAAAATAATCCTATAGCAAGCCTAACATACTCAAATATAAGTTGAATAAACAAGTTACAAATATTTTACAAGTTCTAAAATAAATAATTATATATTTTTAACAAAAAAAATTAAAATAACTACAAATGATTGGATCCTACCTGTGACATATGGAGCATACACTTCTAGAAATTCGACAAAGAATAGGTACTCATTGCAGACCGTTACTCTTGAATAGAAAGTCTCACATAGTCAAATATTTGTTCCTGAAAAATATTTTTAGAAAACGGGGTGAGTTTTGCAACCCAGTGACTAGACAATACATCTATAATCGACATGAGACCATATAAATATTATTATCAATGTAATATTAACTAGAAAGTAATAGTTGATAATAATAGGTGAATCAATAAGGGAGTTCTCATACAAAAATCAAATCAAAAGTCCACACATGGGCGGCTCCACCTCTATGGGTAGCCCTTTCCTCTTGTGTGTCCTAACAGAATAACAGATCTAATGTGTGGTCTACACATTAGGCTAGCAACACCCCTGCTAGCTGGAGTCTGAGTCAGATGCATCTAAGTTAACGTCATAACCGCCGTTAACTACGGTTTTCTAATACGAGCCTCCCAAACCAATTCAAAATATATAGTTTCAAATACAATAAATCTTTAATCTCTCAAATATATAAGGTATCGAATCAAATCAATCATAATACTTTTTTTTATCAAAAATCTTTTCAAATCATATTTTCTCAATCATAAAAACATATTTCATAATTTCAAAGTGAGTGCCAACAAATACTTTAATATTTCAAAAGTATATATTCGAATAAAATCAATATTTTAAAATAATATAAAATTTTATCAAACATATATATATAGTCTCATGTAAATCTCTAAAGTATGAATTTCATAAAAAAAAAAAATCATTCAACTATAATAAATCCATTATTCTAATCAAATCAAAGTTCTTCAATAACAGTTTTATAAATATAATTAAAAACTCCTAATAGCATAAACCAAAAGCTTAACGGTTATAAATGTAAAGCCTACTCACAGTATGGTCCTAACGGACCGAAGAGACCAAACCCGGAGTGTCGAATCAAGATAAGGAGAATTGAAGTAAAATAAAACGAATGAGCGCAGAATTTGGACCGGAGTAGCGACAAAATGGAGCTGGCGATAGTCCCGAAAATCTAAAACAGGCAAAACTAAAATCGAATTAAAACAAGGACAAGACTGATTAAATAGTGGTATAATAGGACATGAAAGTTAGAGCAGAATCAAGGAAAAAGGACTGGACCGTGATAATGACAGGAACAGTTCAGCTCCGGTGGCAACGACGACTTGGTTCAGGTACATCCGAATGGCGACAGGAACAACGCAGCAGCGGACGGTCCCTCCTTGGTGTTTCTTGGCGGCAGAGGCGCGACGGCCATGGCAGCAGCAGCAGTGGAGTTCCAACGGCGGTGGAACCTCCCTGCGACCACTTCTCTCTCCACGCGCATTCTGTTTCTCTCCCGGTGACAGATCTAGCGGCGCGAAACGGAGGCACGAACGGCGGCGATGGTGGCTGGGCTTGACGGCAACGACCCTTCCCGTGGCGCCTCTAGGTAGAACGGCGCGTCTTCCCTCTGTTTGCAAACCTCCATGGACGGCGACGATGAAGACCTCGACGGTGACGCCTCCTTCTCCTTGTGCTCTCTCTCCCTCGGTTCTGGCCTTCCTCGCGACGACACGACGGCGGCGACGGTGGTAGTGACGCCCACCGGCGCCACCTCCCTTCCTTCCTCTTCTCTTCCCTCTCCGGTTCTCCCCCTCTTCTCTTTTCCTTTTTTGTTCTTTTGTTCTGCTGTTGGAAGGGGTAAGGGCGGCTAGGGTTTTGGTGAGTGTGTGAGGGAGTGTGTTATGTCAAAATTAGGGCTAGAATTTTGGTTTGGAAAAGAAAAAGAGAAGGGTATTATAGGGATATTACAAAAAATGATGGAGAAGAAGAAAAAGAAGAATAAAAATAAAGTATTTTGGTGAAGAAAGAGAAGAGTATTTTGGTCCGAATGACGGTTTTAAAACTAAATTAAACCTTAAGGATAATTTTGTGTGTAAAAAAATATTAAGGACGACAAAAATTTTCGACCTTTACCTTATAGACCAAAATCATACTTCACGTCACCTTAGTCTTGAGCAACACTTTTCTACTCAATACTGGAACCCTCCTCCAACTGGGATAAAATTTTTGTTATTTAGTGATGTTTCTAGAGTGGTTCATTCTCGTAATGTGTAATTTATGTGTAACTTAGACCTTTGTCCTTTGTTAAAAAAAAAAAAAAAATCTGTACTTAACTCTATATATTAAACTTCTTTCCATAGTTGTTTATTCTTTCTCATACAATTGTTATTATATGAACATTCATTATATTTTTATAATTTAGTTAAGAATATAAAATCTATTTTATTTACTTAGATTATACCAGAAAACTACATAATGTGATAAAATTAAATTTTTAAATTTTTATTTTAAAGGATAAAATATGATCTTTTTTATTTTTAAATAAATTTTTTTATATTTTTTTAATTTCACCTATAAAATAAATAGTAACAGATCATATTTTATTCTCTAAAATAAAATTTAAAATTTAAAAGATCAAATCCAATAAAATTATAAAAGAAGGTATGCGGCCGTTTGGTTAGGTTTTGTTTAGAAGTATTTGTGCTTTTGATTTTGTAGTTGATAATAATTAAGAAAAAAAAAAAAACTGAAAAAAGATGTATGTTTTAATTTTTATCTTTATAAATTGTATATGAAAAGAGAGAGAATGTATGCCGCCATTGCACAAATGCCATGTTTCTTTCTACCGTTGATCTTAAATCTAACGATGTTAGGATAATTTTTGTAACAATGAAATTGTTAATAATGATTTAATTTAATGGGTTACTTACGATTTCATTAAATTCAAAATAACATCTTATAATTTGATATTATACACCAAAAATACACCAAAATCATAATTTATCTGTATTACTCTAATTTTTTAAATATTAAAAAAATCTTTAATTGGTTCACATCACATTTTTTGGCATGTTAATTATTTGGTCAGTACAAATATTAAATTATCAATAAATTTTACTAATTTATAAATATAAATTCTAAAAAATATAAATACAAATTATATTAACTCATGTGAACAAATTTTTAATAAGTATAAATATAAATTATGTATTTATATATAAATACCTATAAGTATTAGTGTAAATTATTGTTCACCTAAAATAATAATATTTGTCTTTTCCTAGACATTTTAAAATTTTTCCATGCATTTCTGGCGCTGCTACATTCAAACTCTGCACCAGAATTTTCATTGTAACTGCTACACAGTACACACATTTCCGCTGCTGAGTGGAAATTCAATTCAATGCATAAATCTTTCTGTCATTTTAGCTTGTTTGCCGCATTGGTGACATTAAAAAGAATCATAGGCAAAAAATGGCAACAGTTTTATTTCAATTACAAATAAAGTCTTATCACTGTATAAACGCCAATGCCAAAAAATACAAATATTATGTATATGTATTTTTATAAATATATTACTCAGCATTTGCAACCGGTGACCTTTAAGCCATTGGCGATGAATCTATCTACAACCCTTCAACAAATATGAAGAAGGGCTTGAGAAGTTCACAGGTGAGGATTTGCTGTTATCACCTTTGCTTGGTGTTGTTTCACATTCACTAAAGTCAAGTATGCGTCGTTCCATCTGAAAAACCAACAAAATTCAATTCGGCCATCATAAGCTAAAGGTAAATCAAGAAAATGCAAGAATTGGCCAAGTTAAGAAATAGAATTTGGCTTAAGAGACACACAAGCATGTCTAAATTTGATTTGAACCACACATCTTCATTGCAATTCAGGGCAATGTGTACCATAAAATGTGGATTACAATGAGAAGTGGGGAAGGAAAAAACAGTTTTACCAATGCATTTGAAGCTGCCTGAGAATGCTTAGCAGACTGTTTCTGCAGATGATTATCATCCTGACCACCTTCTTCGTCATTTAAAGATGCATTTTTAGGCAATGCTTCAGGAGTTTCATTTTCCAAAACTTCTTGAGCATTAGCATATGTAGCAGCAGTTTTTTCACTGATCTGTTTCATCAGACCGATGGCGTCATAGCTTCTATTGCCTGAGCTCATTAAGTACCCATAATCCTGTAGATGTTTGTCAATTGTTTTTCGCAAGGCAGAAGGTTTCAGTAGTTAATCTAGTTCAAGATCAAAGAGCAGTTAATCCAACATATCCTACATTACCTCAATTGAAATTTCAGTAGCAATCCTGGGGCTGCACAGAAATGTTGCGTTGATGAACCATGGAGATTTCCATGCAGAAGGTGATTTAATGCTTTTCATAAAAGGTGTGTCACCAAATCTTGCATCAAAAAGCAGGCAATCAGAAAAGGGGACAAACTGAGAAATGAGAATCCAAGTGCAATATTTAGAAAGAAATTCAACAGAGAGAAGCATTCTCCAAGGACAAAGAATAAACCAATAAGCCATTATTTACTGTCGTTGAAGGTTTTCAAAATAATTCAGCATCACTAACCATAAAATTGCTCAAAAACTAAAGAAGTGAACATGTAAAAAAAGCAAAAGACAAAATGACAACTAATTTAAGGATTACATGCTACTTGTTTCAAAACCACCATCATTTTTGGCTTGTTTCCCTGAAGTCGTCCCTACACAAGTGACATCAACTGAAAGCTTTTCATGCTCCTTTGCCCGGACACACTTGACCCTTGAGCATGGACTGCGCTGATTCGGAATTGCTTCCAACCTCCTATTGCTCAAGTTCTTGGGAGTTCGAGCACTTGAACCTAGAACTGTGTCTGATCCAGGAGAATTTGGTGCTATATCATTCATATTACGTTCAACCAAAATTCCAGAAGGCTGTTCAACCTAATAAGCAGAATAAAGAAGTAATTTATCAACTGAAAGAGAGAAGCACAGTTCAGATAAAAACACATTTTGCTTTCAGGTAAAGAACATACTACTTAGTACTTACATTATCATTATCATTATCATCATCATTATCAGTGTCAATATCAATCTTCTTCATCTTTGAATCAACTTGATGCTTAAGGCTATCCTGAGAGCTATTTTTGACAGTCCCATTTTCTCTGTTCTTTTCATCCGAAATGGCAGAATTATTTTTCTCTTCTACTTGTTTATCTTTAACAGTTTGACCACAATTTTCTTTATCATCATCAACAGACACAGCAATGCTCCATTTTTGTAATGAAGTCGGAGAAATCATATCTGCCTCCCGATTCTCATTGTCATCAAACATAAAGTCCAAGCTGGAAAAGCTTTTTATCAAGCTGGATGGCATGTCTGTCACAAGTTTCTTGTCAGTTCTTTTATCTGAAAGTGGTGATAACAAATCTCGGTGTCGTTTACTTAATATGGATGGTGTACCAGTAAAAGTTTTGGCTGCACTTTTAAACAAGGCATCTAGATTATCACCACCAGAGGGTGAGTCCCACAACCTGAAAGGAGTTAGACAGGTTACAGGAGACATCAGAAGCTGGCGGATACCAAGGGGACTAAATTCTTGCTGCATATCAGGCTCAGATTGTGCAAGATCACAGCTTAGAAAAGGAATATCCAAGCTTGGAAAACAGGGCGGTTGGTAGCATAAAGTTCCTGTATCTTCCTTTTTTGAATGCTCATTCAACTTCCCATATTTTGCATAACAAGTTACCTTAGAATTTGATCCATAACCAAAACTATTTACAGGGACCAATTTTGAAGAATCCTTCGGAGTTTCTGGTTGCTCTTGCTTTACTTCACTATCTATATTGTCAACACAAGGAGAACTGGATGTGCCATTAGAAGAAATGACATTATCAGGTCCACCAGAGACAATTTGATGATCCTCTTTCCCTAATAACTTGTTGTCTTCAGCAGCATAAACGAATCTAGAAACACTAGCAGAAAATACTGGTGGGAAAGATTGAGAAGATGAACTTCCTTTAAAGTTGTTAGAACACTTTGGACAAGTAAGCTGTGAAGTCGAAGATGATTCACGAGGAGAAGGTATCTGTATATGACATGATTGACATAGAAACATATTGCATCCAGAAAAATCAACCATGTCCATGTCTTTAATATAAACTCTGGGAGAAAAGCATCCATCACTAACTGCCTCCGAAAATAGGAATCTGCAACATTCATCCTCAGATATTGACATGTTATTTGGCTTAGCAGGATCCATAGATGCAGGTCTCATCAAAGTTGAAATACCTAACCCCTCAGTCTGAAAGGGAACATTTACCATGTTACACATTTCACTATTATCCACACAATTAAACTGGTAATCCCCAGTTAGGGCATTTCCAGATTTGTGTGAGCATATCTGCTCAGCAAATTGAGAACAGCAAGCATCTTGGCAAGCAACTTCTGGGATGCAGATATCCACATCATCAAGAGATATGTAGTAATGCTGTGGACACGATGCTTGACTCAGATTATGATCCTTTCCTAGAATAGATTCTTCCTCTGGCTTATACACCTCTCGAGTTTGTAGATCAACATTACTAGTCAATCCAGCAGAATCAGCTGATTCTTGGCTACACTCTGAAACATCCTCTCTATCAGTCCTCTTAGGACCATTACCATCTCCAACGGAGTGCATCTCTGAAGTTAAAACCATCTGTTGATCAGGATTTCCAGCAAGTGGTGCAGATTGAAACTGAGCAAGCAACCCTGATGCCAAGTAAGAATCCAATTTCTTTTTGACAGAACTGTGCCAATGGTTCTTAATAGAATTATCTGTCCTGTTTCCACAGAAGCAAAAGTATAACACAAAAATAAGAAGATTAAGAATCAACTAACTATTGCTCATTAAAAAACCAGAATTTATTCCCTAATAATTGCTGCAGCGATCCTGTAAGAGAAAAAGTTTGACTTATTGTAAAGTTTACTTTATTTTTATGTCTCTTCCTCATACCAGAACCTACAAGTACTACTTTGGGTATCCAAATCCCTCACTCAGTTTCAACCTGCTTAATAACAATAGGGGGGGAAATAGATGTTTACCTCCCAGGCAAGAACTTCGTTAATTCAGCCCATTTGTTTCCATAAATTTGATGAGCACGGATTAAGGTCAACTCCTCTTCCTGTGTCCATGCTTCCTTGTTTATACCAGGATTAAGATGATTATGCCACCTAATAAATTTTTAGCAGTTCAATATAATCATACATGAGGCTATATCCACTAAATAATCTGAATAGAAAACTTACTTTTTTTTGCCCATGAACAGTAGAAAGATAGTACAATGATATTAGAAGAACAAGTAGATTCCAACAGCCATACCTTTCTCGACATTGCTTACCAATGCGTCCTGGTAAATGATGAGCAATAGTAGACCATTTTTTAGGTCCATATTTATTCACCAATTCAATAATTACTTCATCTTCCTGTTTGCATTTGAATTAATCAGGTATTTTCATATTTGAAATTAGTAAGAATTAAGACCAACACAAACAAGAAATTAGAACTCGAGATCACCTCCTTAGACCATGGGCCCTTGACAAGTTCAGGATTTAAGACTTTCTGCCACCTATGTAGGCATTGTACATCAGTTCTATCCTTGAAACACTCCGCTAGAAACAGACATACATGGCAATTAGACAAGTGAGAGGACAATCTAAGAAGGTTATGAATAATTTCATAAAGTATAAGAACAAATTGACAACGTTACAATACCTATTTTTTTCCAATTCTTTCCTTTGAAATGCTGAACAGCCTTCCGCAAGATCTCATCCTGATGACGAGGGGAATAAATGTTAATAAACAAGACAGAACTTCATAACATGGAAGTTAACACATTTTTACTCATAATTGCAACCAAACTTAAGACTTTATAATCTATTCAAATAAAATTTGTTAAATCCAGAATTCTGAAGCCTAAATATACTTCATGATACTAACACATTAGATGAAAATGGGTCACGGTAGAATATATTTTTTATGATAAAAACTCATAGAAGGGTAAAAAATAAAAAATCAAATAAAATGTGTTAAAGTTGCATGATTTAGAGTGCAAACATAACATTCCCAATCACTATATAGAAAAAAATAAGTCATACCATCCATTAGCACTGACAAAAACAAAGTTACCAAATTTAAGAAACGGTAAACATGTTCAAGTATGCAAAGTTTCACCTGTTCAGGTGTCCAATTCCCTTTTGTAGAACGCCTTGTTGGACCAGTAGTCCTCCTGTAATTCAAAATAAATGTTGGATAAGTTCCATATTCAGAGTGATGCTGAAGCCACAATCAAATAAAAAAAGGAAAAAGAATAAAAGTTATTGAATTACCCATGCAATGCTCTAATCTTCTGAGCACCATCAATCTGTTCCTTCGATGGAGAAACAGGGATTTTCCGGTCACCATTCATTGTTTCATGGCACAAAGAATGCGGCGATTCCTGCTCGATCACAAATCATTCTACTCCCCCCTTAAAGGAGCAGCAGCACTCAACTCCTTTACAAACACAAACATAGAAACAGGTAAAGAACAAAAAATCAATGAAATCGTCATCGACAAACAATTCAACCAAAGAAAATGAATATGCGAATCCCCAATCATCTGAATCACAACACAAAAACTTCAACACTTGCCTTCACAGTTACTTTCACTATTGATGTAAATCCAATTGCTCTAAAATTACGAATCCACAGTGCAATGGGTACTTCACTTTGATGATTTAATCTAAACAAAAAGATATCAAATCAAAACCAAAATATGAAAACAAAAAGAACACGAACGAAATCAAGTTCGAATTGAAGATACCAGAAGACAAAGGGATCCAATTGCAGAGCCAGATGAGAAACGCAGAAACGAGAAGTACGAAGATTGCAGTGAAAGTGCAAGGATCGCAACACGAAAGGAAACGGTTCAGATTAGAGAGAGAAAAATAGAACGTTGGAAAATACTTTGTATTCAAACAAGGAAATCAAACTGAAGGGGCGGACTCGAGTGAATGAGTTTCGAACTGTATATGCGTTTTAAATCTGCAAGTCTGTAACGTGCTCGTGGCTTTGGACGGTCCTGATTTTGACACGTCAGAAAATGTTATGCTTATGTGTGCTTTTTCAAATATTTAACGGCCAATTTTATTTCATATATTCATATTGACTATTGAGATGTCATTTTATCTAATTTGTTTAAAATCCTGAAATTTTATTTTTTATTATAATTTTTTTTTGTAGTACTCCTGTTAAGTGTTCAAGGTTTTTTTAATTAAAAAAAGGAAGGTTTTAATGTCTATATTAATATATAAAAGTTTGAGTAATTATCTAAATTAGTCCCCAAAAAATTTAAAAGTAGACATTTTAGTCTCTAAGAAAAATTAATACACAAATCAATTCCTAAGGTTTTACTCCGGTAGATAAATCAGTCCCTAGTTTATTTTTCGGTCAAGTAATTACCCAGTCTCCAAGGATTTTAAAAACGGACATTTTAGTGTAAAAAAAAATTAATACACAAATCAATCTCCAACATTTTCCTTTGTTAGACATAATCGTCTTCAGTCCAAAAAGAATAAAATAAAATAATTATTATTATTATTATTATTATTATTATTATTATTATTAATTGCATAATAATATTGTACTATAATTTTTTATATTTTTTTAACAAAAGTAATAATAGTCATTAAATAATAATAATATTCAATAAAATTATTAGAGATTATTCTACAAAAAATTTAAAGTTAAAATTATTTTATATTTTTGTATTTTATATAATCAAAAGATGTTATTTTAAAAGTCATGTTTGTATTAAAAAAATATTTTAATTTAAATTTCAAAACATCATTATTCACCTTACTTATTTCTAACGAAAAAGAGTATAATAATAATAATAATAATAATAAATATTATTATTATTATTATTAATTGCATAATATTGTTATTAATATTTTTTTGTATTTTTTAGACAAAAATAATAATAAATTTGTTCAATAGATATCAAACGATTTTAATATAAAGATATCAAACGATTTTAATTTTAAATTTTTTTAAAATAATCTCTAATAATTTTATTATTATTATTATTATTATTATTATTATTATTATTATTATTATTATTATTATTTAGTGAATATATATATATATATATATTATAAATACATACATAAAAATTTAATGAATAAATTTATTATTACTTTTGTCTAAAAAATATAAAAAATTATGATACAATATTATTATGCAATTAATAATAATAATTATTATTATTATTTTATTTTATTTTTTTGAACGATAAAATCTTTAGAGATTGATCTGGGTAATTACTATGCCAAAAAATAAATTAGAAACTGATTTGTCTGCCAGAGTAAAATTTTAGGGATTGATTTGTGTATTATTTTTTTTAGAGACTAAAATATCTACTTTTAAAATCCTTAAAGACTGATTTAGGTACTCTAAAAATTTTATACAACAATCCAATCACATATCAACATATAAACTAAATAATACTTTTCAAAGTCAATATTTGAAAAATTATATAGGTAACTGAATTTCGTTAGACAATAATATTAAAAAATATATATTATTATTGTATTAAAACTAAACTCATTTACTTATATTTTACTATCATAGGATTTGACTTTGTTTTAAATGCAGGTAGAAGCACTTTAACATCATTTGAAATATTAGCCAGTTTGGTTTATATGCTTTTGGTTTCTATTTGTGAAAATAATAATTTTTTTTACAAAATTCTTAAAATAAAAATCTTAAAAATAAAAAAAAAAACTAAATACACCTATAATTATATATTTATATATAACCTAAAACTATTAACAAGAAAGTTTGGCGGCTATTTTCAGACTAAGTTTAACATTCTTTAATAATGTTATTGTCGTCTTTTTTTATTCATCTTTAACATCGTCGTCTTCTTCTTTTGTTAAATTTATCTTATTTTTTTCTTTTTCATTATCATCATCGTTGTTATTATTGTTTTCTTTGTCTTCTTCTTCTCTTATATATGTTTAGAGAACTATAACACAAACATTTTAATTCAAAATATAAAAATTTTTAAAAAATTACATATCCAAAACATTAACACTCATAAATTTATGGTATGTGTATTAATTTGTGTGTTATATATAAAATTTTTTATGTTACATCAATCAATTTTTGAATTATCCAACAAAAATTTTTATACTAAAAAAACATTAAAAAAAATGATAATACATACGTATATTTTTTTTTTAATTAAAATTACGCCAACTTCATTAGATTTAATTAAAAAAATACTTGTACCGACCACATCACTAAACTATTAATTTTCCATATATTTGAATGCACACCTTACTCTCTTATCAAGCAAAATCCGCGTAACTATGCTTTAGAAGAGTGTAATCGCTTATGACATACATTAGTGGGTATTTATTTATTTATTTACGATAATAAAAATTATCACTTTTATTTTGATAAAAAAAAATTAAATTTAATATATTAACAATATAAAATATTTTACACTTTCATTCAATCACATTATTTTTTTAAATAATTATTTTTCAATTAATATAAAATATAATTATTTTTATTCGCACGATGTTATATAATTGCATACACGAATTAAAATTACTTTACACTTTTAATATATAAAAATTAAGTTCTTTTCGTAATGTCACTAATCGCAAACATATAATACCTATGACTATAAGAAATAGTTGATATATACAATTACTTGGAGATCGATAATCTCTAAAAACATACAAAATCCAAATATATATGTTGCTAAAATGTTCTACCTATATCAGGTGACCCTTTTAAGAGAATATAGACTATACAATTCTTTTCATTAAAAGAAAATTAAAGGAATATAACCGATACAACAAGAGCTAGAACATAAAGAACATTAATTAGAAATTTATAATCTAATTCAAATTCATAGTCCCCTATTACTCCATGACTTGGAAAAATAGCATAAAAGCCTTGACACAAATCTCAAGTAGTAAAATTTTAATAACCTTGGGTTTTGTGTATTGGGAGCTTTTGGATGATGTAATTGTAAGTAAGTATCAGAAAATAATCTTCTTCCATTGAAAATTATATACCATACTTGCAGAGATTATCAAATCCCATATATTCATGACTTTTGATCTTTTCAATCATAGCTAAGATGCCGACTCCACCTATTAAGAAAAATAATCAACGAAAAATGCTTCAAACTTTTTGGTCATGCATGCAAGCATGTATATCTAATAATAATTTAAATCATTTTAAAATGTGAAGATAACAAAATCAAATTATTAAGAGAAAATTGCAGGGACTATATATTAAATTATTACCTAGTGTAACTGCACTAATAAATATTGTAGATGCTAATATAAAGATGATGAGAGAGGCTCTTCCAAATATGTCAATAAGCCTTCTCACAATATGTTGTCCTACAACGGCTGCAATTGTAGCAACCAAAGTGAAGTATAAAGCTGCCACAAAAATCCAAAAATGCAAAGCTAGGTTAACAGGCAGTTATGATTTGTATCATAGATGTGCATAATTTGGCCACAATGTAGTGATATTAGTTTTTCAACCAATCAATATCCAAAGTTTAATATTGGATATTTTAATTCTATAAAATTTAAAAATACATATATATTTATTTTTGTTAGATAATATAATTATTTTTCAATTTGATTCATTTAATTAAAATGACTTTTTTTTTTAATTTTTAGGATTTGTTTTGAGAATTTTTAAATTTTTTAAAGATTGTTTTATACTTCACTCTTAAAATTAAATTAGAAGAGGAGTGTATTTTAAAAATATTTTGTATATTTTAGAATTCAAAAAATTAAAGTGTCTGCTTTTATAGACAAAAATACTATTTGTATATTAATATAAACTACTAAAATCAGTCACTAATGTATTTGTATATGTGTGGTTTAATTTATTTTTAATTTAAATTTGTATTTTAATATGTAATTTTTACTGGTGGCTGATTTTAGTGACTGATTTTAATAGGATTTGGATCCTCTAAATTTTAAAATTTACTTTAGAGTGTAAAGTGTAATCTCTCACCATTTATTTTATAAGTGGAATAAGAGAAAATATGAGAGAAAAATTATTCAAAAATGAGAGATCACACTTTATTTTCTAAGGTGAAAATTCAAAATTTAGATGATGCAAATTTATTTTTAATATACACATAAATTGATGGCTAGTTTGAGTAATTACCCTAAATGCAAATATTGATGCAATAAAGGCCACAATTATTGTAAGGTGAAATTTAACTTTATGTAAAGATAATCCTTAAAAATGGTTAAATAATAATTTAGTTAAATATATCAAATTATTTATTAATTTAATTCTATTAGATAATAATTTGACTAAATATATTAAATTATTTGTTAATTTTTAATTATTATTTTTAGTTAAAAGAAATTATGTGAATAGTCACCTCATAATAATATTGAAGCCGAAATCAAAATGATGAACCACAGTTTAAAATGCTAAGGTCCAATTTAGATACTTAATTAAATTCTTTAAAAAAAATTAATTTAAATAATAAATATTTATATTAAAATTAGTTTATAAATAAATTATTTTGTATTTGATTTTTTAGTTTTAAGAGTATTTATTTAAAAAGAAATGTGATTGAAAAAATTTTATTATGGGAGAAGTTATTTTTTTATTTTTTTATAATTATTTAAATAGCTTCTTAGAGAGCTATAATTTGGTTTTGAAAATTACACTAGATATTAATACTATATTTTTACATAAGTTAAAAGTAAAAAAAAAAAAAAACTTATGAACCTATTCAAGTAGGCCTTAAGGTAGCATTTAAAAGAGAGATAGAGATTGAGATTGAGAGACTGAGACTGAAATAAGTCTCTATTGTGTTTGGTGTAAAGTGAGAGATATAGAGTAAAATAAGAATGAACTCTAATTTAATTTGTACAAAGGATAAAGTTTGAATTAATTAATTGAAATAGAGATATTTTAGGTATAAAATATTATTAAAGTTTAAGTCTTCATTCCAAAAAATTTCATTCCCTGTATCTTCACTTTTTGGAGGTACTGAAATACTCAAATTTTAGGAATAGAAACTAAAATTTTAATATCAATCTTTACTAGTATCATAAAACAAATGCTACCTAAGTGTTATTGGTTTACTCTTTTTCCAAACTTATCTAATAAAAAACTAAGAAATATGAAGTAGAAATTAACCATAAAACGGCCGAGTTTAAATAAACAGCGTAATTAAACTTCTTTTAAAAAAATATTAAATAATAAATATTTATATTAAAAATAATTTATAAATTAGTTATTTTATATTTAATTTTTTAATTTTAAAAATATTTATCTTAAAAAAATAATAAATTTTTTTATTATAAAAAATTATTTTTTAATTCTTTTATAAATATTTAAATAATTTTTTAAAAAGTTATAATTTAATTTTAAAAATTACAATAAATATTAATACTATAATATTTTTTAAAAGTGAAAAATAAAAAAAAAATTATATCCATATATCAAAAGAAAAGGAAAAAAAAAAAAAAAAAACTAACCATAAGGAACCGGAAACCGTTTCAAGAGGTAGTACTGTACGACAGACATAGAAGAGGAAAAGGTCATGGCAAACGTGGCAGTCGCACTTGAAACCTGAGGTGGGACCCCCAACTCAAGAAAGAGAGGTCCCATTATGAATCCTCCACCAAGACCCAGCAAGCCACCAACCACTCCAGCAACCACTCCAAAGAAACAATACATGATTAGTTGAAACACACTGAAATTTGTTCCTCCTTCTCCTATGGATGAAAGTGTTCTCCTTCCCTTATACAATGAAACCGCCTCATATACACACACCCCTAATGCAACTGGAATCTACATTAATAAAATTAAATACAGAGAATTAGTTTTTACAATAATCTTATAGAAATAATAATTTAAAATTATCTTATTTAATTTTAAATATACGTACATTTATAATTATACATTTTTACATTTTTTTTGGTGACTATACATTTTTACATTTAATATTACTCAATTATTTCAATGATAATAAAAAATATAAATGTGACAAAATAATTTTGGACTACTCTGACCTAATTTTTTGTGTTTTTTTTAAAATATTTTTATAAATTTTAATTAGTTAATATTACTAATTTTTTGTTATTATAAAATTATTTTTTTAAGTGTATAGAATTTAGGACTAAAATTTAAAATTTAGAATTTATGATTTAAAATTTAAAATAAAAAATAATTTTAAAAAATTAATATTAGCTCAAAAAAGCTAACTTCTTAATAAAACTCTATTATTAAACTAACATGTATGGCTTCTAACTTCTAAGAGCTACTAATTAATTAAGCTCTAATATTCCTAATTAAGAATATTGAAATGGGCTTAATATTCATCTCTGAGAATATTGAATATTAATTGATGCACCTTTACATACCAATTACTTCCTAATTAAGAATTAAAAACCCTAAAAAAGCTCAATCCACAAATTAAATATTCCTTTACTATGGCAATGAGACAATGCATGAATATATAATTTACCTGTAACCCTTCCAATACCCAATATGATGTTGAACAAGTGGTTGTATAGTAGTTCTGTTGCCAAGAGTAGGAGATTGTGCAATCATGTTAGTTATGGAGAGTTTACGGTTGCAATAAACTTTCTATTGAAGATATGAAGAAAGAAAATTAGCATGCATGCCTTGGTAATTTGTATTGCAAGGAATAAAATCCAAACTAGAACAAGAAGTCCAAATTCATTCCAACATACGTTTTCAATGAGAGTCACCTGCACAATGGGTAAATCAAAATCAGTTAGATATATATAATTCTCATATATAATAAGATACTTTCACGGTTGCTATAGTTATATAAGTGTTGTTAAAACTAAACACATATTTTGTTATATTTTGATATTTTTTCATTTTTTAAATTTAAAAATATTATTAAATAATAAAAAATATTGCTTTAATTTTTTGCAACACATCTTAAAGTACCGGACTCATAGCCATATATATATGAGATAAGTTTTTGGTTACTATATTATGAGATAATATTATTATATATGTACACAAGTTCAGTTCTTTAATTATTGTTATATGTAGGACCGTTAAAATGGGTTAAATTTATTGGGTCAACCTATTTATTCATTTAAATAGATGAATTTTGCCTCTAAAATTAAATCCGTTTAAATTTCGGGCTAAACGGGTTGAGCCTGATTAATCCGAAAAAAACAGCGAATTAAATGGGCTAGCCCGCGGGCTAAACGGGTGGCCCGTTTATTTTTTTTTGACATTTTTTTAAGAAAAAGTAGTATTTTTAACCGATATTTTTCCCGATTTGACCCGAAAATTCGATCTATCAACTAAAAAAATATTATTTTTTAAAAGGTTTTTGACCTAAAAATAGTATTTTTTGTCAAAATATTTTTTAAAAAATAAAATAAAAAATAAAGAGATTGGCCCGTTTAATCCATTGGGCTGACCATAAACGGTCCGGACTAAAAAATTATGGCCTACGAATAAAGCGAACTTAATAGATCGGATTTAAATGGGTTAGACTAGCCCGTTTGACCATCCTAATTATATGTATATATGAATTTAATTTTAATACATTATTAATATAAAATAATTATTATTATACATATATAAATTTAATTTTGATGAATTATCAGTATAAAATATTGTTATAAGTATATATGTATATAAGAATATTTCATGGAAGTATTTAATCAGAGTATGCTGACCTCATGCTTCTCTATGTGTTTAATGGCATTAGGGCCAGTAGGAATTGGTCTGTATTCTACTTCAGACGCAGCACCTATATCAAAAGGAAAAATAAATAAGTAAGTAAATAAATAAAAAGTGTATATATTCCGAAAGCTAATTAAGGAGAAAGAAAATAAATTATTCAGACCTAATCATAAAGTGAATGAATAGATTCTCAACTCACCGTTTGACTCTAGTCTCCTCATAGCTTCCTGGAATCAAACATAAAGCAAATTAAATAAGACTATCTAGAGAAAAAATAGCATAAATTTATTTTATTTAGGTTAATATTTATAATGATATATTTATTAATATTTAAAATTATCAATTTATTTCAGTAATAATATAATTAAGGAATACAAACAAAAAAATGAATACATTAAAAAACTTAAAAAAAAAAAATAAATTATGACTCCATATGGTTCTCAAAATAGACTTCCAAACATTTTTGTTGAATAATAATATACTTCTTTAATTATATCTTGAACAAAACCTCACCTATAATTAAATACATTAGCTTGAAAATAATCTAGTTCTTGAATTCATTTTAAATTAAAATTTCAATGTTAATAACAACATAATATTTAATATTTGGATAGACTATAGAGATCTCTTTGAATTTTTTCTTATTACTATTCTTGGTATCCATTAATTTATCATATTTATACTGATTATCCCTCAATAATACTTGGTAAGTACATAAAGAAATAAAAAAGTGAACGATTTGTGTGTGTATAGCGTTATTGAAGAATAACGAGACCTTTTTCATTATTGTTTCCTTTTTCCATGTTTCAACACCTTTAAGGAATGCTTTTGTTGATGTTCCTGCAAACTAGCAAGATCAATCAAAGGAATCGGAACAGAAACATAATGACTAACCAAATTCATAATTAAAAGAATAATTGATTTTGACAATTATAACATGATAATTACACACTACACTCTAACTGAAAAAAATGTATGTGTATTTTTATAGGAGATTCACTGTGTAGTTATCATGTATAATTGTTAAAAATAAATAATAAAAAATATCAGAATTTATTATTTTTTTATTATTAATTAATTATTAATATTTAAAAATATAGAATAAAATATGTGATTAAATTACTAAACTAATCTAAATAATGACAAAAAATAATAAATTATAATATCCCTAGCATTTCCCTCATTGTTAAAAATTAGGACTGTACATGACAAAACTAAAAACCGATTAGTCGGTTAAAAATTTTTAACTAAATTTTAAATAACTGGGTTTTTAAAATAGTTTATAAATTATAACTAGTTTAAAAACGTGGTTAATCAAATAAGTAAAAAGTTAAAAACCAATTTGTAAATCGGTTAGTCAAATCATAACCGGTTAATGGTTTTGAATTTTAAAGTTAATTTTTCTAATATAAATGTGTTATAGATTTAAACTTACTTTATATTAGGAAAAAAACGGCTAAATTAATTTTTGAAAGTGTTAAAACCGGTTTCTAAATGAAAAAAAAAAGTTTTTATGAAAAAAATCGGGTTTTAAATTAAAAAAATATATTTTCAAATAAAAAAATTGGCTATTTTTTTAATTGGTTTTTGTTTTTAAAATTGATTTTTTTTCTTTTTTATAACTGGTTAATAATCAATTTTGTTACCTAGATTATTTCTTTATCAATAATAGACTTACCATTGTAATTATTTTTTAGTTAGAGTATATAAATAGTACATAGTATATAAGGTGTAATAACTCAACAAATAATAAGTCTATTATTTGATAAAGAAATAATCTAGGTAACAAATTTAGTTTATCAATCTAAACTAATTTTTAAATAAACTGAAATCAAATTTGATTTTTTGTTTAATCTTAACGTGTAACCACTATTACAATTTACAAACTAATTATATTTATCTAATATTTTTAATATTTAGAAATAAACAAGCAAAAATCATTACCTAAGAAAAGAACAAGCAGCAAAATGGTGACCAGCCATTCAGGAAATATAACATTAAAAATCACTCCAATGCTTATGCCAAGCATGAGCATTGGTTGAATGAGAAGTGCCAAATCATAGTCAATCATAGGAGCATTCATTGTAGGATGCCTCAGTTTAAGGTTATAGTGAACACTTGACAATGCTGCACCCATTATCATACCTAAAACAAATAACAACTAACATACATGAGGTAGTGATGTTTGTGAACCTATAAATATAATATAGGTGTCTTTTTATATTATTTGTTAAAGTGGCATATTTAAGAAAGATTATAAAAAAAAAATACATGCATAATTTATACACTTATTTTAATTAAAATAAACATTTTAAAAAATTAATTAAAAAATCTAGCTATTTCCACATTTTAAAGAAATAAAAAAATAATTATATATATATTTTAAAATCTAAAGACTACATACATAACCTAAAATATTTTAACCTGTATAACATGTAATTAACCCTAAATATTATATAAATAATAAAGATACATTATTATTATTTGTAGGATGGTGAACTCTTACATTTTGAAATAGCTGTGGATGATTTCTGATCAAACCCAATAATAAGAGTAAGCATAGGAACGTATATGCCACCACCACCAACACCTCCTACACTTCCAAATGCTGCTCCACAGAAACCTATTATTGTGCCCACAACTATTTGCCACCCAAGTTTCATATCCTGCTTATTAATAATAGTTCATAATTAATAATAACACTAATACATAAATAACATCCAAATCCTAGATATTACACATGTGTGACTACATTAACGTACGCAAAGTGTCTAATTAAGATAACAAAAATTAACTTGCTATAGTAGTACACAAAAATGTAAGAGGTATTTTTTTCCCCCATGAAATCAGCACAAATTTAAAAGGAAATTATGCTTTTTCATTAATTAAAAAAAAAAGACAAGGAAAGGGTAAACAATTTTTGTTCTTTTTTAGCATGCCATACAAATTATCACAACTTAAATCCCTTTGTATAAATTTTGTATAATATGAAAAAAAATTATACTGTTTTTTTTCTCTGTGTATGTAAAAAAAAAATTATAATTTAATTTTAATAAACTGAAAATATAAAATAATTTTACACATATATTTATTTACATAATAACACTTCAGTAAAAATAACTATTTTTTATAGTGATAGCGCTGAACCGTCATTGAAAAGATTACTAACTCATTAGATTTATGTATTTCATTGCATTAATGAAGAGCTTGCTTACCGGCCAGACATGTTGATAACCTGATTCTCCCGGTTGCCATAAGAACTCTACAATATTGGTAACTAAATTCTGTTCATAAGCATAATCCTTTGTATCATTGAATCTTGACCCTTCCAGCTTCATGAAAATTCTATCTCCCGAAACTAACATGAAAACCGATGAAAAGTATAACATTATCATCACCATCGTCCGAATCGAACCCATTGTTTTTCTTTTTCTTCTAAGTAACTCTCACTTCTTCTATTATTATTATTATTTTTATTTTTTCTGAAAAATGTTCTCCAAAATTACATATTATCTTTCTTTCTTTCTTTCTTTTTTTGGTGGTGAAAGGATGAAACTAAAACATTGTACTGTTGAGAAGAATGATAAAAACGGAAACTAACAAGCGAGGGAAAAAAAATGAAGAAATAAACTGTTATTTGGAAATTAAAGGATGAAAAAGAAGGAAAGGGAGAAGATTAAAAAGTATGAGTGATGATTAACGATCACAAATTTTTTGCAGAGAGTGGTGAAGGTTGTTAAATGGCGAAAAGAGCGCTCTCCCTCTTTTTCGCTTAGCTTTCAAAATTCAACAAGCAACTATTACAAATATTAAAAAAAATTTAACTAGAGTAATATTATTAAAAAAAATTAAAAGATCTATTATTTACGTTTTTTGTGCAAAAATATACCGTATTAGATATTGTTAGGTTATTTCATTGATTCTTGATTAGGATCTTGATGGCAATGCTAGAAGCCAGTCTAAATTTAAGTTTCAAAAACATTGTACACAAATACTCTTTTTAAGAATTTTCAACCATATACAATATACATTGAATTTTTTATAAAATTAAATATTATATAATCTTTTGTTTTTGTTTTTGCCTTGTATTTGGTTTACATTATTCAAATTTTCATTTTTTCCGTTAAAAACGCTAATCTCGTTCTCCTAGCATCTACCTTTCATCAACTCAAAAGTTTTAGAGCAATTTAACATTTCGTTTTTCAATTTTAAGTTGCTATTTTTATTTATTTTATCATTTATTAACTTTAAAATATAAATATAAATACAGAATTATCTTTATTTAAATTTAAATAAAATATAAAATATAAATTTAAATTTTAAGTTTTATTTCAAACTTCAAACTACTAAAGGAGCCATTAAAACAGACAAGACTTCCTCTTGATCTTGTAAACGTGTCTAAAATCAAAGCAAAACTGAGTATCCAGTCAAACTTGAGTGAAAACTAACTTAGAAACAACAAAAAGATAAGAGAGGAAAAAAAAGGGAAATAAAGATAATCCGAAGAAATTTAGTTTCAAATCAAAATTAAAATTATATCTAACATTCAATTAAAATTATGTGTATCCACTATCCAGTTAAACTTGAACGAAAACGAATTTGAAAACAATAAAAACGAAGTCGAGTGAAAACTTGTGTTGTGTCCAGTTAAACCTGTCAATTGTGATATTAAAGACTAGGATCATACCAGAGAATTATTTTAAAATAGTATCTTATCATATCATATCTTAAATTAAACTTACACAGATTAAAATGAATCAAAATCTTCTGTAATTGATTTTTAAAAACAGAAAGTATTTAATTCTATCATAGCTTAAACTCTAAATAAAGCACATCCTATAAATTCTGATTCAAAGAAAACTGTGTTCCTGTTAGCATACCGATCATGTGTATCAATACCATCAAATCTCTGAGGAAATTGGACATAGCAGACTTTCTTCCCAGTTTGAGGGTCCATTAAAAAGAGAAAAAGTAGATTCTTTACCATATATTAGCCTATCGGTCATCTGCTTTGCACAAGCATAAGACCATCTCTGCTTCTCTACTGGACCAAATATACAAGGACTAACGTCTTCCTTTAGCATATAGTATTTAGGATCCTGCAGCATGAAAAAAGTAAGGGTAAAATACAAGGGTACCAGCATCATATTAACCTAAATCCTCGTGGAAGATTAGTGATCAATTTTACAAATAGAAAGGTGCTATTAGGGGGTAGTAAATGAAAACAAAGAAGTGTACCTGATTGGAGCAAGAAGTGAGGAGAGAATGAAAGGCCAAATTGAAGGACTTGGTTACTTAGTTACTTAAAGAGGCACCAAATTTCTCATGGACTATGCAGAAAACCTCTCTCTGTCATGAGGGGAAGAATAATCAATATCTGGACTAATCAAAATTTCAGATCAAAGTAAGCATTAAAAGCCAAGTAGCACTTAACCCAAAGATTTATTTATAGGACTCTGCTTGTTTGAGAATCTGTCGGTTTAATATGAGTAGAACCATTGATGTAATAACACATGATTTGTTTAACCCAAAGAACATGATTTGCCAAAAGTAGCAACCAATATGTTGCAGTGAGTGCAGACTAATATCCATCCATGTAATATTTTCAATCGCTCTTAAACAAGTGCTTTACATTTATCTATACTTCTAATGAGAGATTGAATTGGATAAACTGAATAAAATGACTCAATTATGCCAATAAAGGCTTACATCTAGAAATTGAATTGCCTTACCTTACCACACTGCTTTAAGTTTGAAAGGTTGAGAGGGAAATTGGAGGGAACAAATTTCATTCTTGACATGGACAAAACAAAGGCCACCACACAATTGCTGCAGAATGAATAACACTGCTCATGTTTGTTAAAGAAACAAAATGAAAGGAGAGAGATATCATAAAATTAAAGTAGTATTTTGTCATTATTGTTCAACTAGCTTGTGACATTTGTTCTTCAAAGAATCAGTACAAATTCTCAGAACTCAAAAGCACTCACTGCAGAAAATGTCATATACAAATAGTCCAGTCTGCACAACACATGAATAGAAAAGATACACACATCAACTAACAGGAAACACTAAAAAAAAAGTGTAGTAGAAACTTTGTTTAAATACTAGTCTTGGTTAAAAAGATTGGAAATCAACAGAGTCAAGATATTAAAAAATGAGGATTTGTTTCTCCAAAACTTTGTTTTCTTTTTTTTTTTTTTCTTTCAACAAAAAGACGAGAGATCAAAAAAAGGGAAATAAAAGAAAATCTGTTTCTTTTTTTTTACGAGAAAAAAAAATCAGTTAAGTGATAGAAAAATGTTTGGGTTGAAAAATCAGTTAAAACCTTACAGAAGAAAATTTTTCAAATCAAAATTCAAATCATATCTAACATTCAATTAAAAGTTAAAACTGTGTGTATCCACTGTCCAGTTAAACTTAAATGAAAACCAATCTGGAAAGAACAAAAACGAACTCAAATGAAAACTTGTGTTGTGTCCAGTTAAACCTGGTCATATCAAATAATTATTTTGAAACAGAATCTTATCATATCATATCTTAAATTAAACTTACACAGATTAAAATCAATCAAAATCTTCCGTAATTGATTTTTTAAAAACAGAAAGTATTTAATTATATCATAGCTTAAAGCCTTCAACTATAAATAAAGCACATCCTATTAATTCTGATTCATGAGTCTCACATTCTTGTGAAAGAAAGCCTAACCTGTTTTTGGAAAGTGTTTCTAGTGTCAATCATGGTTGCCAAGATGAGAAGCAAGAAAACTTTGAAGGAGTTGTTGAAGCTGGATTTGAAAACAATAGAAGCTATGGCTCCGAATCCATTCCGCCTTACAAGAATTGACGTCTTAGTGTCCCTGCAGAATCCGGAGTACTGCAAAGTGAACCGGGCAGCAATTAAGGCAAATCAGAGTCTCTACCGCAAAGAGGACCACGCTGTACTCAAGAGGTTCTTCAAAGCTTTGAAGCTGCACCACTCTCTTGGAAAGGCAAGCATGAAAAAGAATAAAGACAAGAGGACGCCGGATAAGAAGAATGCTGCATCATCACCTTCAACAGGATCCACATTAGCATCTACATCAACAACAAAGACTGATATTCCAGAGCTTCCGGAAATTTTCAAGGCGATTATAGCTTCATTGAAAGGATTTGATGTAACTTTTGTGATGCAGAGGAAGTTAACAAAGACTGATTTGGAGCCTAATAACAGCCGGTTGGCGATGCCGGAGAAGCAGATAAACGAGGAGTGCAAGTTCTTGGCACACAAAGACGCGGAGATTCTGAGGATTCTTGAGGCTCGGGATGGGAAGGGGCGGCTGATTGGGATGAAAGTAGGGCTCATAGAACCGTCAGGTGAAGTGTGCCATGATCAGGTTCTGAAGAAGTGGAATATGACCTCTGCATCAACTTATAATCTAGCGAGTTCTTCTTGGTGCGACATTGCTAGGAGGAATCATCTCAGGAAAGATCATCTTCTCAACATTTGGTGCTTCAATGATGCCGCCAATAAGTTTTATTTTCTTCTCCATCATGTAGGCTCTGAACCTTTTGAGCCTTGCAATGAAATCAAGACTTGCTAAGCTTGTGAGCGGGGGAACATGAAGGGAGTAGGGCATTCTAGTAAGACTTCTTTCCCTCCTTGCACTGGGTTCGGCCTCTGTTCCTCTCCCGTTGGTCGAGTTATTACTTTCTCCAAGACTTCTAGTTCAACCTCTGTTCCTTACTTCTGTCAAGACTCATTACTTTCTCCAAGAGCCCTAATCTAATAGGGGAGGATGGTGCTTATAGGGAAAGAGTTAATCTGAGTTAATCTTGTTTAACCTGCTCTGCGGTTAGTTTTAGGGTTTAAATTGAAGTATTTTAATGAAATTAGAGATAAAAAGGTAAATAGGGATTGGTTAAATATTAAATAGTAAATACTATAGTATAGGAATTGTTAGATTGCAAAAACATTGTATACAAATACTCTTTGAAAGAACTTTACAATTTACATTGAACTTTTTATAAAATTAAATATTAAATAATTATTTTTTCTTGTATTTGAGTTTATATTAGTTAATTCTCCATTCTTTTTTCCATTAAAAATGCATTCTTTTTTCTATTAAAAATAATTAACCTTCTAGCATCCACCTCTCATTAATCAAATAGTTTTACAGCAATTTAGCAGTTTATTAACATTTCGCTTTTCAATTTTAAGCTACTAACTACTATCTTTGTTTAATTTATTATTTACTAACTTTAAAACATAAATATATATACAAAAATATTTTTTATTTGAATTTAAATAAAAATTTAAATTTTATATCTTAATTCTAATAATTAAAAATATAAAATATATTTTTTGTTTTTGAAAGTTTTTATTTGTATTAAATATACTCTTGATAGCTAAATTTTAAAAAAATTTATGAATAATTCAATAATAATAAATAATAACTATATTTGATTTGCTTATGTTAAAAGTTGTGCTGATAAAATTATTGGGGCAAAAAACAGAAATAAGCCAAGGGAGAAAATAATTTACGTGAATCAGCCAAAACGAAAACTGCTTCATGAATCCACCCATGTACGTTTATATGTAATTCGAACCAGCTAAATTCGAACTCCATTCCTACATAATTCGAACCAGTTGGGTTCGAATTATATACAAACACACGCACACACTAATTCGAACCAGCTTGGTTCAAATTACACACAGTAATTCATGGTATAATTCGAATTATGCTGTTAAAAAATTAATAATTTATTAAAAAAATTTTATTAAAAAATTTATTAAAAAAATTAATAATTTAAAAATTAAAAAATATATTTTTTATTTCATATGTTAAAAAAAAGCTAACAAAATATTTAATTACGAGACTTCTTTAAAATATTAATGAGCTATCAATTCGAATTCTATACAATACTTTTCTGTCCATTTTTAATAGCTCATGAATATTTTTTAATAAATTTTTTTAATAAATTTTTTTAAATTATACTACAAAAAATATTTTATCCTATGCAAAACAATTTTAAAAAAAATGGTTTAAAAAATGTTAGGAGTACTATAAAAATTTGTAATGTTCTAATAACTTAAGTAAATACATGCATGTACTCAAATTTTAAATAAAATATTCTACATAGTCAATAATAATTTAGAAATGAAAGAAAATATTTTATTCCATACAAAATAATTAAAAAATATATTTTATTCTATACAAATAATTTTTAAAAATGGCTTAAAATATGTTATGAGTACTATAAAAGTTTGTAATATTCTAGTGATTTAGGTAAATACATGATAAAAATATTTTTTCTCTAATTTCTAAATTATTAGTGACGATGTAGAGTATTTCTTTAATGTCCTAAGTCATTAGGACATTACAAATTTTTATAGTACTTCTAATATTTTTTAAGCCATTTTTTAAATTATTTTGCATAGAATAAAATATTTTTTTGGTATAATTTAAATAAATTTATTAAAAAATATTCATGAACTATCAAGAATGGACAGAATTTCTATTGTATAGAATTCGAATTGCTCACCATATAATTTGAATCAGAGTGATTCGAACTTCCCTATGCGTAATTCGAATCATGTAATATCTCACCATATAATTTAAATAATTTTATTAAAAAATTATCATGAATATTTTTTAATAAATTTATTTAAATTATACCACAAAAAAATATTTTATTCTATGTAAAATAATTTAAAAAATGGCTTAAAAAATGTTAGAAGTACTATAAAAATTTGTAATGTCTTAATGACTTAGGATATTAAAGAAATACTCCACATAGTCACTAATAATTTAGAAATTAAAGAAAAA
Source organism: Arachis hypogaea (assembly GCF_003086295.3). Lineage (NCBI taxonomy): Eukaryota > Viridiplantae > Streptophyta > Magnoliopsida > Fabales > Fabaceae > Arachis > Arachis hypogaea. Next base: position 142,342,725 of record NC_092051.1, read on the forward strand.
ATATTTTTATCATGTATTTACCTAAATCACTAGAATATTACAAACTTTTATAGTACTCATAACATCTTTTAAGCCATTTTTTAAAATTATTTTGTATAGAATAAAATATATTTTTAATTATTTTGTATGGAATAAAATATTTTCTTTCATTTCTAAATTATTATTGACTATGTAAAGTATTTTATTTAAAATTTGAGTACATGCATGTATTTACCTAATTAAAACATTACAAATTTTTATAGTACTCCTAACATTTTTTAAGTCATTTTTTTAAAATTATTTTACATAGGATAAAATATTTTTTGTAGTATAATTTAAATAAATTTATTAAAAAAATTTATTAAAAAATATTCATGAGCTATTAAAAAAGGACAGAAAAGTATTTTATGGAATTCGAATTGATAGCTCATTAATATTTTAAAGAAGTCTCGTAATTAAATATTTTGTTAGCTTTTTTTTAACGTATGAAATAAAATATATATTTTTTTAATAAATTATTAATTTTTTAACAGCATAATTCGAATTATACCATGAATTACTGTGTGTGTAATTCGAACCAAGCTGGTTCGAATTAGTGTGTGCGTGTGTTTGTGTATAATTCGAACCCAATATAGAAATGAAGTTCGAATTTAGCTGGTTCGAACTACATGTAAACGTGCATTGGTGGATTCATGAAGCAGTTTTCGTTCTGGCTGATTGGTGTAAAATTTTACTCCCTTTAGCTTATTATTGTGATTTGCCCAAATTATTGTTGAATTGGTCCTAATATTTTTAAAAAATCAACTGTCATAGATATATTTGATACAATTCAAAAAATTTTGAGACAAAATTGAAATAAAATAAAATTTATGAATATTTTTAACAAATTTTAAGGAAAAAAAATATATTTTACCCTAATTAAAAACGCCATCTAACAAAGAAGGCTTCCTCTTGCAAACTTGTCAAAATTATGTATACTCAGTGAAAACGAATTTGGAAACAACAAAAAGATAAGAAAGAATGAAAGGAGATAAAAGAAAATCGGTTAAGTGATAGAAAAATGCTTGAGCAGAAAAATGGGACTAATGATATATTTCTCAATCACAAATCTTTTACAAATGTATGCTGCTGAATAAGCTAGCATTACAGGTAACTGGGGCTTCCAGAAAATGACTATTTCTTCTCCAACTCCAATATTTCAATTCCAAAGAGTTATGGTATGCAAGTTTATTCCACCTTTTTGCTAGATTTGGGATCACTGCCTTCTTGAGATGAGTTGGCTATCTTGGACTCGTCGAACTCCAATAACTGATTTGAAACAAAATCAAAAAGTTGTTATGCATAAATTCTACAGGTCTAAGTCTAGTTAAACATACATTCAGTTAGTCTTCCTCTAACTATAACTCGATTCATAAGGATTGTTATTACTACGATAAAATGTTAAACATACTTAATAACCTTATAGAAACCTTAACAGGAAACTTTAGGTCAATTTACATTTGTAAATATGTACAAGATTTAGTTTTGATCTGTAACATGATGCAGTTTTTTTAAAAACAGTTAAAACCTTACAGTAGAAGAAAATTTAGTTACAATGTTATAGTTTCAAACCAAAATTAAAACTCACACTTTCTAGTGGTTTCTAACATTCAATTAATATCCAAAATAGAATTTAACTTTTGATCCACTATCAATGAACCATTAGGTATTTTTATTCTAAAAAGAAAATGCTTGAAACTTTTATTGCCATTACACTGTTGCAATTTGCAAGTAATTTGTTTTTACAAAGTACCCTATTGGGTATGTACTGCCCTCACAAAAAATTAGTAAGAATTTAACAATGAACAGATCAGAGGTAAAATTAGTAAGTCAAACGAACCTGTTTAACATCAGCATTCCATATGCAATGAACAGCCAAAGATCCAATTACAGCAGGTACAATGTATAAAAGAGCAGGCTGAAACAAAGATAAAAGGAAAGAAGGAGGGGGGAAGGGGGGAATCCAATCAATCCATGTTAAAAGAGAATGCATTTCCTATATGAATCTAAAAAAGCTAATTTCAATAGTACTCTTTTCTACTAAAATGTACTAACACTTCAAAGTTCATTTATAATTGATGAATATTTTATGATATATGAGTAAACATAAAAACTGGAGGAACTTTGCAACTTTAGTACTTAATTTTGTAGGTGTTTTCAAACTGCAGGATGGCCCAGCACACTACATGGCCTTAATTTTGTCAGTCGGATGCACATTTCATCATATTATTCACAAAATTGTCAAAGAAACATGATATTTTCACATGCTTGATCAGCCATATGTGTCAATATGATCTTCAAATACTTTCTATCTTAAACTACCATGACATCATAATTGAGAGCCAAGAACAGAAGAGGGAAGTAAAAGAAGAAATAAGTACTCAGATCCAGTCACCTGAGCAGCTTGAAACCAATTCATCACAAAAATTGTAAGCGCCAAGCCAATAGTATATCCTAAAAATGAGCTTTTGAAATACTGAGGCTGTTTTCCTCTAGACACATCAAACCGCAAAGCCAATGCTATGAAGATACCTGAGGGTATTTTATAAAAAAAATGAAATAACAAAATTATGACATAGAAGTCACTGACTCTTCACCCCAAAATGCACATAAGTATGAAAATATGAAAGATGAAAACTGCATAAAATTCTGCAGTACATGCAGGGTATACAATAAAAAAAAGTATATAATCTTTTCATGACTAATTCCACAATGTGAAGCATATAAGAAAATATGAAACATGTTTCATAACAGAAATGAGATAGGAAAAGTTCCCTATTCAAATGGTCACATAGAGAACAATGGTCAAGTAGTGCAAGTGCAACATGGATGGAATTGAAACAACCATACAGCCTCTATAAAATAGTCATTGACTAAATATGTGGTTAACCATAGGTGAAACAAAATTGAAGATCAGAATAATCTCAAAGAAGAATTTTACAGACTTAAACTAGGTGAAGATCTTAGAAGTTCTGGTTAGTAGAGGATGACACTACCACAAGAATTTACATTTAACTTTTTTGTTATATCAGGTGTAATTAGGGAGATAACATTTGTTATTTTATTTTGTTGCTGTTTGTTGCTCTACCAATAGCTTTTGAGGTTTCATGAAGCCAAAGGTGAGAGCAACCATTCTTCCTCATTCCACATGAAACTCACTTTTGTGTCCCTATAAATTGACAGATAATGTGGTGAAATGCATTACCTTTGTTTTAAAAACTTGCATTTTAACATTCCTCAAGTTGAGCCACTTAAAAATTTAACATCCCTACTCACTCATTAACGTACAACTCTTTTCCTACAATATATCAGAATCCAATACCAGATATAAATTAAGAAGTTCTACACTAATCTCACTGCTACAAAAAGCCGGATACATTTGCAAGAAAATACATCAATAAACAAGTCAGCCTACCAGGGATGACAATGTCACCAAGGCCAAGCATTGAAAATGGCCGGGTAGAATCTGCTGTGGGGAACAAAAGCTGAAAAATAATTGGAATGATCAATATTAGGAAGATATTGTATAATGTATACTATTTAACTTCATATAAAGGAGAAAATAAACTCAATTCACTTATATAAGACTTTAACCTTTATCGGAGCATCAAATGATTTAGCAACGCTAACCATCACTGGAGTGAAGAAAACCCAGAAAATGTCATATACAAATAGTCCAGTCTGCACAACACATGAATAGAAAAGATACACACATCAACTAACAGGAAACACTAAAAAAAAAGTGTAGTAGAAACTTTGTTTAAATACTAGTCTCGGTAAAAAGGATTGGAAATCAGCAAAGTCAAGATATTAAAAAATGAGGAATTGCTTCTCCAAAACTTTGTTTTCCTTTTTTTTCTTTCAGAAAAAAAAAAAAAAGAAAAGAGCTTATCTAAATTTTCTCAAATGAAGAACACAATTTTGAGCAGCTTGATTTAGTTGCAGACAAATGACGGGTGATCCAGTGGGGGAAAACAGTAATTAAAACTTAGTAAAATTAAAATTAAAATTAAAACAAAACGGTTCTAAAAACACCATTAACAATGAGGATAATTGAAGAAAATATTCTTACCAAGAGAATAGCACCAGTCTTGAAAGATCCAAGAGAAAGCATTTCAATTCCCTGCGAAGATTAAAGATTAAGCCAGTTGTCACTCCACTAGTTACTAATTCAAATGTGATTTACACAAACAAGGTATTATCAGTTAGTTTCTAAACCCTTGCTCTTCGGAGTATAATTATCATACTTTCAACATTTATGATATAAAAGAATATATTTATTATTTAATGCATTCAATTCAGTTGCTCATAATATGTACAAAAGCACAACAATAAAGAGAAACAAAGAATGCTAACCTTACAGTTCTAAAAGATACCTTTTCCAGGCAAGAGAAATGTAAGTAAAATGAATGAGTTTAAGGAACAACACATTAAGGATCAAACCTGAATACAAAAAGAAAGCCCCAATATATTATTTGCCAGCCAATGCTTCTGCCTAGCATACCAAGCACAGAAAAAAGTTCCAGGGATTGCAGCAATTATCTGTGACTTTGTAAACTCAATCTCCAAAGCTGTGTAAGAAAGGTGTAATGAAAAATATCATTCTGCATGATGGAAGCAAGTTACTGTCAACTAGACCAAATGCAAACAGCCAAAAAAATGCAAAATTCAAACACTTTGTCGCTATATATGTCCCCTATAGGTATTTTGTTCATATAACTTTTATGTACGTGTTTGCTTCAAATATAGTCATTAACTAAACAAGAAAAAGAAAGTATACTTGGCAAGGAAAAATTCTCAGGAAGTTATACTTCACACGTACATCACAAAACTAGCTGCCGTAGTCAGCAGAAGCAAGTGATACAAGTTGAAGAATATCATCACTGACTAAAAGATGACTGGTTATATATAACTTCAGGGTTGATACCCCAGTTAAAGAGTTCACAGAGAGAGTAGGGTGAAAGAAGGAGGCAAGCATGTCTCACATACAACGGAAATATGGGAAGCGCCAGACAATGATGTCCTCGTTCCAGTGCTTTGGTAAATACCGTTTGATAAGTGGTAATACCGTCGCCCTGTAAAAAGAGAAAGAATAAATGTTAGAAAGATGGCAAATATGAAGGGGAAAGAATCTACATGGGACATAATGGCCCTAGGTAAAGAACATACGAAAGCGCAATAATCCCAAGTAAAATGAAGTAGGCTGTCAATACAGCATTCACCAAGTCCTTTGATAGAAATTTGAAGAGTAAGAAAAGTGAGAGCAACATTGCACTCCCAACAAAGGGAAAACGCATGGCATGTTCATTAGACATTGTTTCCTGCATTATTATTATATACATGCCACATTTCAGGGAAGTCAGTTCTCAAGATGAACAAAGAGCAACATATGAAGTAACTGAGCATGAAAGGTACTACTCACAGAAGGCGGAGTTGGTTTGACGGAACGATAACATCCCACAAACACAGTGAGGCAAGCAGTCAAGATAACATTTACATTTGGTTCTACTTTAATTACAAGAGGTGCAAAGGTTAAACCTGCCACAAAAGATAGAAACTAACTAATTAACAAAAAATTATCTCAAAAAAAAAAAAAAGAAGCAAAAAACAAAATGAAAAAAAGAGAAAAGAAAAAGAGAAACGCTTTTTGGCTCCCTATGCATGTAAAATTGGAGAGAAAGGAACTTGAAAGGCCTACATATATCTTGATTTTAACTCCTCTCATGGACAATCCAAACGGATAATAGCACAACCATCTGAATTCAAGAACCTATTAAGAATTCTAAACCACAATCACTTTATCACTCATTCAACCCTACAGCTTAGTGAATTTACATTCCAAGCCATCTATGTTAATCAGTAGCAGGAGCAGAGATAAACATCAACTGAATTATCCTAGAATTCTTAAAGGTAATTTCAGGGAAACCAAAGACTAGTCTTCATTTTCACCCATTTCCAATTTACTCAGAAATATTACCTCCAAAACATAAATTAACAAAGCAAAATTATTTAAAAAATAAAATAAAAGAAACGATCAATTAGTAACATTGAAGAGAAACTTTCCACTAACCTGCTAAAGCCAAATTGGCAATTTTCTCAGTGCTTTTCATGTTTCAAAAATCTACCTTACAAGTAGCAAAAAAAAAAAAGATCTTCTGAAGTATAATCTTCCGAATATGGACCTCCCCCTGCGATCACAAAACGACGAGAACTTCAGAATTCAGAAATCAGAAGTTCATCATTGTTCAATTTCAGAAATGAATTTCCCAAAATTATAACGTTTAAAAAGGATCTCGGAAATAAAATGAAATGAAACCTCTTGCAGCGACAACACTAGGCACAGTCGCAGACTTTGCAGATCGGAGAGGCCAGGAACGAAAAAATAAAATAAGACTATGGTTTTTATCAAAAATGAAATAAATGGATTCAATTTTAGGGTTTTAAGATTATTTCGTTTTAATATTTTGATATTGATTTGTTTAAATTTCTAAACATCTAATTAAATTGTAGATCACGCGGTAACGAGGATGAAAGCGGATTTAGCTTCTCCTCCACGTAGGTGGAGGTGTGTAAGCCAATCAAATGCCTTCAAATTGCCACGTCAGTCAATATTACCCTTTTTAGATTTTAGTTTACCCTTTAGCCGTTGAAAGTTGAAACTTGAAACACAAAAGTCTCCAAACATGCCAAATCAGCCGGCTCAAGTTTGTTTATGTGTTATTTGTTTTCTAATGCGAACTGATCCGGTTAGATCGAAAATTTCGTCATTCAATCATTAATTCAGATTAAATCATCATTTAAATTGATTAAATACTTTTAATTTGGTCAAATTTAATTAAATCCAATAAAATATAATTAAATATATTTAAAATTAGTTTAATTTTATTCATCAAATTTGGTTAAATTTGATTAAATTAAAAAATATGTATTTTTTATGCATGTTTTTTCTATTAAATGTATTATGTAAATAAAATTAAATCATATTTTTTATCTCAATGATTGTTATTTTTATTTTTTTCTATAAATACTTAAAAAGTATAATAAATATAAATTTATAAATATTTAAAGAGTATAATAAATATAAATTAATTGATGAGTTATTAAAATTTAAAAATAATAATTAATTGAATATAAAATAAAACAAAAAAAGATATTTATTATGAAAAGAAACAAATTAAATTAAATTTTATATAATTATTTAATTATGACCAGATCAACTGGTTCAATCTATGACCCACCGATTAAATTAATGACCCAATAATCTAATAGTCTCATTGATTCGATTTTGATAACTATGCTAATATTTAGTCAGAATAAAAAAATAAAATTTGATTAATGATTCACGAGAGTGAAATATAAATAGAAACATAGGTACCTCATAAAACATCGGATAATATTCCGATCAAGAATATTTTTAAATAAAAAAATAATTCTTTTTATTGGAATAAGAGCAATAAAAAAATTATATACATATTTTTATTAATTTAGTGAGAATCTTTATTTTTTATTCAATTTTCTTCTTCACCAAAAATATTCTCTAAATAAAAACCTTTATCACCAAATTTTAAAAAATATAGAATACAAACATGAGTTAAACATATGTATATTTATATAATATGCAACTATTTGCAAATGCCAATTTATCTATTCTCTACTACTAATATCCTAACTACTAATGTTGACCATTTTTAATATTACTATTGATATTTTATTCAAGAATAAAGTGATGATTTAGTCCCTAAAAAATTATTGCATTAGACAAATTAATTTCTGAACAATTAAAATACTAAATTGGTTCTTGAAATTAACTCTTGTTGAACACCTGTAGTCCTTCTGTTAACACTGTTAAGTTTTTAAGTCGCCAAAATGTTTTTTGTGTTTTTTAAAGTAGTGTTTGTTTTGAGGTATTGAGACAGAGATGGAGAGATTGAGACTCAGTATTATGTTTATTGGTTCAGAGACTGGTACTAAAATTTTTTTTTCTGTCTCCAAAATTTTATTATTTCAGTACCTCTAAAAAGTGAAGACACATGGGACTAAAATTTTTAGAGATATAAACTGAAACTTTAATAACATTTTATACCTAAAATATCCTCATTTCAATTAATTAATTCCAATTTTATCTTTTGTTCAAATTAAATTAGAGTTTCATTATTGTTTCAATTTCTGTCTCCTATTTTACACCAAACAGAATACTGAGATTTATTTCAATCTCTACCTCTTAGTCTCTATCTCTCAATTTCAATTTTTCTATCTCTTTCTCTCAAACAAACGCTACTTAAAGGACAGAAACGTTATGACTCTGATATAAAGTGCTATTAAAAGACTGATTTGTCTAATGCGATATTTCTCTATCTTTTCATCGAACGCTACTCTATTCAATTTATATTTGAAATGGCTATGAAAAAGAATAAAAAATCTCGTCAAATACAAGTATATGCATAACATGTGTTGTACGAGCATATTTGAGTGTTAGACACTAACATGAATTAGACGGACATTTAACTTAGTTGATATGTTTAAAATTCTAACTAAATTCAACCTGGTAGCGAAAGTAAATGGATCAACTTTTACACGATTCTCGTGCATTTTTTCCACTCGTAATAACTATGGAAACTTTAACACTTAATCACATGTTCTCGAATAAAAATAGTTGTGCAAATGGATTAATTAAAGTTAATCACACCTAGATTTTTTATTTAATTGTTTATGATTGCGTTTTTAGAGTAATCTTTTTAGAAATATCTTTCTCTAGAACAATTTATATGTAATTTTGTATTTTGAATTTTTGTCCGTTGTTTAAAAAAAAAAGAATATCAAAGGATCACACATTTCTTAACAAAACAAAATAATATTGGCTATGCTTTGGTGAAGAGTAACGGCTATTTAATTTTTTAAGATAATGTGGTTTCAGATGAAAATAAAACAATTTCGCTAGATAACTAACTAAAGTACCAGCCAAACAAAAAAATATATTCTCAATGCACCAATCAACATATTTGTTTACAATAATAAAAGTGTAATAGCGAAAATTCATTCTACATGACAAACAAAAGAACATTAATTTTTTTTGAAACAAAAAATACTCAACACACTAAAATAAAAACAAAACTCGAACACAAGGTTATCAAAAAAAATATTAATAATCATAACGGTTTAGTAATTAAGTCTTGAGAAGGAAGGTTGAGTTAAATTTGCGTTTAATTGAACTCCAAATATTTTCTAAGTTTTTCTAGTTATGCATGATCTTTTTTCATTTATGGAAAGAAGATGATTTAACCATGTATTAGTTAGTTTTTTTTTTTAAATATTGTTGAAACAAACTTGCATATATTTAATAATGACATAAGTTATGGAAAACTCATATTTATTTGTAAGTTTTCGTGTCATAATCAAATAACTAATTGAACCAAATCATGTCAATAAGAGAGTTATATGTTTGTCCCCTATAAAACCCGCTTTACAAATCATCATAATCAACAAAGGATTTGACATAACAAAAGACATTGATAATCGAGCATTGAACCATGGCAACACTCCTTAACATTTGTGTATTGTTCATCGTCATGGCTCATGCTTCTTTGTTGGTCGAAAGTGGAGGTGCATCTAATTTGGCGCCATCACCACTTGCAATGTACCAAACCTATTTGAGCCGCTGTTCACAGAAGGTAGCGCAAGACTGTCGCGACGAGATTCATTCGAGTGTAGTTTATGGCAATCAAACAGTTACTGAAAAATGTTGTTCCAACCTTGTAAATGTTGTGGGAAAGCAGTGTTATGACGACATGTCCAAATATGTTGCCACACTTCCAGATCTCAATCCCAAAAAGGACGAAATTCTGCAGAGGAGTAGAAATGTTTGGAATGCTTGTGCTACACACTAGTTGATTTCAACTCAATAACATATATATTGTAAATAAAATAATGAAATATTCTGTGTGAATAAAAGGTTATATGCATTTTTTCGCTTGTAACAACTTTCCAAACTTTGTTAACTAAGTGAAACATAACACTTAATCACATGTTCAGAAATAATTGTGCAAATGGATTAATTAAAGTTAAACACACCTAAATTTTTTATTTAATTGTTTATGATTTTCTTTTTACAATAAATTTTTTAGGAATATTTTTCTCTAAAACAGTTTATATGTAATTTTGTTTTTGAATTTTCGCTCGTTATTAAACAAAAATATCAAACTTGACTCATATTCATTTTTGAAAGGATAAGACATTTAACAAAACATGGGCTTTGCTTTGGTGAAGAGTATCAAATCAACTATTTTAATTTTTTAAGATAATGTGGTTTTAGATGAAAACAAAACAATTTTGTTAGGTAATCCAACTAGGATATTAGTCAACTGCAACCAACTAGTGTATAAACGGGAATGGATCCTCTCAATTATTAAAAAAAAAAATTGAAGGAGTAAAGTGTGATCTCTAATCCTTCATTATTTTCTCTTTCATGATTTTTTTGTCCCACTTATTAAATTAATGGTGAGAAATGAATAAATAAGGCGTTGACAACTTGAAACACGAGAAGTTATCCTAAAATAACACCAAAAAACTCCCTGAGAGTGTGCCCTGAGCGTTGGCAACACCAGGTTAAACTGGCACCACTTTGTGATAACACCGAGAAGCTCCTGGGAGTGTGCCCTGCCAGGTTTAACTGGCGCCATATACAAGTAAACCCTGAGATGACTTAGGAATGCAAGTTTCAACAAGTGTGCGTACGCACAAGTGTACGAACTGATACAAATGCAAAAAGGCGTTGGCAACGCCAGGTTTAACTGACGCCATATTCAAATCACTCTTCCACGAGCTTCAGTTTAAGAGATGGATGGTCTACAAAGAAGCCATCCCAGAGATAGCCTTTAAGCTTGAGGAAAATACATACTCTTTCCTAACCCTAACACTAAATGCTTACCCTAAGCTTAAATATTTTACTCCTTCAATTGTTAAAAAAAATTGAGATAATCTATGTCCGTATATGAACTGCAAAAGAAGCCTAACAAGTAGGGAAAAAAAATTATAAATCAAGAGTAATCTTAATCCCACATTCACTCTTATATACAGTAAAAAATAAAATAACTACAAAACTCTTTCTCTTTGCTTATGTATCACTGACGTCAAAGACCCCTATGTCCGCTCCCGCCACCAGCAGCTGGCCACACGCCCACACGTCCTCTTCCGCCACCAGCAGTTGCCAATTCTCCACTGTCAACTACGCATCACCTTCTACCACCTGCAGTCACGCGTGACGTCATAAATATTGTGACACAAACTTCTCTTCTCCTCTTACTCGAGTTAAGCCTCAATGTAGTCCCTGAACTTAAAAGTTCCTCAGAGTCATCCCCGAACTTGCACTCCGGGACTCAAAGTGGTCCTTCCAGCAATTTTTGGACAGGTGGCGCAATCGTAAAGCTTAGCTGGCAGCGTCGTTGACACGTGGGACTCACAGAAACGACGTCGTTTTGACTGTGGCGCCAAAATGACATGAAACGACGTCGTTTCACGCTGATTACGTCCCTCCCTCAATGTTTCAATAACGTATTGTCTCCCTCCTCTCTAAACACGAAACAAACACAACACAGAGTGAGGTTTCTTCTTCTCCCTCCCTCAATCTCCAATGGTGCATGTGCTCCTCCATTAACCGCTCCGATTTCAGTGGAAGACATTGGCTTTGGAGCATCGCTGCTTTCCTCTCCTTCATACACAAAGTTGGGAAGCCTGATTGCTCTGAAAGAGGTAAGCCAAAAATGAAAAAAAAATGTGGTTCCTCTGTTTTTTGATGTTGTTGTTAATCTAATATTCACAAAAGTTTAGGCCATTTTTTTCGATTGTCTTGGTGGGTATGAACGCCTCTGTTCTGTTCTCTGTGCTAGGGTTTAATCACTACTGGCTTTCGTAGTGGTTTGGCCAAGAAAATTATAGAGTAGGAGTGTTTCCTGTGTTTTGATGATATGAAAACGTGTTCTTTATGTGTTAGGGTTTACTGCTCTTAGTGGAGGAGTTTCCAAACTGTTAATGTGTTTCAGGACAATGACTCTGATCAATGAATTTGTTAAACAGAGTTTGCATGATCACAGTAGAAGTAAAGATCTTTTGGGAGTTGAAATTTTTTGTAACTCTGATAACAGATGCTGAATTTGACTGATTTACCTAATTGCCTTTCTTTGTATTGGGTTGGTTTAGTTAAATTGAATGAAATATGTAATGCTGTTTAGTTAAACAGAATGTGTGATCATAATGGATTCTTGCATACATATGTTAGAATAATATAAAGTAAGTTTTGCAATTGCTAATGAAGTTAAATTAGCTATTGGAATAGTCAAGTTGTTAGATGAATTTGGCCTGGACTAGTGGATTAGTTGTGGGAAAGGGTATGTAAATTTGAATGGTTTGATCCATGAAGATTGAAGTTAGTGTCTAGAGAACTGCTATCTTTAGTTAAACCAAAATAATGTTCTTGATTTCACACTTTCTCTGCATAGCTAGATGTGATTTCTTGGTATGACATCAGTAATGTTTATTCATTTCTTATTAGTGGACAATAATTGATTATTCTTTACTTTCAGATTCTTAATCTATTACTAGCAGTGATGTTTGATTTCAAACAATGGGTGTGATCAATTAATTTTTTTTTTGTAAATATTGGCAGATGGGTGATCCGTTAATTACCATTATATTTCACCATGGAGGGTCGTTTATCACAGGGGCTGATAGGAGTATGTCTTACAACGGTGGAGAGACTTGTGAGTTGCTGGATATTGATACAGACACGCTGGATGTATTCTTCATCCGAGACTATCACAACAAAATTGGGTATGACAAGGTTAGCCAAACTTGGTGGTTGGTGCCTAATTGGCCTATGCAAACTGGTTTAAGAGCAATAGCAGATGATAATGAGCTGATGGAGATGTGTTACCTGGCTCAGCAGAACAAGGGGGTTATTCATGTGTACTACGAACATGGAGTATCTGAGCCAGTGTATATTGAGGAAGTAAAACTAGTGGTTTCTGGCAAGGAGCTGATGCTGATACCAACCATTATCCCCACCCCAAAACCCACCACCAATGCCACAGCTGAACCAATTCCCAGCACAACACCATGCAATCCAACTTCTGAACCAAAGAATACTACTGAATCCACAAAACCAAAGGAGCCACCTACCTCATTGGCTGCTGGTAACCGAGACAAAGCAGAAAAAATTTTCCCCCAACCCACTGCAAGTCTTGGACCTAAGCCCAATCCACCACCAAAAACAATGGCCCAACCCAGTAAAAGCAAGCCCAAAATCCCACAAAAAAAATGCCCCAACCCACAGCAATTCCGAAACCTTGGTCCAAAGGAAAAGAAACCAAGAAGGCTAAAACAAAGAGAGGCTGTAAGAATGTAAAAACAGCAGCAGCAGCATGTGGAAGGAGGCCACTGACAAGAGCTGCTGCTACTGGAAATATTACAAGAACAATTGGTAAAGGAAAACAGCCCAAGACAGCCTTTGTTGCTTTGTCTAGTTCAGAGGGATCCTCAGACAGTCATGACAGTGACGATAGTGCAGAGGATGAAGCATATAGGCCTGGTGGTGATGAAGTGTCCAGTGAAGAAGACTTGCCTTCGGATAGATCAGCAGGAAAGAGTAATGTGAAATTGAGAAGTAGGCCAGGGAAGAAACTTACAAAAGGAAAGAAGTCTGTTATAGTTGAAGAAGATGGTCCTGTTTGTGCAGACTCAGATTCTGAGGATGATGAAATCATTTTTGGATCGATTTTTAAGTTTGGATCATCAGTTGCTCCTTATCATGATGTGTAGGATGATCCTTATAATGATTTTGATGGTGGAGACTCATGGCACTCAGAAGAAATGAAGACTCCTTCAAACTCTGAGGATGAGTTGGAGGAAGTTGATTCAGATGACGTATTCCCTGCATTTAGAGAAGGAGGGAGGTTTGGAGAGCTTAGGCTAAAGGTTGGAATGACTTTCACTACAAAAATGGAGTTCAAAGAGGCTGTGCGTGAGTATTGCATACAAGAGGGTAGAAGGATTTGGTTTAAGAAGAACGATAACGTGAGGATGAGAGCTGTGTGTAAGGATGCGAGCTGTGGCTGGCTTGTGTATGCCTCTAACAATACTGAGAACAACTGCTGGCAGATCAAGACATTCATGGATGACCACACCTGTGCAAGAGAGACAAAAAATAGACTAGCTAATAGGAAGTGGCTAGCCTACAAATTGGTGAAGAAACTAAGAAAATATCCGAATCTGAGACACTCCGAGGCTGCACAATATTTTAAGACTAAATGTAATCTGGAACTAAACAAGTCTTCACTGACCAGGGCCTTAGGAGATGCTAGATCTGTTGTGTACGGTGATGCAGCTGCCCAATATGGCATGGTGAGAGATTATGGGCTGACACTGCTGAAGAGCAATCCAGGATCCACTGTCACAGTTGGGGTTATACCTCAGCCCAACCCTGATGATGATCCAATTTTCGAGAAGATGTATGTTTGTTTGGAGGGATGTAAAAAAGGATTTCTGGCTGGTTGCAGACCCCTCATTGGCTTGGATGGGGCTTTTCTGAAGACCCGGCATGGTGGTCAGATATTGTCTGCAATTGGCCAAGATACAAACAATCATATATATGTTATTGCCTATGCAATTGTCCCTATTGAGAACACTGAAAACTGGAGATGATTCTTGGAATTACTTCATCAAGACCTGGGGGATTATAAGAAGAACAAGCTCTGTTTTATCTCAGATATGCAGAAGGTATGCAATATTTATAGGTTGTCACTTAAAATGATGTGTATACACTAGGCTGCTGATTATATATGCTGAATTAATCTATTGTGACTTAAAATGATGTTTATACACTGGTTGTGACTTAATAGTTCTTAGTTATAACAAGTCACTGGTTGTTACTTATTAGTTACCTATTGGGTGTGTTTCAACATGATGATTATACACATGGCTGCTGTCTATAGTTGCTGAATTAATCTATTGTGACTTATTTATGAAGTAGTTGTGACTTAAGAATTCTAAGTTATTTAGTGTCAACCTATCTATTGTAGTTATCTATATGATGTTAATACACTGGGCTGCTGTCTATATATGCAAAATTAACCCCTGGACTGATTATATGCTGCATAATGTTCTGTCAATCTGTTGTTACTCATTTATCCTGTTCTGCATAATGTTCTGTAATAGTGCTGTGTAGGGACTAGTTTGATGTCACTTGAACAAGTCTAGGGACTATATTGATGTCACTTATATAACTGTAGGGACAAATTTGCTGCCCGATAACAACTATCTGACCCCTACTTTGGTATCTGAAACAGGGCCTTATAAATGCAGTTAAGGAGGTTTTTCCAGATGTCCATTACAGATTCTGTGTTTGGCATCTGTGGAAGAACTTCAACAAGCAATGGAAGGATCTCCAGCTTAGAGCGCTACTCTGGGATTGTGCAAGGTGTACTAGCCAAGATGGCTTCCTTGATATCATCAAAAAGATTGAAAGGGTTAATAAGGAAGTCTGGGAGTATTTGAACAAGTGGCCTAGAGACTCTTGGAACCGGGCATTCTTCAGTAATGCACCTAAAATAGATAACATCTGCAACAATGCCTGTGAAGTCTTCAACTCCAGGATCAAAGATGCTAGAGCTAAGCCTATTATCACACTCTTGGAAGAAGTCAGAATGTATGCAATGAGGTCGATAGCTAGGAACAAGGTGAAGCTGAATTCGAACACTGGAGTTCTACCTCCTATACAGCGCAGCAGGTTAGAAAAGATACGGAAGGAATAAAAAAATTGGGTCCCGATGTGGTCTGGTGACGCAGATTATGAGAAGTTAGAAGTACATGGTTGGCCGACCAACATGGTTGTGGACTTGGGAAAGAGGCTCTGCACATGTGGTTTCTGGTAATTGAGTGGTAATGTTTTTTTAAATTCATTGTCTTAGTCTTATTATCATTATCAACCTTTGTTGTAGACTTACTATTGTTGTCTTCATTGTTGTGTGAATGCTGTTTAGGGATGCCATGTGTGCATGCGTGTGCTGCACTGGCAAGGGCTGGTAAGAGACCGGAGGACTACTGTCATCCGTGGTTGACCATGGAAGCATATAATAACACATATGCCTTCCATATCAATCCAATTCCAAGTCAAGCACTATGGGAAAAGTCACCATATAACAGACCACAAGCCCCAAAATTTAGAAACAAGCCCGGACCACTTAAGAAAAAAAGAAGAAAATATGCAGATGAGGAGCCAAGTGAGAGTAAGAAGTTGAAGACAAAGATGAAAATAATATATAAAAAAGGTCGATGTCGTTGTTGTGGCGAAGCAGCACACACCAGAAGGAACTGTCTAAAGAGGGCTGCTGCCGAAGAGGCTGCTGCAGCTGCAGAAGCTGCTGCTGCAGAGGCTGCCGCTGCACAACCCACTGCTGCTAATGGTGGTGAAGGTCAGAATGACTCCGCTACCCCTGTCCCAGAAGTCCCAACCGAAATCAATCTTGACCAAAGTCAACCACCCTTGGAAGCAACTGATGACTCTCAACAGGTTCACGAGCTTATATGATTTTAAATTTATCATACTCACATCCTTACCTAGTTTACTAACTATGTTACATTTTTTTTTGGCTGATAGGTTCTATCCTCACCTGTTAGGCCGCCAAAGCTCCCTCTAAAAAGAAAGTTAGCCAAGGATTGTGAAAAATCAGCTTCAGGAAGTAGCAATCCACCAGTAACCACCCCACCTGCTGCTACCCCACTAGGAAGTTGTCATACATCAAGGAATCCCCCCACCTAACCCTATGCAAGGTGCAACACAGGGAACTGCTACAAGGCTTGCAAATTTCATGAAGTTTGTGCTGAATCTTGGATTCAAGGCACCCAGACACAAAAAATGAAGATTAGGATGATTATGTTTAGGGAAAGCAGGCTGTCTTTTTGTATCTATTTTGCTGATGTTATTTACAATGCCTAAAACATTGTCCCAGTGTTGGGGATTTTAGAAAAAGCAGGCTATTTTTTTGTATCTATTTTGCTGGTGTTTTGGCTCTATAATGCCTTTTTTGAATCAAACATCACCAATATGAATATGAATTATGAATTATGATTTTATTCAATTAAGTTTTCTCAGCCTTTTGTTTATATATTATCCTCTGTTACAAATTTAAGACTAGTTCAAGTGCTGTCCATTTATATTTCATTGAAAAGAAGTCCAGGAAAAGAAGTATGCATATAATCAAACACCTTAATTTCCATTTCTTTCAAACAAAAGGATAGGAACAACTACATGAACAAGGAATGCATATAACATGCATATCATTTATTTTTTGCTAGATACAGTTGACCCTCCTGTCTATCCAGCTTTAATACAAGAATACCAATTACAATCAGCAGCATGAACACAAACATCAAAATTCTCCCCATTTTTATAACCCTAATTTCAGCTTCTAATTTACCAAATTTTCAAGCCATCTTCATCTTCCATTCCTCATCATCAACTGAATGTCTTGTTCTATCATCACATGGCATGTCATTTTCCAAAACTTTATCAACCCACAAAAATAATCCACACCATTTCTTACCCACTGTCTGCACATCAAAGAAAATTCAATCAGCAAAATTTATATCCATAAATACAGCAATCAACAACAACAATACTTACATTGTAGTTTGGGCAACCCAGGAACGGTCTCCCTGGATTAGAATCCGTCCCTGACCACCGCAGCACTGGTCTCGACCTGCATGCACACCATTCTGACAAACGAGCTTCTCTGTTTCTGTTCATTCTCCTCATGATGCTTCCAAATGATCGTGGGTTGTTCGAGCTCCTAGCTGCATTGCTCGTGCTAGCCATAACCGACGGGTTTCAGAAAGGGAGAAGAGAAGAACACAGCACCGACGAGAAGAGAGCAGAGTGAACAATGTGGCCTTCAAATTTGGGGATTAGGGTTTTAACTTCACCTGAGGGACCAAATTGAGTCGGAAGACTTTACTCTGCCACATCAGCTAGCCGTTGTGAGTCACACGTGTCAACGACGCTGCTAGCTAAGCTTTCCGATTGCGCCACCTGTCCATAAATTGCCGGAAGGACAACTTTGAGTCCCGGAGTGCAAGTTCGGGGATGACTTTGAGGAACTTTTAAGTTCAGGAACTACTTTGAGACTCGAGTGCAACTTCAGGGACTACATTGAGGCTTATCTCCCTCTTACTCCGTCTTTTCTCTTCCTCTTTTTTTTTAAATAATTTTACAATAATTTTATATATTTATTATTATTTAGTATCAAATATTTTTTTAATTTAAAATTTACATATTTTTCGTAATAATTTGAATTTATATCCTCTCAAACAAAATTTCTAAAAAACAAATTTATTAGTTGACTGCATCTGGTTGGTTGTACCGTATTGTCTCAAAAAATCAATAGCTATCCTAGTGGAAAGAACAATTATAAACCGCTTTGTTAATTTTGTTAAGCGCAGAAAACAAGTTTGATTTGAAAGCGCAAGCAGAGCAGAAAAGCAAATGTCTCAGGCCTTTGCAACTGCACTTGAGCCTTTGAAGTTACACTCATGCAGATTCACACACACCCCATCCTTCTTCTCTCTCCCTCCCTTTCCCGCCTTCAACGCCAAACCCTCTCTCACTCTCACACCTCTTCGTCTCTCTCCTTCCCACCCTCCTACTCTCACTCACATCCTCCCTTCCCGTTTTCGGACACCATGCACCACGCAAAAATCAGGTATACCCTTTCTTGTTGTTTTACTCTCAACTTCCCTTTGGGGCATTTTCTCAAACACTTGTGCTGCAACATTTTTTAAAACTTGAAATATACTCTGTTCTTCTAGACATGATTTCGCAGCTTGAGATTGGGAAACCGGAGCGAATCAAGAAACCCGAGAAGCGAGTCAATGGAATATTCTGGATCATACTACTCAACATTGGCATATTCGTTGCTGACCATTTCTTTCAGGTCTGCCTCGTTTTGTCTTAGTTTCTGTTTGGTTTAACTTATACTCTTATAGGAAAAGTACTTTAAATTTGATAGAATTAAGTAGAAAAGTTTACTTTTTGGAGGAATTATTTTGAAAAAAAAAAGAGTGGAATTCATGAATTCAGATTCAACTTATAATTAGATTTGTCCAGAATGCTGAGTTCGGCATTGTTAGATCAAGGTGTAAAGTTATGTTTTAGTTAACTCCCAATTTTGTCCCTGTAAAAAAATGGGCACTATAGTTTTCCCTTGTAGCACACCAGATATGTAGCCATCTCATTATTATATATAAGTATAATCCTTCAATAAGTTAATGAAAGCATGTATGCAGTTGCTGATATCATCTTTCATAATTTGTATTAGTTTCTATTGTTTAATATGAATGATCTCAACTAGGTTAATGGCATCAAATCTCTGTACCTGTACCACAACTGGCCTGCTTGGTACCAATTTGTCACAGCAACATTTTGCCATGCTAATTGGTCAGTCCTCTCTAATTTCTTTTTTTCTTTTTAAGACAAAAATTGTTTGTAGTTAAATTTTCATAGGATAAAGTATTTTTTTTTTTTTTGTATTCTGATGTGTTACTTTGTCATTTACCTCATTTTACAATCTTACTACTGTTTTTAACTCTTCCAGGAAGCATCTTTCTAGCAACCTTTTCTTCTTGTACATTTTCGGTAAGGTGGATTTTCTTCTTTTGATCAAGTGAATTGTAAGATTGCTTGAGCAGTTTTCATCTTATTGTTCTTGCAACAGGAAAACTTGTTGAAGAAGAGGAAGGGAACTTTGCTTTGTGGCTTTCTTACATTCTTACTGGTGTTGGAGCAAACCTTGTTTCATGGTTGGTTTTACCAAGAAATACAGTTTCTGTTGGAGCTTCTGGTGCTGTTTTCGGGTTGTTTACTATCAGCGTCCTCGTAAAGGTACCTGGAATTGTGTTCCAATTTATTTGTTCATTTGTTAGTCTCTAATCATCCTTCCATGTTCTTACATTTATTATAACTTATATCTGGATGTAGATGTCCTGGGATTGGAGGAAGATCCTTGAAGTTCTAATTTTGGGTCAGTTTGTTATAGAGAAGGTGAGCATGGACATATTTTCCCCCTCTTATTGTGTAAAATAACTGCAAATCGTTATCGATTTAGACTGTTTTCGTCCTCTCAAAATGTCAATATAGTGAACATACAATTCAAGTAATTATTGCATGAGGCTATGTGTGTCCATTATCATAATTTGTAGAGATGCTTCCAGTGTACTATGATATCCTCCATGTTCTTTAATGATCATTTGAATATTAATTTTTTGAAAAGATAAAAGTTGTATCTCATAGATTTCTCCCTAATGAATTAATCCATGTTTGAGTATAGATCTGTTATCTGTGACTGTTTTAGGTGATGGAAGCAGCCCAAGCTTCAACTTCATTATCAGGAACCTTTCGCGGAGGCTACGCATTGCAGAATGTCAATCATATTGCTCATCTTTCTGGTGCTCTTGTTGGTGTTCTCTTGGTTTGGCTCCTAAGCAAAGTCCCTGCTGATCCCTCAGAACCATAATATACTTTGCACAACAAAACTGGCCAAACTACAAATGTGACTTTGCTCAGCTAATATTTCAAGTCAGAGTCTAGGTTTTGTTTACTACTTCTGTGGCTGTTGGATATTTATCATCTATGTAACAGGAATGTATTAATTGTAAAGGTGTTGTCTAGTGCTAGCTGCCCTAGGAGAAAATATAAGATCATTATCCAAACGGAAATGCTGTAAATGAAGGAACATAACATAATTATTTTATCGAAATGAAATAAAAATAAAGTGAATTGAGGTGAACTAATTAATTGAATTTCATTCTAATTTAAATTCCTTGAAATTGACGAATACTTTATTCGAACGCCCTTACATACATAAAATGAAATGTTGATCCATCCGTGTGTTATTCTAATGAGCCAAAAACTTGAACATTGCATTTTTACATTCTTTTTAGTAATTCACAATTGTTGATAGGGGCATTTCTTTTCCTAGGTTAAGAAAAGAAAATTGTATTTTTAAAAAACAAAACATGTTCATTTTCTGTAGCAAAATTTTTCTCCGTATTCCATTTTCATTACATTGTGTAATAAAAGCTATAAAAAAAAGTAGTGTGAAAATCTTTGCTCAGTACCCATTCCTCTCTCTCTCACACACTTAATATTGGATAAGGGAGAATCAAATGCAATTGACTATAGTAGAACCTAAAGAATTAAAGTTGAAGAATGAAAAACAAGCAATTGTGATGAGGTAGTTTGTTTAACAACACAACTTTTGCTGCGTGAGCGTAAGAATGTAATTACATTGAAAATTTAAAAAAAAAAAGGAAGAAAAAAAAGAAAAAATGTTCACCCTGAACCTCACCAATTCTTTTAGTAGAATACTGCTGTACATGAATTTGCAAGTTGGTATGTACCATGTTGACATTGAAACTGCTTTTGGCACATGATGGAAAATCCTTCTCCCAATCTATACATTTGAGAATGACGCTTAAACCTTGCTGTGAGAAGTGAAGTCTCCAATTCACCATCTCTAAGAAGCCTTCGGTTCCTTCTAGTCGCGAAAGCCGAAGCTTTATGATCATTGAAACCTATAGATGGGATCTGTAAGAGACCACAGAAGGGAACACTAGTAAATGGCTTTTCGTAAATTTTATCCAAGCTTTCAACTGGTATATTGTCATCTTCCTCTGTCGAATTCGGCATCTTCTTGGTTTTCAGTCTTTTTATGGTACTTAGCAACCTATTTTCCTCTTCTCTTAATCCAGCCATTCGCCAAGCATCGGCAACAAGCATGATTGTGGATTTCTTGGGTGGAATGTGAAAATCTTCCATTATTTGGAGCATTCCTTCTGCATTCCATGGCTGTTTTGCTTCAGCATACCCTGAGATAAGCGTCTCAAAGGTCTTAAGATTTGGCGAAATACCGAACTCACGCATCTTGTCAAAGACTCTGACAGCATTGTCCATTCTTTTAGAACTGCACCATCCACTTATGATAGTTGTTAACAAAACAACATTTGGTTGGATGCCTGATTCGACCATCGCATTCAGCAGTTCTTCTGCCTTTCCTGCTTCTTGCGCTCGAACATAAGCTTTAGCAAGAATACTATAAGCATGTATATCTGGTTTTATACCAGATTTCAACATGTCATCGTAAACTTGTTTGCATTTCTCTAAGAATCCAGCTTGGCTCCATACATTCATTACTGTACTATATGTAACCACATCTGGCCGAACATGAAATTCCTCCATCAACTTTAAAACCTGTCAATGGATATTCAGAATGTGTTACAAGATGAACGCATATGTATAAGAAATTAAGAGTCAATCCACCATGCCAAGCAAAATAAAAGTGAGAGCTTCATTATTCTTCCCTCGTTAACTGAATTAGTTAGTTAGACGTCTTAATTGCTTAAAGGCAAACAACTGATTCAGAACAAAATGTTTCAGATACAGATGCCCAATACATCCAAATTGTTAATTTCTCTTTAGAAGAAAATAACTTGGATGTACACAGCACAAAGAAAATAACTTATAGAGGTTGTTTCATCTTTCCCTTATGTAGAACTTTGATCCACCCCGCCCAATTGCTTAACTTAAACATCATTGCCAATTGCTAATTGTCTTCTAACATAACTTCTTGCTTTACTCTATATTATTTTTATTATAAAATCAAGAGAGTATGCAAGTTGGTTCTATACGGAATGTGTCTACAGTATCATTTATCATAGACAGGTTCAAAGCAATTTTTCGTCAAGAAAGAAATTTCAGACCACAACCACAAGTTCAAACGTACCTCATCAACACCATCTCTATCCATCACACCCGCAAAGCCATTAATCAGGGAGTTGAATTCAATAAGATTTGGCTGCAGGCCCAGATCCTTCATCTTATACATAATCCTAAGAGCTTCCTTTACTTTGCCTTCTCTACAGTATCCGGTTATGATGATTGTGCAAGTTCTCTCGTTTGGTTCCAAACCATACCTCTGCATCTCTAAAATCATCGCTTCGGCCTGAGCAGTCTGTCCTGTGTTAGCATAAGCTGTTGCTATAGTATTGAAAGTAACAACATCTGGTTGCATTCCCGAACAAGTCATCTTATTTATCACATTCCAGGCCTCTGATATATTCTCCAGCTTACACCTTGCTCTGATAAGCATGTTATATGTGTTGAGATTTGGTTTCAACCTTGCATCTTCCAACATCAGATCTAGCAACTTCGTCGATTCATCAGGCTTACCTATAATACCATACCCTTTTATCAATGTGTTATAAGTGCTAGTGGTTGGTCTTAGTCCACTCTCTTTCATCTTTTGGACAGTTTTCATGGCATCATCCATGTTACCGGATTCAGCAAATGCATTTATAAGTGCATTATAAAATACCGGGTCGGGCTTCATGTGTTTTGCT
The DNA here is from genome assembly GCF_003086295.3 of Arachis hypogaea. Classification (NCBI taxonomy): domain Eukaryota; kingdom Viridiplantae; phylum Streptophyta; class Magnoliopsida; order Fabales; family Fabaceae; genus Arachis; species Arachis hypogaea. The sequence goes on from NC_092051.1 coordinate 142,366,182, forward strand.
TCCACTTGTGAGACGATAGAATGTATAGGCTTGAAGCACTTTTGATTGGTCAAGGCATTTAAAAGGGTTGTGTACGTTACTAGAGATGGTTGGTGCCCTTCTACAATCAGATTTTCAAACATGGGAATAGCTTCCTGAGATTTTCCTCTCTCTATCAGAAAATTCATTACCTTTGTTTTCGAGCGTACCACACGGCAACTTCTTTTATCAATGCAGAACGCGCAGCTGGGTTGGCTGCTGGAATTTAAAATCTTAACAATGTTATTCATTTGAGTCTTGCCATCAGAACGATTCCCCTACCATATTACATGCCAAAAGATAATCAATTTTGATCAGTAATAGCTTCTTATGAAGTGGATGTAAACTAGATTTTGAGCGATAAGAACATAAATCCTTACTAGCAAGTAAACATCTCCAAAAGCAAGAAAGAATCACCATCTATAAAGAAAACTAGTGTTACACCTTAGAAATTAAAATGTGAATCTTGCAATGATAGGCAACTATTTTCTTCGTCGGAACCATCGGTATCCTCTTCAGTTGGCATGCCTCTCCGGACACCAAATTTTTCCATACCTAAGGCTCAATCAACCATATATATTGAAGGTTCTTTGATATAGATCCAACTAAGCCACAACACAACATGAATCAAAACTCCAAAAAGCACTAAAATGGCAGCACTTCAAGATAATCAATTTGCATAATTAAGCTTAATACCTTGACGCTGTTTGATTGAAACGATCCTTTCTTCATGTTGGAATTTGCAGATTGATTATCATTTCTTCTGCCAGTTGCAGAAACTGTATCATCGTTTTCAGGTTTCTTCATTATTCTCCTCTAAATGCTGTTCCTCAATGTGAATTTCGAATCACTTCAATATAGAACAAGAACCGTTGCCACTCCTACGATTTCAATTCAGAGAAGATCATAACTGAAAAATTCATAAAATTTGAGAAATCGAACGTCAAATTAGATTGCAAGAAATCTGAATATCTTTTTTTTCTCTCAAGAAACTTACAATCAATTACTCTCTCTCTCTCTTTCTCATTCCGCATTAAGAAGGTTCTTTAACAAACAGGAAGAGTTGAAATGAAGTTTAAAACCGCAATACAGAAGATGAGAAAAAAAGAACGATAAAAAATAAAGAATGGATATTGGATTTTATTACCTGCTGAATGTGCAGGCAGAGTGGCACGAAATTAGAGATTAGTGTGGTTTATGTGAGTGGTGTAGCAGAGTTGAAAGTACAGGTGGGGTTATGCCATCCAATGGAAAGAAAATCAAAGAAGATATTCTTAGGTTAGTTAGAAGGTAAGAAATAGAAAAAAAAAAGAAAAAAAAGAAAAGAAAGAAAAAAAATTGAGTGAATTTTTATTTTTTTTAGATGTGTTTGGATGAAAAGAAAATAAGAAAAAAATATTATAAAAAGACAATCTTACTCTTATATTATAAAATATATTAAAAAAAGTGAAGAGATAATATTGAAAGTAGTGAAAGAAAATAAGTTTTTTCTCCATTTTCTTTTTAATATTGGAGAGAAAAAAAAAATCGGTGGATTCCACCAGTTTTTTCCATCCCTTTTTTTTTCTCTCTAATTTCTCTTCACAATCAAACAATGAAAAATAATCATTTTCTTTCCTCTTTTCTTTCTTTTTTTTTTCTTTCCTTGCATTTTCTCTTCAAACAAACATAGCCTTATGGATAAGTATTGATTTGATCCCTAAAATTTAGATCAAAATCAAAATCAAAATCATCCCTATCCTTATTTTGAATTTAAAATCTGTCCCTAATATTTTATTTAATATTAAAATTGTTCTATTTGACCATTTTATGTTTATTCTACTAACCCTATTCTCTTTCCTCTCTAACTCCAAATCCTATCTTCTTCGCTCCACCGCAAGAATACACAGATCATATTTCTCTTCTTCTTCTTCTTCATACACCTCGTTCTTCTCCTCCTCTTCTTTTTCTTCTTCACACACAATCGCCACACACACTTTTTCACCTCGACGACCTCCACCCCGACGGCGCGGCGACCTCCAAGTGCAGCAGCGGCCAACAGCGACCTCCACTTAGACGACGCGGCAACTTCCAAGAGCAGCAGCGGTGACCTCCATGCTTTTTATAAGATATAGTTTCATTTTTTTTGTTTAAAAGAAAATTTGAATTTGTTGTTAAATTTAAAAATTTTGATGTTATTCATCACAATTCCTAATTCTCTAATTTTTATTGTTAGTTTTGTTCTTGCTTTTATTTTTGGATTTTTGAATTGTTGTTTTTCTTTTTGGATTTTTTGTTTCTCTCTAATTTTTTTTTCTTGTTCTTGTATTTGATTGTTTTTTATAATTAAATTTATAGATTTTTGGTTTTTGTAATTGGAGATGGATTTGGATATTTTTAATTCTTGTAATTGGATTTTGTTAATTGTATTTAAGGATTTGAAGTTTTGAGTTTTGTTAATGGAAGAAGAACAAAAAAAGTGAAATGGTGAAAAAAAGGGTATTTTTATCATTTAGAAAAAAAATTTATTTAAAATTAAAAGGATAATTTTAATATCAAATAAAATATTAAGAACGATTTTAAAACTAAAATAAGATTAAAGACGATTTTGATTTTGATCCTAAACCTTAAAAAGTAAAACAGTATTTATCCCATATTTTTATTATCCACTAAAAAGAAAAATAAAAGTAAAATCTTTTGAAAATGGAGACAAAAAAAAACAGAAATTTTTTTGTAAAACCCACACCAAATTCTGTGCAATTCTTGCCAAGGGCCGAAGCCTCTTTAAAAAAAAGGTGGCTATCCAAATTATAATTTTAGATTTTTTTTTACTATAAATAAAAAGCCTTTATTTTTCAAAAAAAAATAGTTTAACTTTAATTTTTGGAATACAATTTTTTTTAGCATTTGAAGTTATAATAAACTTTAAGTTATTTATAGATTTTGTCGTATCCCGAACGGACTTCTATTCAATTTCTCCATAAATATCCATGCTTCTTGAGATGAAATTCAATACTAATAGCTCATTCTTCTTTTTGATATTGTTCTCCTTTTTAATTTACTCTTTACAATGTCTGAAATTTCATTATTATCTATTCATTATGATGGTGAAATAGTGTATGATGAAAAAAGTTCTATCGTATTTAGGCCTGCTCAACCAGTGATTGCATACTTTGACAGCGTTAAAAAATTTAATATTGTATTTCATTAGCCAACAACACATGAAAAGAGTGAAAAAATTACCAGAGATATCCTTCGGAATAATATTTTGTTTTACAAAAGGTATATCATAGATGTTGTAATTGTTTTTTTTTTTTGTTATTTTTATTAGAGTTTAGTTTTTTAGCATATTTTATGTTTTCTGTTTAGGTATCAGTTACGTGATGACAAAGATATACATCTTATAAGGGTGTGGCACAACCGGGGACAAATGTTCATCTGTTGAAATTATTTGTTTTCTTAGTTGAGTTAAGTGGACGAGGATCATCTGCGAATACTGTTGATGATAGCCTTTTAAGTAGAGCAGTCGGAAGAAATATTAGAAGGACGATAATTGACCTAAATATGCCACCTGAAGGTAGTCAAGAGGAGTTAAATGTTGAACACTCTAACGAAGGCATGATGTAATCTTGATATTGAAAGTCATGAGGGTTCTGCAATTAGGGGCCCGATGATGGATCCCCATCAAGTTAATCCCAATGACAGTGAAGACGTTGAGGCTGAATCAACGAAAATTTTTGATGTGGGTGAGGAGGAGGAGGAAGAGATCAACTACTACAGTGACATACAAATCGCGCTGACACAGCTTATTATTTCTCGACCATACGACTGGTCGGATCACTTTTCCTCTTTAAATCTCGAGGCAATGACTTTAGATTGTTTATTTAGTCATGGAGGTCCAAAAAAGGATTCTGTCAGTGAGTTTGAGATTGGACAAGAGTTTGAAAACAAGGCGGAAGTCATGTTGGCCGTTAAGACATATAGCATCAAGAAAGCTGTGGAGTATAAAATACTAGAGAGTGACCAGCTAAAATATGTTGTACAGTGTACCCAGTTTGGGTCCAGTTGTGGATGAAACATACACATATCTTATCGTCAAAAGCAGAAAAAATGGGAGGTGAGGAGATACAATGGTCCTCACACTTGCATGCAAACATTGGTGGGCCAAGACCATCGAAGGTTGGATTCGAAGGTGACTGCTCAGCACGAGGGTTAAAGCAGATCCAACCATCAGCATAAGGGTTGTGTAAGGAGGTGAAAGGTTTGACTTGCAAAGCAGAGAATCATTGGTAGGATATACAAAGACTGAGAGGAGTCATACATCAAGCTTTCTCGTTGATTATTCGCTATGTAGATGTCCTTACCTGATAAGATTCATTATATTGTCTTTAGTTATGTATTCTTAAGGTAGTCAGTCCTCTTGTATTATAACATCTAGGGTTATTTATGTATTTGGGTTCATCTTATAACACAACCTTGGCCTGCTTCAGCTGATACTGGCATATTTCATTGGGTGTTCTGGACGTTTTTTTCCATATGTTGAGACCTTTAAGCATTGCAAATCACTTATTTCGATTGATGGCACTCACTTGAATGGTAAATACAGAGGCTTGTTATTGATGGCTATTGCTCAAGATGGTAATTCAAACATATTGCCTATTGCATTTGCAGTTGTCAAGAGTGAGACGAAAGAGATTTGGTCATTTTTTCTTTCGTATCTGAGGCAGCATGTTACACCCCAACCAGACGTGTTAGTGATTTCAAACAGGCACAAATCGATTGATGCTGCATTGAACACATAAAAATGTATGGAAACCGCCACATGCCTTTCAGGTGTTTTGTACACAACATATTGCTGCCAACTCCATGACTCACTTCAAAAACAAGGACTTGAATAAGGTTCTTATTAATGTAGCATATTTAAAGTCGCACCAAGAGTTTGTTCATTATTTTGGTCGTCTGAGGGGCGAGAATATCGCAATTACAAACTGACTTGAAGAAATGCCTCATTCACAGTGGACATAATATGCAAATGAAGGTCGCTGATTTAGGCACATAACAATAAACATCTCAGAATGTATCAACGTTGTCATGAAGGATTTTCGTAATCTGCCCATCACAGCTCTTGTTAAGTCAACCTACTTCCATTTGGGTAAATTTTTTGCGTGAAAGGGTTCAAAGGTCCAGGCACAGCTTTAAGTTAGCGTTGAATTCTCACAGATGTTGATAAAAGCCATATAGTTCAACTCGAAACACGTTAATACTATAAATGTTTACCAGTTTGATTGGTCGAGGACCACGTTCACCTAATGTGCACGGTGCACCTGAGAGTCAGAGGCATCCAGAAATAGAATGCCCCTGATCATCTGCATAATATATCATTTGGTATAATGCAATAGGCGCTCCTCCGTCGAGTGCTCCTCCAACTCCCCGCAAACAGTATTCTAAAACCAAGTTAACTTGACAGTCCACTTGGTCTGTGACTGTCTATTATCAGGGCCCAGAACAACACCCAATAGCTGCTGACACAGGTCTTCAATGGACGTTCCCTGGTAGAATTGCTCAAACCCGCCGATTCAGCCACTGACTGGATCTCCATTAATAACGAGTCCCAACTGATAAGCCATGTCATACAAGGTGATAGTCATCTCCCCACATGACAGGTGAAACGTATGAAATTCGAGTCGCCATCTATCGATCAACGCTGAGAGCAATGGCCAGTCATGCTCCCACTCTACCATGTAGGCAACATGCTCGAATCCTACTCGTCTAAGATGTGGCCTAATATGCTCGGACGGATATCCTAATAAATTTCTTCTAATACGCAAGACCTGAGACGCCTACTAAATAAAATAAATAAGCAAAATAAAAAAGACTCAACAAGTAATAACACAAATTCAATTTCACATAAATAAGGCCGCGTTTCTTTACAGAGACAAGACATTAAAACAAAAACACAGAGACACAAAATTATGTTTGACAGATGAGACATGAACAAAGACATTGTGTCTAGAGACACTGAATTAGTGTCCATCCTGATAAAAAAGACACAGAAACACTAATAAGGAACACAATTTAATTTTTATTTTTTCTTTCATTATTCTTGTTAATTTTTCATAATTATATTTTTTATTATTATATTTTTCTCAAAATTTTTGAATAAAAAAATAATAAATTGAATTTTCATAATTTGTTCTAATTTATTACTAAACAGAATACAAGAACATAAAATTTTATGTCTTTGTCCTTTGTGTCTTGTCTTATCCTGTCATGTCCTCAAAAACAAACACAACCTAAAAAACATGAGTTATAATGTATACCACTCGGTCAAGTCTACCTTCAATATAGTCATGATCCAGTCTATAAAGAGTATCCTGGTACTCTAGTAATTTTTACTCCATAAAACTACACTCTAATAAAATAAATTAAAATAAAATAATTTTAAATTAATTAAATTTTTATCAGACATGTTCAAAATAAATGTAAATAACATAATCAATTGGATGTAAACAATTATCTAAATAAAATAACTTATGTTAAAATTAATTCTATTAAATTACTAATCACATTTGGCAATAATCAAATGAAAGAGAAACCAGAAAAATGGAATTACCAAAATTAATCCTAATTAGTTCAAATGAAATAATAATCAAAATATTTTTTTCTAACTTAACATCTATTCATAACCACATGATAGTTTTACATATATTAAACTAACAACACATATAAAGTTATGAAACTAAATGTATCATCCGCTAATCAAATTAATTAACATAACTAATAACTTAATCTAATTAACTTGCTAAAGAAACATATTCAAATAATAAATAATAACAAATCAAACAAAAAAGATAAACATAACAATAGAATTATCTGAAACTGACGAACTAAAGAAATAAATAATTTTAACGATGTCCAAAGAAATGACCTTGATAAAATAAGAGAGGATGAGAGCAAATAGAGTAAAAAGGTGAAATGAAAACATGAAACATAAGAAATATAACAACAAATCGAATTAAAAAAGAAAATAAAACAACAGAATTATTTAAAACTAGCAAATGAAGAGACCACAGACTTCAACAATTTCTAAAGAAATAATCTTGACAAGAGAAGGAAGGATGAGAATAAAGAGAGTTGAAAAGAAATAAAAACGTGAAAAATGAAGTGGTCCTCCCGTGGCTTTTATATTTGGGTGAACTCAATGTGAAGTTCGCCAAGATTACGGCGAACTCTATAAATAACTTAGAACTTAGAGTTCGTTGTGGTATGGCGAACCTTACCAAAGTAATGAGGTTTGCGAGGGTACGACGAATTTGCTTCAAATACAAAAAAAAAAAAAAATTGTATCCTAAAAATTAAAGTTGAGATAATTTTTTCAAAAAATAATTTTTTTTATTTTATAGTAGAAAAAATCCTTTAATATTTGTTAATAAAAAAATTAATTTCTATAGAGATAGCTCCCTAAATTATATTATATGGTCCCTTTTTCAGAAAAAAAAAATCAGCTTTCTTTTCAAATTATAAATACAATTCATTAATAATTTAGTGGAAGCTCGTCAACAAAAAGTTCAAATATTTTTGTATTGTGTGCTAAGAAAATATTATAACCCAACTTATTTAAAAAATAAAATATAAATTTTATTATCTTTTCAATCTACTCATCTATTCAAAGAAATTTTCTATTCTTCTATTTTATCTTTTTATTTTTTTTTTATCTTTTACTCTTTGAGATTTTAATTTTTGTTTTTTTTTTCATGTAAATTAAAAAAAAAAATAATTCAACAAGTGGCTCTTCATTTTTTTTATAAAAAAGATTATGTTTCTATTATTTTCTTTTTTTTTTTAACTGTAAGAATACTATTAAACCAACACTTGAGACACAGTCATATATTATATATAAGTAATAGGATAGATAAAATATATTTTAATTTTTTTCTTTGATTTAAAAAAATTAATTTTATTTTTCTCTTAGTCTTGCTTGATTCCTTTTGTTTATACTTTTTTTATATATTTGATTATTTATTTAATTTACTATTATTTGTTATGTTTGTATGTAATTATACATTATTTTATTTATTTTAATTTTTTATTATTTAACTATTTAATTATAATTTTGTATTATTGATGCTACAATGTTAGTATTATTGTTCTAAATTTTAAATATCTTATTTTAAATTGAAATAACTTTTATATTTCACAAAAATTATAAATTGTAATTTACACTTTTCGTTAAATATATTTTTTATTATAAAAAATTATTTAGACACTTGAATTATGATTTTCTAAATAATTAGTCTAATTCTGCCTCTGATTTTTGCATAAATTAAATGAAAGGAGTATTTTATTATTTATAATTATGCTCTTACAAAAAATTAATCACTAAATTATGCATCTGTATAAAATATATATTAAAAATAAATATTAAATATAAATATATAATAATTAATCTTTTATGTGGACATAATATTTTTATTTTTATTTTTATCTTTTATTTTTTTCTCAAGATGTACACCGGGTGGCTTGTGTAAATTCACACAACCTATTGTGTTAAGTGCGTTTCGGGGGAAAAAAAAAGAACATTAATAATAACGGTTTACAATAGCAAAGTGTAACAGCCAAAATTCATTCTACATAAACAAAATAGAGAATGAAAAGAAGATGACTTAGCTATGTATTAGTTAGTTTTTTTTTTTTTTTAAATTGTTGAAACAAACTTGCATATATTTAATAATGACATAAGTTATGAAAATTTCACATTTATTTATAAGTTTTCATGTCACAATTAATTGAACCAAATCATGCAAATAAAAGAGTTGTATGTCTATCCCCTATAAAACCGACTTTGCAAATCATCATCAACAAAGAATTTGACATAACAAGAGGCATTGATAATTGAGCATTGAACCATGGCAACACTCCACAACTTCTTTGTTCATCAAAAGTGGAGTTTCATTCCACATTCCTATTTGAGCCATCATCACTTGCAATATACGAATCCTATTTGAGCCGCTGTTCACAAAAGGTAGCTCAAGATTGTCGCGACGAGATTCATTCGAGTGTAATTTATTGTAAATTTTGTAAAAATTAATAAATAATTAATTAATAAATTAATTATTATTCAAAAGAATTAAAAAATTTAATTTTTATAATTTAGAGGAGTAAAAATATTAAAAATACGAATTTTGACATTAATTTTAAAAATTTTAACCTAAAATCAGATTAATAGATCGAACTAATTAAACCGAATCCAAACTAGGCCTAGGGTCCAATCCGTTCACTCTCTTATAAGTGCTTCAGCCACTTCTCCCTCAATGAAAGGGAAATTCTGGTTGTGGAGTGGAGAAAAGAGAAATCGACGTAAAGAAAAAAAATCTAACGTCTCCAAAAATTCAATCGTCCACAACTTTTAATTCAGAGTTCCGATTAAAGAGTCGTCAGCGGTCACGTATTCGTCTCGAAATTTTTTTCAATTCTATTTAAATAAAGTGGTAAGAAATTTGCATTTCTTACCTGATTCTCTATCTCTCTCCTCAATTTCGTGATTTTAGAGTTTGGGTATTGAGGAATTGAATGATTTTGATGGTTTAGGTGAACTCTAGCAGTGGATAATATCACTAGGTTTTGTCCAATTGATCCATGGGTAAGGTAAAGAACTATTGTACCCTTGTGGATTATTGAATTAGTGAACCCTACGAGGATTATAGTGATATTGTATGAATTAGATGGTGTTCTTGTTGATTTGAAGTTCAATTGGGCGGTTTGGAACGAAATTCGGGTAATTAAGCTTGAGGAATTGATGTTTGGGAGTTTGAAGCTTGTGAAATGAGAGGTTTTTGAGGTGTTCCGAGTTTAGGAAGAAATCGGTCAAGGTATGGTTTTGGTTTCTCGTAGTTAATGTTTAATGTCACGTGAAAACTTAGGCTAGAAGACCTTTAAGATAGGAATAAATTGAATGAATTATTGATGGATTGTGTATATGGTATATGATGTGTGGTTCGGTTTTTGTAAATGATTTGCTATTGGAGTTGGTTGGTTTTGGAAAAAGATTTAATATTGGAATTGGTTTGGTTTTGAAATAATTTGATACTGGAAATGATTTGAATGACTGAAAGGTATTTGGTTTAGTAGTTGGGACTCTTGAAGGGTGACAGAAGTTTGAGTTTAGAGGAGATACTGTCAAAATTTCTATAAAAATTAGAGTTTTGATTTGAAGTGTTATTTTAAAAAGAAAAAAATTATTGTGTGGTTTGTATATTTGAGACTATTCGTTGACCCTCTGTCGCAAGATATGACCGAACACTTTAATTTCCCGGGTTTTTCCATGGGTATATATATATATATATATATATATATATATATATATATATATATATATATATTATATTTGAGTTTAGAGTTTGACTCCATAGAATATTATTGAGCTTGTTGTTTGACTCCATGCAATATTATTGAGCTTGGAGTTTAATTCCATAGAAGATTATATTTGAGTTTGGAATTTGACTCCATGGATATTATTTTTGAGTTTGGAGATGTGTTCACAGAGAAACTGTTCAATGGTTAACTACCAGGACATGTCGAGTTGGCAATATAACCAACAGATAAGACTCATTAGCCATAGGATAGACATACATCATGTGCATTTGTATGTTTTACTTGGGTGTGCATTGTTTTGGTTTGCTTAATTGCTTAACTATGCTTATCTGCTATTTGTTCCATTTGCTGTAATTACACATATGTCTGTGTTTTTCTTGTTTGAATTGCATGTGTATGTTTTCTGAGATACCCCTCTTGGCGGAGGTAGGAGGGAGCTGTACCACCGGTGATTCGGAGAATTGGAGAAGACAGAAAGTGAAGTGTTAGGTTAAAGTTAGATTTAGAACTTGAATACCTTAGATAACTTACTTAATTTCTGGTTTAGTTGGACCTTTAAGCTGAAATCCGAGTGTCGGTGTTCTAGGAATGCTTCTGGCTTTCCCGGGACCTTTTATATTAAGGATAAAGTATATTTTTTATCCTTGAAGTTTGGTAAAAGTTTCAAAAATACTTTTAAATTTTATTTTGTTTTAATTTTGTCCCAAAAATTTTCTATTTGCATCAAATATACCCTCAACGGCTAAATTTTTTAAAAATTTAACACCAATCTAATAATAATACATGAAAATTATGCTTGATTTGCTTGTGTTGAGGGTTATTCTTATGAAATTATTGTTGAATTGATTTTAAATTTTTTAAAAAAATTGTCGTCAAGGGTATATTTTATGCAAATCGAAAACTTTTGAGACAAAATTGAAACAAAATAAAACTTAAGGATATTTTTAAAACTTTTGTCAAACTTAAAGGACAAAAAATATACTTTACCCTTATATTAATTATGTGGGCATCTTTACCATGCTGAGAATCTCCGGTTCTCATCCTATGCATATTTCTATTGTTTTTCAGATGCAGGTCTAGAGGTACCTCATTGAACGTGCAGGTCTAGAGGTACCTCATTGAACGTCTGGAGTTTTCTGTGCAAGCGAAATTTGGTTATTTTAGGATGTTGTATTTTATATTTATGATATGTATATATGTATATAGATTCTCTTCTGTATATACTTTATGTTTGTCCCTCTAGAGTTTGACTTGGAGAAACAGGTGTTTATTCTATAATTTGAGTTATATTTTGGGTTTTATAAAAATATATATTTAAATATTCTGGCCGGTCTTAGTTTCGCAGGTCCAGTCTAAAGCTTGATATGTGTTTTAAAATTCTGATCTGTATATTATGTTTTTAGCCTTCTTTAATCTTACCTATCTATTTTATGCTTATTCGTACGAGTGTGACATGATTTTTTATTTTTTCGTTTTTGCTTAGATTCTTTTTCAAAGCTCCTAGTTTATACCTTGTCGTTTATACTTTATTCGTCTCTATGGGTAAAATATTACATTTATGGTAATCAAACCGTTCCTGAAAGTGTTGTTCTAACCTTGTAAATGTTGTGGGAAAGCAGTGTTATGACGACATGTCCAAATATGTTGTCACAATTCCAAACCTCAAGCCCAAAAAGGACGAAATTTTGCAGAGGAGTAAAAAGGTTTGGAATGCTTGTGCTACACACTAGTTGATGACTTCAACTCAATAATATATTTATTGTAAATAAAACAATGAAATACTCTATGTGAATAAAAAGGTTATAACTTTATGTATAATTTATTGTATAGCTCTAAATTCCAAGAACAATTTAAAATGATGATGGAAGAGCAATAATACTATCGTTTTTTATTTTGGTTTGGAAAGAGCAATAACTTTGTTCAAATGCGGGAAGATCACTTAGATAAGATGAGTTTGAAGTTGTTTTTTTTTTTATCAATTTCTCTCCTTTTATGGCCAACTAAGAGGAGCCTAGGATAGAACTCATGCCAGAAAAATTATTTTCGTGAATATTAGTTTAGCGGAAGGAAGAGAATTATTAAGGCGGGGACATCTTTGATAAAACAATTATTTTTGTGATTTTACGTCAAGTGATGAATTTATTTTTTGTGAATGATCAAAATTTAAAAAAAAAAAAAAAGACTGGAGATCGAATTTTATTTTGATTTTATTTGTGTATCTTTTAAATTATTATTCAAATATTTTTACAAAAAATTATCAATTAGATTAAATATACATGTCATTTGCTAAATACAAAAATCATTTACTACTTATATAAAAAAATATTTTTGTTATTTTTACCCATATTAAGATCACTTATTAAAAAGTTTGTATAGATAAAATTTAAATTTTTTATGTATTTATTATATATTTATTTATTAAAGTACAAAATTTAAAAATTTGTACTAATAATAATTTAAATATGTAAATTAAAGATATATGTTAGTTAAATTTATTTCCAAAATTTTTTGACATTATTTTCGGTCAATAGATGAAGAAGAGGATCTCATTATTACATGTTATCATTAAATTAAATTATTATTAACTTTTAATTAAAATTTTGATTATATATGTTTCTGATTATGTAATACTTTTACAAATAAGCTCAAATTTAAATTAAAGTCGGACAAGACATATAATTTAAAAATTACAGAAAAAAGTTTATACCTTACTATCAAAAAAATAAATCCCATAAAAAAAAAGTTAATCAACAATCACATTTTTCTCAAACATATTAACTAAACAATTCTAGAATTTTCTTCTTCACCACCTCTTCTGTTGTAGCCACCGCCACCACCACCACCTTCTTTCATCATTTTTGTTTCCCTTAATTGCACTGTACAAGATGTCCATATAGCTGTTTTCCAAAAAGAAAAAGGCCTTTAATTTCTTTGCTTCAACTGCAATTCAACATCTCATTCTCAAAGCCAAGTTGACAGTTAAATCCATGAAAGTTAAGCTTAGTTTCCCACCATTTTCCTTTCTTTCTTTTTTGTTGGGCCACTTTTAATTACATATATGGATTGGAGGAGCACCACTTTAATTTTTTTGTAACATAGTGCACATGTATGTGTGATGCACCAAAACAAAATCCTCCATGTCCAACATGTGTAATGAATTAACTTTAATTACCACCCTCTCCTCATGAAACTGATTGTGGCAAAAGTGAGAGAGAAAAAGTACTATGCTTTGCCTCAGCTTTCCAACATCTTTCAATGTCTTCAGCTATGTTCTTGGCATCCATGGATGCTCCAAGTAGACCTCTTTTGGTAAAACCAACTGCATAAAGACCATTTTCTCCCTTCCATCCATTTGGGAATGGCCTCTTAGGGTACCCATCTTCCTTTGAGAACATATCCCCTTCCTGAACATAATTGTTTTTATTAAATAATAGAATAAATATCTAAATTAATTTCTAAAAAATTTTAAATGGAATTCTTTGGGGCTAATTTTTTTTTATATGAAAAAATTTTTGGTGTTTTTGTTAAAAATGAGATTATTTAGTGTAATTACGGATAGGGGTAGGGAGATTTTGGAGGTGGAGAGTCAACACGCAGAGTGCATGTTACAATACACAGGATGCGTATTGGATACGTGTCAACAGCTAGGCAATACACAGGATGCGTATTGGACATGTGTCAACATCTTGGCAACACGCAGAATACGTGTTGAACATCCTTTTTTACACATCCACAATAAACAATACTATAATACACTTCAAATATTAATATTCAAACAAAACACTATTTTTATCTCCATATTAAAAATAATTTCTGATCTTGAGGTCCCAAACAAATTTTTATTTACTACAAAATTTTGAGAATTATTCCATTAGAATTATTTTATTAGAATGTATTTTTGAAGATCTAATTATCTAATAATAAATTTTATTAGAAATTTCTTACTCAAGTAATCCAGAACAATGTTAAAGAAATTTTAAAGACTTATTAGAAATTTCTTACTCAAGAAATTTTAAAGACTTCTAAAAAATAAAAATTTGTTAAAAACTAAAATGTCGAAACTAAAATTCTTTGTAACCAATTTAGATGTAGAATCTAAATAATATTACCATAGAATTTAGTTTTGAATGCTTGGTTAAAAAGAAAAGAGGGAAAAGTTAAAGGAGAAAACATTGTAGTGACATACCTTTAACCAATAGGGCACATTGCTTTTGTAACCAGTTGCAAATATAATTGCATCAAAGTTCTCTATCCTTCCATCAACGAATTCCACCGTATGACGTCTTAGTCGCTTGATTCCCGGACGTATCTGCACCCAAAGTTTAATTTCACTTGTTATTTTAATTAATTCATTTTATGCTTTAATTATTTGTAAACTATAATATAAATAAAAATATTAAATCACTAACATTTTTTATATTTGAGATAATATACTAATTAACTTTTCATTTTTCACTAGAAATTTAAACTGCCTAGCATTTCAAAAGAAAAATAAAACTCGATATACATTTCTATACTTATTATAGCAAATATTAGTAATCATTATCTAAATAGGAAATTGATTTAAATTTTTCAAACAATAAAATTAAGTAGTTATTCGTGTAAAGATGATTAGAATTATTTTCATGTGAAGATGCAGATTCAATAATTGGCATTTTTCGTATTACGGTTCAAGAAAAAATGATTTATCTTTTAAGAAGTGGTTAGTTGTAATATAAAGAAAAAAAAATTTATTGATTTGGTTTGATTAAAATAAATCACTCCTTAAAAATAAAGCAATATATTTTTGTAAATTGTAATATGAAATAATTTTAACTATCTTCATGTATTATGTATACAACTAATATGGAAAGGTACTAAGTAGACTGCAGAGATCAGACAAAAAAAACTAATGAACATAATTACGCGCACCAGACATGATTGACATAATGATGGTTCCTTCGATTTACTTTTCTAATAGTGAAAAATCTTGGAGATCCTTAAAACCATGTGAATGATTTGATTGAAAACACAACACAATGATGCAAATTCAAAAAGGGCAAGTGGAAAACTGAATAAATAGAAATGTCATTTCATTGAAATTATGGACGAGATATTCTCAAAATGTTAGTTCATCAGTTGAGATTCAAAAAAGAAATATAATAATAAAAAAAAGCAATGCTATTAAGATTAGTTATAAGAAGCCAACAAGCTATAACTAAAATGGTTTAGTTTATTCATCTTCATTTAGATCTTGAATTTAAGTCTCACTCCTAATTTAAAAAAAAAAAAAATTAGTTATACAAAAAACTTTAAGTTTAGGTTTAGATGGCCGCACAATATCTAATTAGAACATTCAATTATATTTTTTAAGCGTATCATATTCATATATATTTCTGTATGATATTTAGAAAATAAATACTATTAAAAAAAAAAACACTTAAGTTATATCTATTTAGTTATTTTTTGCTATTTTAAAAATTTTAAATAAAAGTAGAAAGATAAATTAATATTTTTATTTTGAAATTCACTTATTCATTGTATCTTATAAACATAAACGACCATTAACCACCACCACCCCCAGTAGGCCTTCTTGCGTTGAAGTTTTTAATTAATAGACACTTATGTATCAATAAATTTCACTGGTTAATATAAATTTAACTAGTCTAACATAAAATTAGAAATATATAATAAATTAAACTAACAATATAATAATTTGCATATACTTCATGCATATGAGAATATAATTAAAAAAATGTTAGAAAATTAGTAAAATTTATTATTTTTGATTAGTAGTTAGTTATTAATATTTAAAAGTATTAGCTAAAAGTATTTTGTTAGATTATTTAGACTAAAGAAATTGAATTGATAACTAAAAGTGATAACTATAAACTATAAATTTTGCTGATTCGTAATTAAACTTGATAAAACCTAACTAGTTAGCAAAATCTCTTATATTACAGTTATTAGTTCAATCATATCGAAATTAAAATGCAAAAGATGAGAGCAATAATGATGGTAAGTTAAGATTGAATGTAATTTGATGATAAAAAAAGAAGCAAGCAAAAAGTACCATAATATCTCCACTTTTAATCTTGGCAAGGGTACCCACATCAAGCACTGGTGTCTTTCCGGACAGGTTCTTGAGTTGAAGGGGACCCAAAGGAGGCCGATCCAATCCGAACCGCGAAGTGTTGCCGAGCATCAACCATGACACGATCAGGAGGAGGCGATCAACAAGTTGTATGGGCAGCCACTTGAGCAGCCACATGGACAACCCAAAAGTTGATTTTCCCAGCATCTCTCTTGGTAGGATGTGTACCTTCAACAAAGTAGAAATAAAAAAAAGTATCATCATAATGATATAGAGAAAATTTTTTTTTTTTTTGTATTTCTTTGAATTTTTACTCATGAGTATCTTAATAACTACTAATGAGCTATATAGAAAGCAAGAAGTACAATACTTTCTATAATTAACTTATTATATATATTAAAGGTTAAAAAAATAAAAAATAAAATATTCTAACTCTTTAAATTTTAGATTTTAAATTTTAAATATAAAGTATTGATATAAAATATAATAAATAAAGAGTTAAAATTTATTTAGTTACAAATAATATAATACTTATTATTTACTAAGAAGCAGTTAAAACTGAACCCTTGATAATACTTGCTGATGTTTTAAAAGTTATTATTTTTCATAAAAATAATATTTAAATTATTTTTAAGCTTTTGTTTTCATGTTATACTTTATAAACTTAAAAATTAACCAATAACAAAAATGTTTTTAAATTACTCATAACAAAAACCCTATATTTTAAAAAACAATAAAAAATTAGTCCAAAGCAATCAAAAGTTATCTTATCTTTTATTCCTTAGTTAATATTTTTATCATATTTTACATTCATTAATAATCTCTAAAATAATTAAATATTAAATATAATAGATATATAATTATAAATATTACATGCATAAAATTACAAAATAATAAGTTACATATTTAATTACATAAGATAATTAAATGGTGTCAAACTCATCAATTCAATAACTTAGGATCCACGAAAAAAAACCTTATATATAATTTTATAATTTTCATTTATTTTCACTTTTCATGTGTTTATTTTTAGGATTTTATAATATATATAGAAAACGGAAACAATTTTTTTTCCCGAACATTCTGATTTGAGAGAACATCCAAGTGTTTCTCCATCATCACAGCTCAGAAATTCATTAAATTATAAAAGTGAAGACAGGTGCTTCACTTCATGAAAAAGAAAGTGGAAAGAGAAAAGGAGTAAAAGGTGTCATAGGAGCTTATGATGTGTGAGGATTATGGAACTTATTGGTAGGCCTTAAATTTTTTCAGGCCACGCTCTCTTTCTCTATATACAGTATGGAATTGAATGAGTGTCACTTTTGCTAATAAAATCGTGGGAAGCAAAGAAATTAAAGAAAGAAAAGTGGGGAAAAAAGTATCCTAAGGTTTTATAAATCACTTGCTATCTTATGTATGCTTCGAACCCATGCTGCGCGTGCGTGATGAGAATATCAAGAAAGTGAAATATCAATGTTTCAATAACATTATTATTCTTATATACTAGTATAGTACTACTTATGGTGCCCTCAAAATCAATAATATAATAATGCTTAATATTTAAAAAAAATGAAAAAAAAATTAATGCTTCCTGATGAGTCACCTTATTGATCAATCTATTGGTATTTGAAGCCACAAATAGAGAATAAGATCAATGAAACGTGGGTTTAGTAATTTGCCAGAAGAGCTTTTCATTTTTTTATTAAAAAAAAAAAGGAAAAACAACAACGAAAACATAACAAAAGATGAGGGCTAAACATTTGATGATTACTTTTTCTACTTTCCTTCATAGAATGAGCACAAGTAGGATTGCAAATTGCATGTTTCTGATTAAGAATTATTAGTAATTAGTGATTTTGACAAATTATATCATACTAGCTACCAGTTTTTATATAACAAAAAGACACGCACACACACACTCAAAAGAAAAGTGGAGTGTCTTGTTGCTACTTAAATTAGCAATCTTCTAACTTCCAAAAGCGAAGGAAAATGTATGTAAACCTTTTTTTTAACCAAAATAACTTATACAATCTTTCTTGCCATATATATCTATTTTCTGAAACCAACAATGATATATGATCAACAAATATTGTCATTTTAGATTAATATTTGATCATTAATAATTTATATTCATATTTACAAAAATTTATACCAAAAAATACATAATTTACACACATAAATCAAAATATAATTTACGCTCGTATTTATCAAAATTTATATATATAATTAATATGGATTAATAAAATTTATTTATAAAAAATAATTTAATATTTATACTAAATAAATATTAACTAAAATTACTAAAAATTCAAAAGTTTTTATTCAGATAATTTTAGAAGAAGAGAAAAAGAAGCCAAAAAGAAAATATACTAGATTACTATTTTAGCCATTAAAATGTCGTAAAATTGACAATTTAATTTTCACAAGTAAAAAATACGTTTTATATTGTATGGTCATCTAAACCATAAACAATAAACAGAAATGTTGGATAGTTAAAGAAAATTAGTTAAAAATAGCAATAATTTATTTTATTTAATATTTATTAATTGTTGTAATAATTAATAAATACTAATTAAAATAAGTTTTGGTTGTTTTTTTGTTTCTCCCGTAGAATTAAATGGATGTTTATCAAAAAAAGAAAAGAAAAAAAATAAATAAATAAATAAGGGGAAAGAATTGTTACCGTATCTCTGACGACAAGAGAAGGAGTGGCATTATGGTTGCAAAGATCCAAACAAACTTCCATACCCGAATTTCCACAGCCAACCACCAAAACCTTCTTCCCTTTGAACTCTCCCCCACTCTTATACAAGCTTGTGTGCTTTATAGTACCGCCAAACTCCCCCGTCCCCTCAATCTCAGGCACCACAGCCTCCGCATTCTCCCCTGTCGCCACTATAACCCACCGGCACACGAACTCCGTCGCCGTCGTTGTCTTCACTCGCCAGAACCCCAAGGAGGAATCGAACTCCGCTTCCTTGACAGCCTCGTTGAACCTGGGCTGAATGGCGAAGTGCTCGGCGTAGGATTCAAGATAGCGAATGAACTGCTGCTTGGTAGGGTAAGTGGGGAAGTTAGAGGGGAATCCCATGAGAGGAAGCTCGCAGAATTGTTTTGGAAGATGAAGGCGAAGTCGGTCGTAGGTGTTTAGCTGCCATAAAGAAGCTATGCAATTCGATCTTTCTAGAATCACGCTTGCCACGCCTTTTTCCTTCAGACACGCTGCTGCTGCTAGTCCCGACGGCCCTGCTCCCACTATCACTGGACCCGGCACCCACACGCATCGCTCCGCCTTCTTCCGACTTATTATAGGGTCGTGTAACCGCTTCCCTTCTTGCTCTCTTTCACAATACTCCATCAATTTTGCACGTACAGGTTGTGAGTGAATTCGGAAATTGAGAATTTATGTTGTGTAGGGTTAAGTGTAAGTGAAAAGTGTGTAACTAATTAAATCAGCATTCATCAAAGAGAAAAGAGAGTGTGAGAATTAAGGATGGTGACATCTCTCTATATTTATATTCCTATGGCTTCAACGAAATACTTATATGAGCAGAAGCAAGTGGTAAAATTAGAAGCGACAAATTACGAGTTGTTGCAGGTAATAAAAACTTAACTTGAGAATGTCCGGAGTCAATAATATTTTTAGTATAAAACAGAAAGTGATAGTTACTTAGATTTTTTTTTTATTTGGAGACAAATTGAGGTATTGAATTGTTTAAAAAAGAAATGAAATTAGTCGTATACCTTAATTTTAGTAAACTGAACAGTATTATGTGTTCAAATGCTAGGTCCATCAACTTTTGTGATTTGTAGCCATCAAATAGCCATCAATAATAGTTTTAATGGTGTGAGATTTCATCCAATGACTCACTTTTTTTTGCTGGTTACATACTGGCCAGAATTTAACAAAATTGCTGCCCCTAAACTTTTCTATAACTTTTAATTATTGGGATTTTTCTTACGGTTCCGCTACGTTGCTGTGTTTAATAGAAGTGTCTTTATAGATATATTTTCTGGATGTGTCTCTTTATATATGTATTTAAAATATATTAGTTATTAGACACATCCACGAACACACTTCCATGAAATACAATTATAAATAAGAGTTGGCAGAAGTTGGCAGATAATATGTTGGTACCCTATACTTTTCCTTTTTCTTATAACTATCATTATAAAACAATATATACCTAGCTATATGTTAAACGCACACATAAATAATCACGAAAAAATTCCATAGAATTCGTACATGTGAAAACCACCAACATGCAGCAGTTACTATCCTATGAGAGGAGATTACTACTAGTTTGACTGTTGGATATGGATTGTTGCAAATAAACGCATATGATTTTTTTTTTAAATTATGAGTGAGATTTGAATTAGTGACCTTTAAATGAATATAAAGACTATATCATTTGAAGTATAATATAATTCGTTGACAATAACGCATAATAACGCAGACAGTTTATTTGTAATAATGATTAAATTAGCAAGCGGATGTAATTTATTTGCAGAATAATATAAGGCGGTGGTGATGATCACTGTACTCAACATTGGACAATGTGGTGCGGCTCAACTTGGTCCTGGTGGAACCATGAATTGTGTCCAACATGTCACCTACATTAGTGGGATATTTAGGGTTGGGTTCATAATTTTTTTTTTTTAATTAAAGTTGACTTTTGAAAGATAATTTGTTAAAAGTAATAATATTTATATTTAGTAAATTAAATTAAAAAATTCATAAATATAAATATCAATTATATTAATAAAATAATATTTAAATTTTAAATAAATTTAAATATAATAATAAATTTAGATATTTATTACATATAATATTAGACTATTATTTTTAATAAATACAGTTAATTTTTAAAAAACTATCTTTAAGATTCTTAAAAATATTTTTAACTTTTAAACACTGCAAATACAAACACACGAAATATTTCTATATATTTACAATATAGCTTATTTGATAGTTGATTTTTTGTTATGTAAACATGCTATTTTTGTTCTATGTATGTATGTATCCCTATATATTTGTAATATGAAAGTTTGACCTCCCTTATACATATGATGCTAACATCTTTTATGAAAGTCAATGTAAACATGACATAGACAAACGAGATTTCGTCATGTTTCATGGAGTATAAGATTTTTACTTCAAACTTAATTACATCACACAATGCTCTCTCATTTCTAAATCAATGAATGCAATATATTTACTCTAGAAAAAGGTGAGTATAATTTCTCCTATTTTCAATTATACTCAAATTTAATTTATTTTGGTAAATTTTATTTTGGTCCATTCTAAATGAATTTATTTTAAAATTCATGCTGTGTTTTAAATGTTAGTAATTTCATTAAAGCAGCAGTCTAAATATTTTTAGCAATAGTAAATTAATTTACATCTAACTTTATAATTTTTAATTCTTGAACTACCAATTCAGATAAACATAAAATATTTTGATAATCAAAATTATCGACTCAAATATCATTTACTAATTATTTTTTTATTAAAAAAAATAATTACCTATCTGTTGAGTTTAGAAAACACTAAAATTAATGTTGATGACAAATATGTTAGTAGTTGGGTTAAAAGTCTAATTGGGTTTAGTGTTACATGTAACAGCCCAGACCACCCGCTAGCACGATATTGTCTGCTTTGGCACACAAGACCTCACGGTTTTGTCTTTGACGATAGGGATGCTAGCCGAAACCCCCCACACTCACTCGTCAAAACGCGTCATGCTAGGGAGAGGTATCCATACCCTTATAAGGCATGCTTCGTTCCCCTCTCCAACCGATGTGGGCCTTACAATCCACCCCCCTAAGGGAGCCCAGCGCCCTCGCTGGCACATCGATCCGGGTTCTGGCTCTGATACCATCTGTAACAGCCCAGACCACCCGCTAGCACGATATTGTCCGCTTTGACACACAAGACCTCACGGTTTTGCCTTTGACGATAGGGATGCTAGCCGAAGCCCCCCACACTCACTCGTCAAAACGCGTCATGCTAGGGAGAGGTATCCACACCCTTATAAGGCATGCTTCGTTCCCCTCTCCAACCGATGTGGGCCTTACATTACAGGTCCGTATTTCATTATAAAGCCGAAACAAAAAAGATAAGCAACCCAAATAAAAGAATCAAATGTAATCAAGGCTACCAAATGAAAATGAGTCCATAATCCAACCTATTGTCATTCAGAAAAAAAAAAACTCTCAACTAGTGGTGCTATATTGCTTCGGGTAAGATACAAAGAAGAAAGAAAAGGTTCACCTTTTCATTGAGTATTAAAGAAGAAAAAGGTGCTTCACTTTTTCACTAAGTACCAACTCAAAAGAAAAAAAAGCAAATCAAGGAAGTTAGGTCAAATCAAAATCAACATGCAACAAATTAAGTATAATTAGAAGAGAAAAGGTAAATTATTTCTATTAACATGCAAGTCAATTACTTGATGATTTCTCCTTTCTTCTGAGCAACCATTTTGAGTAATATAAAAAAAGTGGTGGCTACTTTTTTTTGCTGTGAATCAATGGCTAATATTAAAACTTGGGGTCAAAACACAAGGTTAATAATTTTGATTTATCAAACCCATTGAGAATCTATTACCAATGAAGCTGCATTGCTTAAACTCTGATTTCAAATTGCTGATTTTATGGTCTGATTGAAGAAATAGAAAGAAAATCATCAAATAGCTCAAGATTCAAGAAGTTGACTTTGTTTTGTAAACCCTAGAGTTGGCTACAGAACTCCATAAAGAAATCACTTCAATTTCGCAAAAAAAAAAAAAAAGAAGAGAGAACCCAAAATCAGAATTGAGAGAAATCTCACAAATCAAAGCTTGAAGTCTTAGAAGCATTGCACTTACACAAAATGGAGCATTCCACCAAGATAAATAGCTATGTTTGAGAGATTAGAAACTGAGTTAATCTTATAGAGTTTGAGTTATTCAACGTCATCTTCTTCATGGTTTATTATTGAATATTCTGTTTGTATGTTGTATCTTTCTTTGTTTCTATTCAGTAGTAAAAGGTATATAAGTGAGGCATTAAGAAAGAGTCATTGAGAGAAAAGACAAAAAGAAGAACATGGAGAGAAAAGCCAAAATTGATATCTTATCTCTTTTGATTGTATTTCTATTTTGTATCATGTACCTGAGAGGTATCTCTTACTAAGTTGGGTGAACACTTAGTGTGTTGAGAGTCTAGAAAATTACCTAGCCAAGTCAAGCTTATGTTGAAACTTGGTTTGTCCCTGATAACATTAAGTAGAATCCTTGAGAATTGGTGTATATTATACTTGAAAAGATAGTGAGAATTTCACTACTGTTGTGGTGGAGACTCAATGTAGGTTTCATTGCACAAGGTAGCTGAACTAAGATACATGGCTTAGTCATCTTCTTATTCCCTTCTGTGATTTTGTTTTTCATGATTTATGAGACAAAATAAAATTGTCTCCTGCATAATCATTATCGCGGTCTAAACAAAAGCAAAATTTTATTTTTTGCTTTGAGGACTCAGTATTCAAGATTAAAAGAATGCTATATATTCAATCATCTCTTCTTTAGGCCATCAAGAACCATCAATTAGTATCAAAATTTGGTCCTCAATGATCAAGCTTCACAGCTTGGAGGAAAAGTCCAATGGCTAACAACTTGGGTGCAAACATTGTGGCCTACACTTTAACTGAGTGTTAGTCAAATAACATGCTTTCTTTCTTTAATGGGAAGAACTATACCTACTGGAAGAAAATAATGCGAATCTTTGTTCAATCCATTGACTACGATATATAGAAGATCATTGTAAATGGTCCTCAAGTCCCTATCAAGACAAGTGCTAAAGAAGTAGTGACTCCAAAGGAAGACGCCGAATAGAATGATAAAGACAAGAAGAAGGTGGAGTTAAATGTCAAAGCCATCAACTTGATACACTGTGCTATCAGCTTCGAGAAATATCAGAAAGTATCTAGATGCAAGACGGCAAAAGAGATTTGGGATAAACTCCAAGTTACACACGAAGGTACCAAACAAGTCAAAGAAATAAAGATTGATATACTACAAAAAGAGCATGAAATATTTTTTATGAAGGATGAAAAAACTATTGATGAGATGTTGGAGAGATTCTCGATCATTATAAACAGCTTGGATGCTATGGGTATAACCCACACTAAACAAACTCTTGTGAGAAAAGTCCTTAGAATTTTTACAAATGAGTGGAAAACAAAAGCTACTGTTTTGACCGAGAGCAATAACCTAAGTCCTTTAACCTATGATGAGTTGAGAGGAAAACTTCTAGCTTATGAAACCAGACACACTAGCCAAGACACAAAGAGAAAAAGAGTGGTTCTAAAATCAAAAGTTTAAGTCTTTGAATAATGATTTTAATGATAGTTTTTCAGATGATAAAATTATCTTTTTTGCTAGAAAATTGAGAAGACTAATGAGGAGTAAAGGCAAGAATAAGGATTCGAGTTCAAAGGAGCAAAAGAGGGATCTAAGCAAAGTCATTTGTCATTACTATAAGAAGGCATGACACTTCAAGTTTAACTGTCTTAAACTCAAGAGAGAGGACAAGACAAAAAAAGAAAAGAAGAAAGTGCTTATGGCCTTATGGGAGGAGAGTGGGGAGTTAGAAAATGATTCTGATGAAGATGAAGATTCTGAATATGAAGCACAAATTTATCTAATGACTAGTCATGATCAATTAAATGAGGTAAATTACTTTGACTTGTCCATTAAAGACTTACATGTTATTATTGATAATCTCACTCATTATTCTGAAAAATTACTGAATAAATATAATAAATGCAAGTCTGAAAATGAAGTTTTGAAAGCTGAAAATAATTTTTTGAAAGAAAAAGTGAAGAAAATCAAATGTGGTATTGATCTTGTTGAAGAAAACAGATTTTTAAAATCTGAAATTGAAAAATTTTAAAGAAAAGCACTTGGTTGATGCTTCACAAAAACTCATTGCTAAAAATAAAAGATTAAATAAAATGATTAAAGGTTTAAACAATGACTTAGCAAAATTTGCACATAGTTCCAATAACTTGGACAACTTGTTTACTAATCAAAGACAATTATTTAAAATATCTGGTATGAGTTCTGTAACAAAAAATAATGCAGTTTTTGAAAAATTATTTGCTAACTCAATAACAAAATTTTTATTTGAAAAATTTGGTCTATGTTATTTCACCAACAATGATGCTGCTTTTGAAAATCCATATTTAAATACGAATGCATCATCATCAAGAACTAATCCTTTATCAAAAAATTTCGATCTTAGCTGTGTAGCAAAAAATTGTGCGGTTGCTAAAAATTGGTTTATCACTTTCAATATTATGTACACAGAAATTATTACTCTACTTGCAATAAATTGAGTCATTCCTCCTATCAATACTTTATTGTCAAAAGAATTGTGGAAACACAATTTATAAGATTGTTTATGATTTCAATGCTCTTCGACAATTAAGATTGATTAACTTTAAAGGATCCAAATTAGTTTGGATACCTAAAGTTACTTGAGAATGTATGCAGATTTTCCTAACATCTAAAAAGAAGAAAGACATGTGGTACTCAAATAGCGGATGCTCTTAGGCACATGGTAAAAAAGTCAACATTCTTTGTCAAACTCAACATGTATGATGAAGGATTTGTGACTTCTGGAAATGACGGTAAAGGTAAAATCATTGCTATCGAAAAATTTGATAATGATCTCTCTACCTTCATTGAAAATATTTTTCTGATTGATGGGTTGAAATACAATCTTTTGAGTATTAGCAAATTATATGATCTTGATTATCTGGTAATTCTTAAAAGATTAGAATGTATTATTGTGAATGAGAAATCAAATGAAATGTTATTTGTGACAAAATATTGTGATAACGTGTATGGGCTCACTTAGATTAACTTAAGAGTCAAAATGTAGCTTGTTTTCATTCAAAGAATTTTGAAAAATTGCTATATCACAAAAGATTTGGCTAGCATATTTCAAATTTCAAATTAATAAGATTGTAAAATCAAAAAAATAATAATAATAAGATTGTAAGAAGAAAATTAGTGAAAAGTCTTTTTAATATTAAATTTGACAAAGACATCACTTGTGATGCTTGTCAAATGAGAAAACAAACAAAAAGTTTTTTTAAATCAAAGGAAGATATTTCTACTAAAAGATCTATTGAATTGCTATATATTGACCTCTTTGATCTAACTAGAACTCAAAGTCTAGGTAGTAAATATTATGGTTTAGTAATTGTGGATAATTATACAATATTTGGTTCGGTTCTATTTCTTGCACATAAGAATGATGCATTTTTAATTTTTGAAGTTTTTAGCAAAATAATTTAAAATGAAAAAGATTTAAAGATCGCTTCTATTAGAAGTGATCATGGTAAAGAATTTGAAAATCAAATTTTTGAATCATTTTGTGATGAATTAGAAATTTTGCATAATTTTTCTTGTCCAAAAATTCCCCAATAAAATAGTGTTATGAAAAGAAGAAATATAAATTTTCAAGAAATGGCTAGAGTCATGTTATATAAAAGTGAAATTCCTAAATTTTTTTGGACTAGAGCCATATTATATGAAAATTTAGTGTTGTAGGCCTATGTTTCATTGTGAAGCCCAAACAAGAAAGACAAGCAGCCCAACTAGAAGAGCCAAATGCAACCAAGGCTACTAAATAAAAACGAGTCCATAATCCAACCCATTGCCATTCACGAAAAAAAAGCAACCCGCAATCGGTGGTGCTATGTTGCTTCGGGTAAGGCACAAAGAAGAAAAAAAAAATTCACTTTTTCACTAAACATCAAAGAAGAAAAAGGTGCTTCACTTTTTTATTAAGCACTAAATCAGAAGAAAAGGAAAGTAAATCAAAGAAGTTATGTCAAATCAAAATCAACGTGTATAAATTAAGCATAATCAGAATTGAAAAAATAATTTGTTTTTATTAACATGCAAGTCAATTACTTGCTGATTTCTCCTTCCCTCTGAGCAACCATTTCGAGTAATATGAAAAAAATGGTGGCTACTTTTCTCTGTTGAGAATCAATGACTAATATTAAAACTTTGGGTCAAAGCACAAGATTAATAGTTCTGATTTATCAAATCCATTGAGTATCTGTTATCAATGAAGTTGCATTGCTTAAACTCTAATTTCAAAATCCCTGATTTTATGGCCTGATTGAAGAAAAAGAAAGTAAGTCATCAGCTAGCTCAAGATTCAAGTTAACTTTGTTTTGCAAGAAAGAAAAGAGAACCCAAAATCAGAATTAAGAGTAACCTCACAAATCAAAGATTGAAGTCTTGAAAAAATTGCACCTACACAAAAGGGAGCATTCTACTAAGATGAATAGATACGTTTGAGGGTTCAAAAACTGGGTTAATCTTATAGAGTTTGAACTATTCAATGTCATCTCTTTTCATAGTTTATTGTTGAATATTATGTTTGTATGTTGTATTTTTCTTTATTTCTATTCAATGGTAAAAGATATATAAGTGAGGCATTAAGAAAGAGCCATTGAGAGAAAAGGTAAAGAGAGGAACTTAAAGAGAAAAGTCAAGATTTATGTTTTATTTATTTTGATTGTATTTTTTCTTTGTATCATGTAGCTGAGAAGTATCTCTTGCTAAGTTGGGTGAGCACTTAGTGTGTTGAGAGTTTAGAAAGTTATCTAGCTAAGTCATATTTATGTTGAAGTTTGGTTTGTCCCTGATAGAATTGGGTAGAATCCTTGAGAATTGTTGTATGTAATACGTGAAAAGATAGTGAAAATTTCACTACTATTATGGTAGAGACTGAATGTTGATTGCATTGTACAAGACAGCTGAACCAGGATATAGAGTTGAGTCATCTTCTTATTCCCTACTCTAATTATATTTTTCAAGATTTATGAGACAAAATAAAATTTTCTCCTGTATAATCATTCTCACAGTCTAATTAAAAATTTTATTTTCTGGTATGAGGACTTATTATTCAAAATTAAAAGAAATCTATAAAGTCAAAATCTCATTTTTTTAGGCCATCAAAAATTTTTAACTATCAATATAATTAACTAAAAAAAATAATTACTTAATAATTTATGTATAATACCATTCAAACTAATTTATATAATATATTAATAAATTAAACAACATATAAAATAACAAATTATAATATTAAATTTGTGTTTAATAATTTTTTTGAACAACTTAATTCCTAACAAAATAAAATGGCAAAACGGTCCCTTATAATTTAGAATAGCAAACAAGCTAGTTCCTAATAAAAAGTTAAAAACAAAAGGACAAATTAGTTAAAAAAAAAAAAAAAAAGGAATGGGTGAAAAACCGAAAGCTATTATGAATTAATTAAGCTGCCGCATAGAGCCTATCTCCAATGTAGAGGGAATACGACATATTGAAGCTTAATCTATGAATCTATGATCATGGTCAAATGGGAATAGAAAGAAAAAAGCTTATACCATATTTAGTAACCTTGGTTTAGTCCCTCTCAAGTGGGAACCGGACTTTGAACCTATAACCTAGTCTATGACCCTATGCGACTATGTCATATATATTTTCAAATTCGTTTTATCCAGTATTATTTCTAAGGACCTAAGTAGCAGGAAGGAATGTTAGGTCATTCAACAATTCTGAGGTGGGGCCATTGAAAGTTAATTTTCGAAGCCCAAATTAACCAATAACAATTATTCTACCTTAATTTCACTAGTTTTAGGTGCAATTCACCGATGGAATTCTGGTCACTTGATATGATGTATATGAAAATTTGTTGAGGAAAAAATAGATAAAATATATTTTTTATTTTAAATATTTATGATTTTTTAATATTTAATTATATATTTTTTAAATATTTTTATTTTTATTTTATTTTTAATATTTTTATTTATGTCAAAAGTTAATAAAGTAAGAATGTGAGAAATTAATTAGTTTAAAATTAAAATAATAAAAAATGATTAAAAATTACAAATTTAATAATAACTATTTTTTTTCACTTTATCATTTTATAGTTTTTTTTTAAAATATTTTTTCTAATAAATATATGGCACACTACCCATCAATATTAAACATAGTTAATTTTATATTGAGAAGGCGTCAATAGAACAAGAAAGAGAGAAAAACCCAATAACTAATAAGCCAAGACAAAAGCAGGAATAACAGTAACCAATTAGATGCATGAAATACCACTTCTATGATCTCTTGCATTATTTGCAGATCGAAATAAAGGTATCATTCACCCACCTATATATGCATTTTCTTCTAGAATATATATATATATTCTCTTCCCCTCCACTGAGAGTGTGAATTTTCAGTACAAGAGTGAAGTGTATTATTTTGGCAATGAATGAATTATGCCTCTTAATTAGTATAGTAGTGATTTAATTATATATTAAAGATATACTTAAATTTATTATATTCGCCACCAGAAGGTTGGGAGAGTTGTGGATGTCTAATCAAGCATGTATTATCATGGTTCATCCCATGATATGATTAATCATTATGTGCCTACTTTACCAAAGCATAAACAATGTTTTGTTGGAAAATTTTATCAATATGCTGGTAGGCTTAGTACCACTTCATAAAAGGGTCTATAGAGGGAGACACTTAATTAGAAGTTGATTTGAATTTGTTTATTCGAGTAAAAAAAAAATATTTTTATCAAACTAAAGTATTTTTATTAAATTTTAAATACATTTAGTTATATCTTTTAAAAAAAAAATTGTTAAAAAAATAAATTATTTATCTTTCTAAAAACTAACAATACCTTACTTTTAAAATAAGTCGAAGCAAAAGATATTCTTAATATTTAAAAATATTTATAAAAAATCTATTTAAATGTGAAATAGTTTTTATCAATTAAAAAATATTTTAAAAAAATAAAAAAATAAATATTTTTTTAAAAGTCAATCACGACTCTTAGTAGTTGTGTTACTACAAAAATTCAAAGATATTATATGATATAATAAATTTTTGTTGAAAAAATAAATATAAAAATAAATAAATAACTGTTTTGGAATAAATTTTATTTATTTTGTTTGTCCGAATAATTAGAAACATAAATAGAGACAACACTATTTTAGTTTTATCTCTATTGTTATAATGACTTGGTATTTTTTTTTCTTGCAAGATATATATATATATATATATATATATATATTTTTTTTAGAACACATAAATATAGTAAGCATATAGAGAAGTAGTATTTGTTTTCTCGAAACAAAAAAAATCTATTTTTTTTCTCTTAAAAGGTAAGAATAACAAAGACAGGCATTGAAACATAAAAAATTGTCATATTTTAAAATCTTGAAATTATTATCAAGTACACTTCTATTTGTTCTATCTTCATTTTTATTATATATATTTACTTATTTTCTAAAAAATAAAAATAGTAAAAATCAGTAATCAGAATGAATTTAACTAACAGAAAATAATAATTTCACTCTCATTATTTCTGATAATACTACCCTACACATTTTTTTTTTGCATTGTAAATATGTATATATGAATTTGTAAAAGAAAAAAAAAACTAATATTATTAAAATAAAAATGACAATATCCATTGTCTTAACTAATTAGTGGGTACTTTTATTATTTCCCATATATTTATCCATTCATTTTACATCATAGAGACAGTTTCCTCTCTATTATTCTTAAATGCAATCTTGTTAGTTAGGTCATCACAAAAAATGCATATCTAGAGTATAGAGCCCACATGAAATCTTATGATGATGACATACTTGGAAGCTTCATAGACATCCCAATCACTCAATCCTAATTGGTAAATTGACACACCCACATATATATATGTCTTTAATTATTAATTACCACTAACTATTGCTATTTACTTTTGTCCCTTGATCACTTTTCCTCAAATGGTTAAGTCAAAATATTATTACTTTTGTGTGAGATAATTCCTTAGTTGAATCATGTTAATCTGACTATTAGGGCCCCTAAAGATAGTAATATAAGTATATGTAAGCTTCATTATAAGAAGGAATACTAATTAGAGTCTGATGTAATAACAAGCCACATAAAATAATCCTGGCCTCGTGGTATTATTATGATCACTAATTATAAGGATTTTTCAAAGATATTCTCAAACCCCACATGGCCAAACGCCTAATTTAAAGATATCCATAATTAAATGTAAAATTTTATATTGGTTGAAGAAGGAAAGAAACATATTTTATAAGGATGTGAATATCCTTTTTTTATGGTATTTTTTAGTCTAACAGACAAAAAAATAATTTATAGTAAATTATAGCTTTTTTTTGAGGGTTTATCATTAGTAAATAGACAATAAATTTGTTACTGCTGCATGTACAAAAACAAAAACAAAATTCAAATCATAACTAATTTAAGCAGATTAGTGATGATATAATCACTAGACTAACCAAAATTAATTTAAAGACTTTTCTTTTGTCAACACATTTTAATAGATGATTATCAATTTTTACTATCGTCTCTACCATCAAAAATAAAATTTAAAATTCAGAATATCAAAATAGACAATATTTTCATTTTATTTTTCTTTTTTAAGAGTTTACACTTTTACTATCCTAATATTGAGAATAATAGTTGTAAAATTATAAATCAATAGTATTAAGAAACCAGTATATTTTGTGATTTATAATTATTAATTAGTTATCATTAATATTTTTAATAGTATGAAATTACATTTAATAATATGAAATTACACATTTTTTTATAGCTAAATATTAACTAAATTTTAATGAAATTATTGGCCCTAAAATTTTCTCATTACAAATTTGAAAGTGCAAAAACTAGGGATTATGAGTGATTTTATATGTTTAGGCTTATCGAGTAGTGTACAAAATCCACTTGCAAGCCTAATTAACATCTTAAGCTTTATTTACACTTAATGGGCCAATCATATCGTTATTAAGGTGAGAGTTGAAATCAAAAGGGAAATGAGCATAGTAGTAGTGGATTGATTACATGCACTTACACCCACGCTAAAAACCTAATATCAGCATGCATGTGTCATTAAGTGGTGAAACTTGAACCAAAAGGAGAAAGAGAAATAAAATAACATGGTGGTTAAGTGCTAATTTAAGTGGTGAAACAAGTAATTATGTCAATAATTATAGGTATAGAAAAAACTCATACTCGCGTGCACATAGTAGTACTTTATTTAAGCTTTTTTAAGTAATTATAAAATTGGTTTTTGGGTTGACATTTTTGTGCATTTACTTTGATTACGCATCTAACAAAACCGAAAGCATTATGAAATCATCCTATAAAATCACACCCTGAATATGTTAATAGTTTTTTTTCTGTACTAAATGCGTAATAACAAAATTAAATATAATCATCATAGAATTGAATGGGGACATGTGCAAAAATAAATAAATAAATAAATAATAACTAAGCAGAGGCATAGGTGGCTTTTGGAAGTACTCAAAAAAGTTCTGATAAGCACTTGAATTGTTTAATTTAATATCCCAATCCAAGTTACAAGACGACATATTTAGCATGACAAGCATCTCAAAACGTATAAATTTAATTAAATACAAAATTAAAGTAATAGCTTCACTTTGAAGTTTTAACAGATTGCACACCACCTGAGAAAAAGATGGAACTATTATTATTCCATGAGATGGATTTTTATTATTATATATTTACACTCCATTTCAAGCTAAATCTTAAAGTATGATCAACTGAATAATGTACATATAGGTTTCTTATAATTGAAATTTTGAACCCCATTATTTAGTCATATATACAACTTAATAATCGAGTACTATAAATCTACGTTAAAAATTTAAGGTATTTGTTAATGTTGTAAGTATAAAGAGTGAAGTTAGTCCCACATCAAAGAAAGCAAGGAAAAATGAGGAGTTTATAAGATGAGAGACTCATTAATTTGATATTTTAAAGTTTTGAGTTGAATGTGATGTCTCAGTGACCCAACAGAAAATATAAAATTATATATTTTTCCAACTTTATTGGATGTTCCTAAAGGGACATCAAGCACAAGATTCCATTAGTGATCCTTTTGAATTTGCTCCTATGCCTTTGGTGTCAATGGTATTAATGAGTGGTAATCATCATCCATAGGCATGAGTGATGAGAATGGTTCTTAGAATCAAATGTAGCTCTGGATTTGTTGATGAAGGGATAACGAGTCTAAGAAGTTTAGACTATTTCTTGAGTTAATGATGATCTATTTAATTTACGTGTTAGATACATTATAGACATTAATACATGAATACATTTGTCAGAAAAATACGTATTTAATTTTAAGGTATTTAACCAATTTGGATTGGTCAAATGATCAGTTCACTTGTTTGTTTGAGTGAGTGTCGGAAATTCGAATCTCGTCTTATGTATGTAGTAACTCATTGATCAATAATAAATTCATCATTGGACTGTCGAACTAGAAAATACCATATGCAACAAAAAAAATGAATGTATTTAGTTGTGTTTTTTTATTAAAAAAAATAAAACTTTGCAAATAAGATTAGACACACGCAATGTGTCACAAGTGTTTAATTATATCTTAGCGAGATGAGGAAACTACTATATATTTTGAATTCAAAAAATCTAATTTTTTTACATATACATACCAAAAAAAAACATCTAATTGGACTCCCAAAAAGATTATCTTAATTTGATATAAATGTGCTTTTTTTTTTCATAAGTGACAAGGGAATCATATTGATCGATTTTTTAAAAATATTTGAATCATTATTCAAAAAGTATAAAAAAACTTTAGAAAAAAATTTGATCTTTAGACCCATTTTTTCATTTTTTCTCTTGAATTTTTGGCTATTTGCTTAAAGAAAAAAAAAATCATTTGCTGCAAAATTTTAAAATTTAGAGATTAAATGAGAATATATATCTCATTTTTTAAGCAAATTTTTAAATAATTATATCAAAATATGATATATAAAATTCTTTTTAGAATATGTCTTCTATATATAATGCATTTTGTCAAATAGAGATAATCAGTTATTTTTGGAATATGTCTTTTGTGTATGTATGTGTAAAATTAAGGCTCTGTTCTATTGATGTATATGATGAGATATAAATATAAAAGCACTGACATTAAAGATATAGATATAAAATATTTGTGTCTATGTATTATGTTTAACAAAAATAAAAAACAAGATACACATTTAAAAAAAGGTTGAATTATCCTTCATTTAACTACAATTTTTACCATTATTACAATACACTCATTATCCTAAACACTGCATGTCATCATTATTGAATTTTTATTTCTTCTAATACTTTTTATTTCTTCCAATATCATCTTAAATTATCATTTAAATATTAATTATATAATTTTTTTTAAAAAAATAAAAAACTAAAGTTTAAAATTTATCAAAGATTAATCAAAATTTAAATAAACAAAAAATTAAATGTAGAATATTTTTTTTTGAAGAAAATAGAAAGATAAATTTGGTTGTAGAATCTAAAAGAAAAAAAAAAAAGGAAGATTTAGAAAAATAAGAGGACAAATTTAAAAAATTGAATAAAAATAAAAAAATAAAAAATTAGTATATGACAAATTGTGTCTCAATGTCTCACCAAATTAGAAATACACAAATTTAATGTCTCTATGTCATCGTCTTCATGTCTCGATAAAACATAAACATCAACCAAATACTACCTAAGTTCACACACACTCACTTTTATATATATATATATAGGTTTCTTCATCTGATGATGAGTGCAGAGTTGCCGTTAATTAGATGCACTTTTCAGAGAGCAAAGAGCAAACACACTTTATATTCCATCAGATATGATTGTGCACACATGAATATGAATATGAATATGATGCATGTATCTCTATGATAAAGACAGTTTCATATGGTAATGTGGAAAAATCCAATATAAGAACTACAAAAAGTGTGAAACCTAAAAAAAAACACACAGAAAATCTCATGCAATTAAGCAAAGGCAGCATCCATGAGTTGCGGTTAACTATAGAAAGGAAAATCGTTTTTTTTTTTTTTAATTATTTTATCTCTTGTCAATATTTCCACCGCAATATTATTGGATTTGGTGCCTTTGCAATTTAATACCAAAAATAAATTTTATAGTTTAAATTTAATTAGTAAATGTCAAATCAATATTATTTTTTACATAATTAAATAATAAATTTTTATTTTAATGTACTAATAGAATAAAATATTTTATATAATTATTTAATTATATTTATTTTTTAAATAACTATTCACATAATTAATGTAAATAGTAATTATTTTTAATATATGACATTATGTATTTATGTAATTAAATGTATGTATAAAAATATAAAATCTCACATGTAATTTTTTTATGTGAAGTTCTTAATTAAAAATATTAAATAATTTGATATATTTGACTAAATTATTATATAATAACTTTCAATTATCAATTTTATTTAAAAATAACTGCATGTAAAATTGTAAATTTTCACCAAAATTGTTTTACATTAATAATATATTAAAATTAAATTCTAAATAATATAATTTTTTTTTGTCTTGAATAAATGTACATTGCAATAATCTTTTGAAAGGTGAGAGAATAATGCTTAATCTTTTGATGGAAAAAAAAATAATCAAAAGCTGAAATATTTAAATATTTATTAATAAGCATTTACTATTTTTATTTTGTTAGCAAAACTTGCTAATTTTGCTGAATAAATATTGAAACAAATCGAGAGGCATGGATGTGACTTTGAGCAAAATCATTGCTTCCACCCATTATATTGTATGGAGCAACATCAGCATGAGGCATGGGGCATGTTCTCCACTTCTCAACTAAACATACATAAACTCTCAAAGATTTTATTAGACAGGCGTGGGGTGCCAACTTTTCATGATTTAAAGCATCATTTTCTGAATTTCTTTTAAATATTAATAAATTAATGCAATACTCAATTAATTAATTTGTTTACAAGCATCATGTTGGAATTTTAAATGTAAGTTCCACTTAAAAAAAAAAAGGGAAGGATAAGTTGAACTGCTGTACCATTAATCTTATTTTCTTAAATTTTTTAGAAAAATTTTAGTGTTAGGTCATGAATTTATAAACTTTTTTTTTTCAAGACGTGACATCTGATAAATTATAAATCTTTTCGAAAAACATTTCTCTGTTTGATAAGATTAGACCAATTGAAAGAGTAATCCTCCTTTCAAACCGACATTAATTAAAAATTTGGATGATGATTATTATAAACCAATTAGTATAAATACTCATTCATGAGTCATTTCTCCACGGTATCTCTCAACCCAATAGGTCAATGACTA
Organism: Arachis hypogaea; assembly: GCF_003086295.3. NCBI lineage: Eukaryota > Viridiplantae > Streptophyta > Magnoliopsida > Fabales > Fabaceae > Arachis > Arachis hypogaea. Next base: position 142,402,877 of record NC_092051.1, read on the forward strand.
ATCCGTCGCGAATCTGTCAATGACTAATCCGTCGCGAATCTGAGCTCCATTTAAGGGTTTGTCGCTGGCCAATGGGTTGCTGCATGTATAAAACGAGATTCGAACTCCCGACAATTACTTAAGCGGACGAGTGAACTAACCACTTGACCAACCCAAGTTGGTTTAACCTCAACTACTCTACATACAAAAATCAGTGTTCATGACACAAATGATGATCAATCCAATAAATGAAAGTTGAATACAAATAATGAATATTGCTAAGTTTGGTAAACATTAGATCAATTAGAACAATCTTTTTTCACAAATAGTATATGTAGTTTGGATAATAATAATAAACCAATCAGTTTTAATCTTCAGTCTCTGGTTCATATATATATATATATATATATATATATATATATATATATACCGATAATACTAAAAAAACAATAATTAAAATTATTTTATAAAACATAATATTCATAATTTTATATATATAATATCTATAATATCTATTATATTTAAAATTATATAATTATTTTAATAATAATTAATAAATATTAAATAAAATAATTTTAAACGGTTTGAACTTATTTAATTTTTTATTCTCTCAATCATTATTATATTATAAACACACAAAATGATGTTATATGATATACATCCAATAAAGCTGATTCTCATCAGTCTACTTTAGTCAAAGGAAAAATGTAATGAAAAAAAGTGTCCAATGTATGCAGCTAGCTAAATTTTAAATTGTAATTACGGTTGTAAATATTGTCATAATTTTATAATTATATTAGGCATAAACTAAAATTAATTATTAAAATAAATTTTTAGTGTAAAATATATATATATTAAAATATAAAATTCACATTAAAAATAAGTTAAACTATAAATATATTTATATAAAATATATAATAATTAATTTTAATGATTGATTTTAATGTGTACATCATATTTTTGATGATTTTAATTGTTGTAATTATACATATTATATTATGGTCATTCTATATAATGGAAATTTAAGGCAGCATTGTTTAGTATGTTGTGATAAGCATTGGTGGATGACTATTTAATGAATTGTGACTTCCTTCACAATCTTGGACGGCCAACATTTTTGATACAAAATTTGGTTTTATCAAAGAAAGATCATATTTAATTACATTTGAAAGCACGACTTTTATGTGCCTATAAATAAGAATATGATATGAAGCAAATTACAGTCAGCAATAAAAAAAAACCAAATACTTTCTCTCTCTTTTTTTGATATAAAGCACTTCTTTACTTTCTTCATATACTACTAATATAATATTAATATATTATTATTATAGTAGTATAATAGTATTGGTAAATATTAATAGTAATATTTTCTATTGATACTTTTATTTTATTACTTCTTCCTTATTTATTTTACAACACGTTATCAGCACGAAACTCTAACGAAATTTTAGAAAGACTCTAGGTAACAAATTTTTATTATATCGAATCTCTTTCATCCTGAATATAATGATTTTGATATATCTGGAAACAATTATTTATCATAGATACTATATGCTAAAATCCTTCTTGATTCAATGGATCTTGGAAATACCATTAAAGCTGAAAATAATACATCTCAGAAGGATAAAGCCAAAGCTATGATTTTCCTTCATCGTCATCTTGACGTATGATTGAAAAATGAATATCCCACATTAAAAGATCCTGCAGATCTGTAAGACATTGAAGAAAGGTACAATCATCAAGAGACAGTAATACCTCCTCAAACCCGATATGTTAGAGAAAACTTTCTCGACCTTCCATGCCTCGAATGTGCTTCTGCAGTAGCAATCGAGAAAAAGGATTTAAAAATATTTTGAGCTAATTTCTTGCTTTCTTGTTGCTGAACGCAACAATGAGTTGCTCTTAAGAAATCATGAAGCGCGTCCAGCTGGCGCCGCTCCATTTTCTGAAGCAAATGCGGCAACTTATAACCCCATAAGAGATAAATGGCAAGATTTTGACAACAAAAAAAATTATGGAAGGAAAAGAAATTATGTTCACAAGAAAGGATCTCACCAAAAGTGGGATAAAGAAAGAAACAATGGGCAAAGTAAATCAATTGAGGATAAATGCTTCCGTTGTAGTGGAAAGGGCCATTGGTCACGTACCTGTCGTACCCCAAGGCACCTAGTTGATCTTTATCAAGCATCCTTGAAAAAGGATGACAAAAGAAAAAACAAATTTTGTTTCAAATTATGAAAATTTCACTACTCATTATGATGTATCTAATTTCTTTGAGGATCCTGAAGGAAATATTGGCTATTTGATCAATGATAAAATAGTTTAATATGTGTGTTTGTTAAGTATTCATGTGAATAATTTTACTGTGCATGTACTTTTACTCATTTTATTATTATTATTATTATTTGTTTTTGAAGAAAAATGGCAAGAATATATTCTGAAGATATTTGCCTTGTGGATAGTGCAAGTTCGCATACTATTCTTAAAAGTACTATATATTTTACCCATCTTGTGCCAAAAGAAGAATATGTTAATACTATTATTGGCTCAGGCAATGTGATAGAAGGCTCCGGAAGAGCTATAATTTTGTTTTCTGGAGGAACAAAATTCATAATAAATAATGCACTATTATCTACCAAGTCTCTGAGGAACTTGTTGAGTTTCAAAGATATTCGCCGAAATGGATATCATATTGAAACAATGAATGAGGGAAATCATGAGTATTTATGTAGCACAACTCATGATTCAAATAAGAAAGTTATACTAGAAAAATTACCCTCACTTTTATCTGGGTTGTATTATACCAAGATTAGTGCACTTGAATCACATGCCACTGTAAACCACAAGTTTACTAGCTCAAATGAATTCATAACTTGGCATGATAGATTGGATCATCCGGGAACAACCATGATGAGGAGAATTATTGAAAACTCACATGGACATTCACTAAAGAACTAAAAGATTCTTAAAACTAGTGAATTTTGTTGTGCTGCATGTTCTTAGGGAAAGTTAATTTTAAGACCATCACCAGTAAATGTTGGATTTGAGTCCCCTGAATTCTTAGAAAGGATTCAAGGGGATATATGTGAACCTATTCATCTACCATGTGGATCTTTTAGATATTTTATGGTCCTGATAGACGCATCTTTGAGATGGTCACATGTGTGCTTATTGTCCTCTCGCAACCTGGCGTTTGCGAGATTACTGGCTCAAATTATTCGATTAAAAGCACAATTTTTAGAAAATCCAATCAAAGCTGATGAGTTTGGAAAACTCTAAATTAATATGTGTGATGACTAAACATTATTAAAATTAATTAATTGCAAAATTATTTAATTTTAATTTTTATTCAATACATTGATGATTATAATTTTGCTGCAGGTTTAATCATGGGCCGGAAACAAATGTATTGTGCTAAGCCCAATTTACACTCAGCCTTGGTTTTAATAACAAAAATAAATGTGGCTGTTTTAATATTACTTGGGCCCAAATAATTTTCTGCTCTAAGCCCAAGTGGGTTACATGCTTTCCACTTGCTTTATGCATGTTCCAAATTTTATCAGGAAAGCAAATGTTATTAATGGGCCAAGATCAAATATTGTTGCTACCAAGCCCAATGTTGATTCGAATCCATGAAGCAAATGAAATGCCTAAATGCTTCCAACGGATTCCACTTCATTATTTTGAAGGATTTCAAATTTAATTAATACATTGGAAACATAAGAAAAAGAGAGAAGATTGATTTGATGGCTATTATGACACTACACGCTACTCAACAAAGGGAAGTGGGAAACTTGAATTAACTTTTACATTCTCTCTCTTTGTTCATTGATTATTGTTCAAACCCATTGAATATTTTCTCTTTCTTCTCTCTCACAACTCTTTCTCTCTTCGGTCTTTACTCAGAAAATATTGGCAGCCATGGAAGCAAAAGTAAGCTACCGAGATGAAGAGAAAGCAAGCCTAAAGACCATCACAATGATGGCAAGAAAACATACTAAAATAAAAATGAGCTGTGGCTAAGATATTCACCAAATGTGGTTAGATTTGGTGAGGTTATCTTGAGTCTTTCATGCTCAAAATGGAAGAAGAAGATTCGGCCAGCTAGAGGAGATTCTTGAAGCATGGCTTGTCTTCGATTCTGCTCAACCACCACAGGAAGTAGCTAGAGTGGCGAAGTGATGGTTGAAGGCAGAGATTGAAGCAGATGAAGTCATCATCATCATGAAGCATCAAGGGCCAGAATTCCATCTTGGAGAGTAAGCCAAGGATGGAGAGCTCGGATTGATGAAGGGTGATGATCAAGAAAGGACTAGAGGTAATTGCATGTTGGTTAATGCATGGTTATCTCTTCTCTCTCTATGTGGCCGAACCGGTTTGTTGAAGGAGGAAGAAGTTGGTTCAGTTTTGGCTTCAATAAGTGGAGGCTCCCCTCTTCTATATTAAGGGTGGACAGCCATTGTTTGAAGCAAGGAGAAAAATTGAGAGTGCAAGGCACAGAGTTCTCAGAGCTACCTGAGCTAACAGTTTTCTCTTCTCCTTCAATGTATTCAGTTTTGTATTTTTCTGTTTAATTTTGTCATGTCTTGAGTCTCATGGTAAAAGGCAAACAGTGAGGTTTGTAATGAAAAAGCCATAGAGCGGAAAAAGGCAGAGAGTGCAAAATTAAAAGAAAAAGCCATAGGTGTCTTAGAGTTCCTTTGTTCATCTATGTTGTGTTTCATGATTCTGTGGGAATCCCCTTGTAAGTTGGGTTAGCACTTTACAAGTTGTAATCTGTTTGATTATAGTGAAATTCCATCATTGTTGTGATGGAGACTGGATGTAGGCTGCACTGCACTTAGCAGCCGAACCAGGATATATCTTGGTGTGATTTTCTTCCTCTCCTACTTCATTTCTGTTTTCTACTGCACAGGAGCAAAAACAAAAAATGTCTCGTGCCAAGTGACGAGACAAAATGAAAATGTCTCGTGGCTAGGGACGAGCTAAAAACAGAAAAGTCTCCTCTGAATCCAGCAAGTGTTAGCAAAAAAAAGGGGCTAAGATTCAACCCCCCCTTCTCTTAGCCACTGAAACCATCAATTGGTATCAGAGCTTGGTCTCAAAGAGATCAAGCTTTGCAGCTTGGAGTAAAGATCCTCATGGCAGAAAACAGTGGCGCAAATGTGGTGTCTTATAATCTAACTGAAGGACAATCAAGCAACAGACCCCCTCTTTTCAATGGGAAAAACTATACCTATTGGAAGGAGAGGATGAAGATATTCGTACAAGCAGTGGATTACAGACTTTGGAAGATTATCCTCGAAGGGCCTAAATTTCCAACTACCACAAGTGCAGAAGGAGTTGTTTCTATCAAACCAGAAGCAAGATGGACCGAGGAAGATAGGAAGAAGGTGGAGTTAAATGCCAAGGCAATAAATCTGCTCAATTGTGCTATCAGCTTTGAGGAGTACCGACGGGTATCAAGATGCACAACGGCAAAGGAAATCTGGGACAAATTGCAAATCACCCATGAAGGAACCACCATTGTCAAGAAGACTCGGGCAGATATGCTAAACAGAGAATATGAAACGTTTGCAATGAAGGAAGGAGAGTCCATTGATGAACTCTTTGAACGTTTCAATGCTATCATTGTTGGCTTAGATGCTCTGGGAATTACACATTCTGATTCTGTGCTAGTGAGAAGAGTGTTGAGATGTCTCACAAAAGAGTGGGAGACTAAAGCTTTAATTATTTCTGAGAGTAGTAGCCTAGACTCCATAACACTTGATGATTTGAGAGGAAATCTTCTTGCTTTTGAAAATACCTATTTGAAAAAAGATACAAAAAAGAAAGGAATTGCATTTTCTTCTGTGACTAACCCCCTGGATGATGAATCCAGTGATAACTCTTCTGAAAATGAGTTTGTTTTATTTGCAAAAAAATTCAGGAAAATGGCTAAGCTCAGAGGCAAAGGCAGCAGCACAAGGAAAGTGAAGAAAGACCTCAGCAAGGTAACTTGCTACAATTGCAAGGAAATGGGGCATTTCAAATCTGATTGTCCCAAGCTGAAGAAGGAGGAAAAGCCAAAAAGAGGAAAGAAGAAAGGACTGATGGCCACATGGGAAGACTTGGAGAATGATTCTGATGATGATGATGAAGAAACCGAGACCAAGTCACAAACATGTCTCATGGCAGACCACATAGATCAGGTAGTCTTTCATAACCCTAACACTGAAGATCTCCATCTTATGATAGACCACCTTTCTGAAAAAATAAGATGTTTTCTGCTGGAAAATCAAGAACTTGAACAGCAAATTACCATTCTTAAGGCCGAAAACAGTTTTCTAAAAGAAAAAGTGAGAGAGGCCGAAACTGCTTGTGATCTTGTTGAAGAAAATAAGCAGTTAAGAGCCCAAGTTAGGAGCTGTGAAAGTAACCATTGTGTTCTTGCATATGTGGACTGTTTTAAACAAAATGAAGAGTTGCTTAAAAAGGTTAAAAGACTTGAGGAAGACTTAGCCAAATTTACACAAAGTTCTGAAAGTTTAAATCACATCTTGGCTAGTCAAAAACCTCTTTATGATAAGGCTGGGTTGGGGTTTCATAAATCTGAAAATTCACATTTTGAAAATATTGCTTCATCTTCTAATGACATAAGATTTCAAGATCCCACCTACTTTAACAAAAAGGCAACTCCAAGATTTTGTAGACTATGCAATCGGAATGGACACTTTCCCATTCAATGCTTTTTCGGTGAAAGAATGGTTGGTAACAAGGTTTATAAAATTGTTTTTGATTACAATGGCTTAGGACATAGAAGATGGTTTAACGTAAAAGGATCCAAAAAGATTTGGATACCTAAGGTTACTTAAGCATTGTTTTGTAGGTGTGCCTAGCATCCCAAAGGAAAGAAAATGTGTGGTATATGGACAGCGGATGCTCTAGGCATATGACCGGAAAGGCAACCTTCTTCATAAAGCTTGATGACTATGATGGAGGACTTGTCACTTTCGGTGATGATGCAAAAGGAAAAATTGTGGCTGTTGGGAAAGTTGGTAAAAACTTTTCTTCTTGTATAAATGATGTTCTCCTTGTACATGGCTTGAAACATAATTTGCTTAGTGTTAGTCAACTTTGTGATTTGGGTTTTGAAGTTATCTTTAAGAAATCTGTTTGTTTAGTTGTGTGTGAAAAAAACTGGGAATGTTCTTCTTGAAGCTAAAAGATGTAACAATGTGTATGGATTAACTCTTGAGGATTTAAAGGAACAAAATGTAACATGCTTCACATCTTTTGAATCTGAAAAATGGCTTTGGCATAGAAAGTTGGGACATGCTAGCATGTATCAAATTTCTAAGTTAGTCAAAAGAAATTTGGTTAGAGGAATCCCAAACATCAAGTTTGATAAGGATCTTACTTGTGACGCTTGTCAATTAGGCAAACAAGTAAAATCCTCTTTTAAATCAAAAGATGGAATCTCAACCAAAAGGCCATTGGAAATGTTACATATTGATCTTTTTGGTCCTACTAGAACTCAAAGCTTAGGAGGTAAACATTATGGTCTTGTGGTGGTAGATGATTATTCTAGATTTGGTTGGGTACTTTTCCTTGCTCATAAGAATGATGCTTTTCATGCTTTTTCCACCCTTTGTAAGAAAATTCAAAATGAAAAGGATTTGAAAATTGCCCATTTAAGAAGTGATCATGGAAGAGAATTTGAAAATCAAGATTTTGAAAAATTCTGTGATGACTTAGGGATTTCTCATAACTTTTCATGTCCTAGAACCCCCCAACAAAATGGGGTAGTTGAAAGAAGGAATAGAAGCCTTCAAGAAATGACTAGGGCTATGTTATGTGAGAGTGAAATTCCTAAATTCCTATGGGCTGAGGCTGTGAACACAGCATGTTATATTTTGAATAGAACAATCATTAGAAAAGGGTTAAAGAAAACACCTTATGAGTTATGGAAAGGAACCCCTCCAAATCTTAAGTACTTTCATATTTTTGGATGCAAATGCTTTGTGTTTAATAATAAAGAAAACCTTGGAAAATTTGATCCAAAATCATATGAAGGAATGTTTGTTGGATATTCCACCACAAGCAAGGCCTATAGAGTTTATCTCAAGGAGCATAGGACAATAGAGGAATCCATACATGTTACTTTTTGTGATTCTAACTTAGTTCCCAGTATTGTGAAGGATATTGATTCAGATTGTGAAGAGGCTGCAACAAGTAAAGAAAATCCCAAATCTGTACAAAATGAAGAATCTGTCAGCCCGGTTTTATCTCGTCAGATTGTAGGAGAAACTTCCAATTTATCTCCTGAGCAGACACGAGAAACTGAAACAGTGAGACCACCAGAAGTTCATCAAAGTTCAACACCTGGCCGAAAACCTAGAGAATGGAAGTCTATGAGGGGTTATCCTCATGACTTCATCATTGGTGATCCCTCTCATGGTGTAACAACAAGATCCTCCACCAAAAGGCAAACCGAACCTAGCAACTTAGCTCTCTTGTCACAAATGGAGCCCAACAATGTCAAACAAGCTCTTGAAGATCCATCATGGGTCAAAGCCATGCAAGAGGAGCTAGCTCAATTTGACAAGAATGAGGTTTGGACATTAGTACCTTATTCGGATGGTATGAAGGTAACGGGTACTAAGTGGGTCTTTAAAAATAAACCTGGTGAGGATGGACAAGTTGTTCGTAACAAGGCTAGATTAGTGGCCCAAGGTTACGATCAAGAAGAGGGTATAGATTTTGATGAGTCTTTTGCTCCGGTAGCTAGAATGGAAGCAATTCGGTTGCTTCTTGCCTATGCCGCCCATAAAGGTTTCAAAATGTTTCAAATGGATGTTAAGTGTGCTTTCCTTAAAGGCTTTATTGATAGAGAAGTGTATGTGGCACAACCCCCCGGTTTTGAACATAAAGAGTTTCCAAATCATGTTCTTAAATTATCTAAGGCTCTTTATGGGCTTAGACAAGCTCCAAGAGCTTGGTATGAAAGGCTTAGTGCCTTCTTGTTGGAAAATCAATTTCAAAGGGGTACCACCGACACTACTTTATTTATTAAAGCATCTAATGATGACATACTTCTTGTTCAAGTTTATGTTGATGACATTGTATTTGGATCGGCCAACATTTCCTTGTGTGAAGAGTTTGGAAAACTCATGACTAGTGAGTTTGAAATGAGTTTAATGGGAGAGCTTACCTTCTTTCTTGGCCTCCAAATTAAACAAACTCCTAGTGGTACTTTTATTTACCAAGGAAAGTATGCAAAAGAACTTATCAAAAAGTTTGGCCTAGAAAATTCCAAAGCAATGAGTACACCAATGCATCCCAACACAAAACTTGAAAAGGATGATGATGGTCAAGATGTGGATGAAACAAGGTATAGAGGAATGATAGGTTCACTCATGTACCTTACCTCCTCTAGACCAGATATTGTTCAAAGTGTGGGTGTATGTTCAAGATTTCAATCTCACCCAAAAGAATCCCATCTTACGGCTGTTAAACGCATCATTAGATACATTAAGGGAACTTGTGATTATGGCTTGTGGTATCCTAAATCTGATGAATTTTGTGCAGTAGGGTTTTGTGATGCAGATTATGCGGGAGATAGAGTGGATAGAAGAAGCACGTCAGGCATGTGTTGCTTCCTTGGAAGCTCTCTCAACATGTGGTCAAGCAAGAAACAAGCCACAGTGGCTTTATCCACCGCTGAAGCAGAATATATTTCCGCATCTGCATGTTGCACTCAATTAATTTGGTTAAAAACACAATTGGAAGATTACAAATTAAAAATCAATAGTATACCCCTATTTTGTGATAATATGAGTGCAATAAATATTTCAAAAAATCCTGTTTTGCACTCAAGAACTAAGCACATTGAGATAAAATATCATTTTATTAGGGAACATGTGCAAAAGGGTACTATTGATATTCAATTTGTAAAATCAGAAGACCAAATTGCTGATATTTTTACAAAACCCCTCTGTGAAGACAGATTCTGCACCTTGAGAAAAAGATTGGGAATGTTTGATTTAAGTTTTATTGAAAATTTGTGAATATTTGATTCTGTTCAGTTTTGTCTCGTAGGTTTGGACGAGATAAAAAACGCAAGCTTGATGGAGGAGCTCTGTTCAGGGGGAGGCAACACAAATTTAAATTCTTCTGGGCCCCACCTAATAAATTCTGACCCCACCATGGCAGTTTAGTTAGTTATTCCTTCCTTGAAAAAATAAAATCACAAAATTTTTTTTAGATTGTCTTTTCAAATCTAGTTGGAAGATACATGTTGTCAAATCATATCTTCTCCTTCCAACTAAATCCCTTGATTCAAGGAAAAACTCCCTCTTTATCACTTTTTGAAACTCCCATTTGGATAATAACCGTGCCATTATGGTCATTAACCTCCCATCATCTCTCTCCAATCCTCATTTATTGCACCTCTAACCTCCTTCCATCCTCCTCTCATTCGGCCATCACCCCTTCATATTCAACCCCTCATTCATCCACCATGAAAAAGAAAACCGCTGTTAGGCGAAGTAGCCGAACCCCCATTCCAAAAAACCCACCTTTCTCATCACCTCCAACCCATACACATATCCATCTCCATTCTACCTCATCCTCTTCTCAGTCACCACCCTCCAAGAAAACCGAAACCATGCGCCGAAAGGTTATTGCTCAGAAAACCTCAGGGAGAGGCAAGACAGGGAAGAACAAGCAACCAAATGTTGAAGAAGATGAAGAAGCATCTCAGACTACTCCACCTCCATCACCACCAAAAAGATCTACCTCTCATGCGAAAAGCTCTCACAAGAAACAGAAAACCTTTACTCTGCATGACACAAGCGAACCTCCCAATCTGGAATCTCTAGAGTTCAAAAACAAATTCCACAAAACTCATTCACATTTTGATCCTTCCCGCTTCCACTCATGTGCCTTCTATGAATTTCACAAAGACGTTCTTCTGCAGCGCAATCTCTGCCCCTCTTACTTGGTGAACCTTCCAAATCTTGCCACCAAAGGAATGAACTTTTCGTCTTTGTTTGATGCTCTGAAATGGACTCCTCTGACTCACATTCAGAAATTGGTATACCCGGGGCTGGTCCGGGAATTTTATGCAAACATGCGCCTGATTGGTGGGTCAATCCACTCTTATGTCAAGCGTGTTTACATAACCCTCACTCCTCAAACCATTGGTGCTGCCCTTGGGTATGAAGATGAGGGACCAAAGGTTTATATGGTTGATAAATGGGATGATCAAGTGGGAGTTACTCAACAAACTGTAATGCAACACATCTGTGCCAACCTGTCCGGGCTTGATGGATTAATCCCAACTCACAAATCCCTCGGCCCAGAGAACTCTCTGTTACACCGTATCATCACTCATATCATCACTCCTCAAAGTGGTTCTCATCATAGAGTAACAGTTTCTGACTCTATCATCCTCTTTGCTCTTATTACTTCCACTCCAATTTCATTTGCTTATATTATGACACGTCATATGTGGGAAGCAGTAAGAAGCACAAAAAAGGCTAATCTTCCTTATGGCATGTTTCTTACATGTATATTTGAATATTTTAAGGTTGATTTGTCTAATGAATCTGTTGAGAACAAAGTGTCACAGATTAAAGGAGGAGGAGTTTCGAACAAGAAAAGCAAGAAATCTGTTGCCTCCGAACCCTCTCTAAGCGATTTGGAAAGCCACCCTGAACCCTCAAAGGTGTCGGCATCCATCAGGGAGACTCTCAGTGAATTCCGCAATATGTCCAAATTAATGCTTAAGTCAAGCAAGGCTGCCCGGAAACTGGCGTATGCAAATGAGAAAGCCTGGAGGAAGTGCTATGAAAGGGTCGGTTTCATGATTCAAACCTTTGATGATGAAATGGGAACAGGAGATTCTGAAGATGATTCTGGTTCTGAGTTCAATGTTTCTGATGATTAGTGACTATTCCTCTACTTTTATTTGATATTGGCAACAATAGGCTCAATCCTTCTTTTGTTTTTTGTAAAGGCATGACTTGATACTCCCTGCCGTATGATACTCTGAACAATTACTGCTTTGTTATAAATATTATGTATTGCTCATGTCTCTTGTTGCAGGTTTTTATGCCCCTTGATGCCAAAAGGGGGAGGAAATTTAGATTCCAAAATTGAAATTGGAATAAAACAGGGGCTGAAAAACAGGGGATAACAGGGGCTGAAAAACAGGGGATAAGGGTTGAAATTTTCAAATTGAAAATTCATGATTACCCTTATTCAAAGAAAGCATGTTTCTATTATATTTCCTGCTGTATGTACTGCATTTGGCATTTGGTTTACTATGATGTTTGATATATTGATGCCTGGCTGATGGTTCATCTTTGATAAACCTGTTGGTTTGAAAATTTACATTTGGCAGTTCCTTTAAGCTGTGTTATTTAACAACTGCCATGTTTTGATGTGCTAATATGTGTTTCAAAAATATTTTCCTTATTTTGAATGACATTGCTCTGATATCTGGACTGGAAAATATTTGGAAATTTTCTGAACAACACTGGTTTGTGTTCTGTTGATATGTGTATGTTTGAGCAGTAAATCAGTTTATGATATCAAAAGAGATTTGATTATCAATTAAAACTGCTCATAAATCAAGCATTTAGCATCTTAAAATGTGCTAAATAACATTGTCATTAGAAGCTTGATTAAAGTGTTACAGGTTAGTGCTTCCCTTGGTAACATAAGCATACATTAAGGGGGAGCAATGTGACATTTTGAAAGGGGGAGAAATTCAAATTCAAAGGGAGTACTCTTACTCAATTTTAAATTTCTTTACATTTCAATTTTAATATTGTTTGTCATCAAGGGGGAGATTGATGAGTTTGGAAAACTCTAAATTAATATGTGTGATGACTAAACATTATTAAAATTAATTAATTGCAAAATTATTTAATTTTAATTTTTATTCAATACATTGATGATTATAATTTTGCTGCAGGTTTAATCATGGGCCGGAAACAAATGTATTGTGCTAAGCCCAATTTACACTCAGCCTTGGTTTTAATAACAAAAATAAATGTGGCTGTTTTAATATTACTTGGGCCCAAATAATTTTCTGCTCTAAGCCCAAGTGGGTTACATGCTTTCCACTTGCTTTATGCATGTTCCAAATTTTATCAGGAAAGCAAATGTTATTAATGGGCCAAGATCAAATATTGTTGCTACCAAGCCCAATGTTGATTCGAATCCATGAAGCAAATGAAATGCCTAAATGCTTCCAACGGATTCCACTTCATTATTTTGAAGGATTTCAAATTTAATTAATACATTGGAAACATAAGAAAAAGAGAGAAGATTGATTTGATGGCTATTATGACACTACACGCTACTCAACAAAGGGAAGTGGGAAACTTGAATTAACTTTTACATTCTCTCTCTTTGTTCATTGATTATTGTTCAAACCCATTGAATATTTTCTCTTTCTTCTCTCTCACAACTCTTTCTCTCTTCGGTCTTTACTCAGAAAATATTGGCAGCCATGGAAGCAAAAGTAAGCTACCGAGATGAAGAGAAAGCAAGCCTAAAGACCATCACAATGATGGCAAGAAAACATACTAAAATAAAAATGAGCTGTGGCTAAGATATTCACCAAATGTGGTTAGATTTGGTGAGGTTATCTTGAGTCTTTCATGCTCAAAATGGAAGAAGAAGATTCGGCCAGCTAGAGGAGATTCTTGAAGCATGGCTTGTCTTCGATTCTGCTCAACCACCACAGGAAGTAGCTAGAGTGGCGAAGTGATGGTTGAAGGCAGAGATTGAAGCAGATGAAGTCATCATCATCATGAAGCATCAAGGGCCAGAATTCCATCTTGGAGAGTAAGCCAAGGATGGAGAGCTCGGATTGATGAAGGGTGATGATCAAGAAAGGACTAGAGGTAATTGCATGTTGGTTAATGCATGGTTATCTCTTCTCTCTCTATGTGGCCGAACCGGTTTGTTGAAGGAGGAAGAAGTTGGTTCAGTTTTGGCTTCAATAAGTGGAGGCTCCCCTCTTCTATATTAAGGGTGGACAGCCATTGTTTGAAGCAAGGAGAAAAATTGAGAGTGCAAGGCACAGAGTTCTCAGAGCTACCTGAGCTAACAGTTTTCTCTTCTCCTTCAATGTATTCAGTTTTGTATTTTTCTGTTTAATTTTGTCATGTCTTGAGTCTCATGGTAAAAGGCAAACAGTGAGGTTTGTAATGAAAAAGCCATAGAGCGGAAAAAGGCAGAGAGTGCAAAATTAAAAGAAAAAGCCATAGGTGTCTTAGAGTTCCTTTGTTCATCTATGTTGTGTTTCATGATTCTGTGGGAATCCCCTTGTAAGTTGGGTTAGCACTTTACAAGTTGTAATCTGTTTGATTATAGTGAAATTCCATCATTGTTGTGATGGAGACTGGATGTAGGCTGCACTGCACTTAGCAGCCGAACCAGGATATATCTTGGTGTGATTTTCTTCCTCTCCTACTTCATTTCTGTTTTCTACTGCACAGGAGCAAAAACAAAAAATGTCTCGTGCCAAGTGACGAGACAAAATGAAAATGTCTCGTGGCTAGGGACGAGCTAAAAACAGAAAAGTCTCCTCTGAATCCAGCAAGTGTTAGCAAAAAAAAGGGGCTAAGATTCAACCCCCCCTTCTCTTAGCCACTGAAACCATCAAAAGCAATTCGTCTTGATAATGCTGGTGAATTTACTTCCCAAGATTTTGATGCTTATTGTATGGCTAATGGAATAAGTGTTGAACATCCAGTAGCTTATGTTCACACACAAAATTGGTTAGCGGAATCACTTATTAAATGCCTGCAATTGATTACTAGACCTTTGCTTATGAGAACAAATCTCCCAACCTCGATTTGGGGGCATGCTGTTTTACATGCCGCAACACTTATTCATTTGAGGCCAACGAGTTACCATCAGTTCTCTCCTATGCAATTAGCTTTTGGCTAGCAGCCAAATGTTTCCCATTTAAGAATATTTAGGTGTGCGATATATGTTCCATTACACCACCTAATCGCACCAAAATGGGATCCCAGAGAAAATTAGGGATATATGTTGGATATGATTCTCCCTCTATAGTGAGGTATCTTGAGATACAAACTGGAGATGTATTTAAAGTCTGGTTTGCGAATTGTCATTTTGATGAATCAAAATTTCCAACATTAGGGGGAGAAAATAAGCTTTCTGAAAAGGAACTTAATTGGAATGCATCATTGTTAATGCATTTAGATCCTCGATCAGGGCAATGCGAACTAGAAAGTTCAAAAGATTATACATTTGCAAAGAATAGCAAATGAATTGCCTGATGCATTTTTCGACACAAAGAGGATAACCAAATCTTATATATCTACGGAAAATGCCCCAATTTGAATTGATGTCCCAGTAGGACAACTAGCCACTAAAGAAAATTCACGCCAGAAGCGTGGCAGGCCTGTCGGTTCCAAAGATAAAAATCCTCGAAAGCAAAAAGAGGTAAATACTATTCCTGTTGAAAAAGACATAGTAGAGACACCTGCAGTTGTCCAAAATTCTGATATAATGTTAACGCCAGAAGACGTTCAGGTACCTGAAAAGTGTGAAAATGATGAGATCTCGATAAATTATGTATTTACAGGAAAGAAATGGGACCGAAGTAAGACAATTGTCAATGAAATATTTGCATATAATGTGGTATAATCGTCTTACTGAGTATCTGGCCAAAAATAGATTCAAGAATGATGATATCTGCCCCTATGTTTTCATAAAGAAAACTGCATCTGGATTCATTATTATTGCTGTGTACGTTGATGATTTAAATATCATTGGAACTCCTGAAGAGATTCCAACAATTATAAAAACTCTAAAGGAAGAGTTTGAGATGAAAGATCTTGGAAAGACTAAATTTTGTCTCGGCCTGCAGATCGAGCATACAAAAAATGAGATCTTTATTCATCAAACAAAATACACAGAAAATATCTTGAAAAGATTTTATATGGATAAGTCACATCCATTAAGTACCCCAATGATTGTAAGATCTTTAGATGTGGAAAAGGATCAATTCCGTTCTAAAGAAGAGAATGAAGATATCCTTGGTCTTGAAGTACCATATCTTAGTGCCATTGGAGCGCTAATGCATCTTGCTAATAATACGCGACCTGACATATCATTCGCGGTGAATTTACTAGCAAAATATAGTTCCTTTCCAACCAGAAGACATTGGAGTGGAATCAAACAAATTTTTCGATATCTTCATGGAACGGTTGATATGGGATTGTTTTATCCCTATGGATCCAAGTCACAACTAGTTGGCTATATAGATGCCGGATACTTGTCTGATCCACATAAAGGGAGATCTCAAACAGGATACCTATTCACATATGGTGATACAACTATATCATGGAGATCCACGAAATAGACGACAGCAGCAACCTCCTCTAATCATGCTGAAATACTGGTGATTCATGAAGCTAGTCGCGAGTGTTTTTAGCTGAGGAGTCTGATTCAATATATTCTGTCATCATGTGGACTGATTGATCATAAGATAGCTCCAACTGTCCTATTTGAAGATAATACAGCATGTATTGCTCAACTTAAAGGCGGATATATCAAAGGTGATAGAACAAAGCATATTTCTCTCAAATTCTTCTTCACTCATGATCTTCAAAATCAGGGGACAATTGATGTCCAACAGATCCGCTCAAGTGACAATCTGGCAGATTTGTTCACAAAGTCACTCTCAAAATCCTCCTTTAAAAGATTGGTACATGAGATTGGGATGCGCCGATTTCGAGACATCAACTGATGTCGACAAGAGGGGGAGACTGTACTCTTTTTTCCTTGGTCAGGTTTTTTTCCATTGGATTTTTCTTGACAAGGTTTTTAATGAGGCAGTCCCCATCACAAAGGATATTGTACTCTTTTTCCTTCACTAAGGTTTTTTTCCCACTGAATTTTTCTTTAGTAAGGTTTTAACGAGGCAATAATCCTAAATGGTCATCCAAGGGGGAGTGTTGTGATAAGTATCGGTGGATGCCTATTTAATGAATTGTGACTTCCTTCACAATCTTGGACGGCCAACCTTTTCGATACAGAATTTGGTTTTATCAAAGGAAAACCATATTTAATTACATTTGAAAGCACAACTTTTATGTGTCTATAAATAGGAATATGATATGAAGCAAATTACAGTCAACAATAAAAAAAGCAAATACTTTTATTTTATTACTTCTTCCTTATTTATTTTTCAACATGGTTTGTATTTTTATTTTTAATGCAAATTATAATATGTTGGACACTTAAATTATTGAGCTACTACTCTCCCAATTGATCTTCAAATTAATCATGGTCACCACTTTATAATGGATCGGACTAATCTTACATTTTATTTATTAGAGAGAGCAAAATCTTTTTGGATAAGATATCAAAAAAGTTTAAGGATAGAAAAAAAAATTAAAATAAGTAAAAAAGGGTTAGGAAAAGTTGGGTAGCAAAAGCATACGAAAGTGATAATATTAACCAATTTCAACAGCCAACAAGATATACGTGATGAGAATAGTATCCTGTGGATTTCAAACTATTTACTCCCACAGTTTTAAATTGTATTATTGTTAAATCATGGAATTGCAAATAATTGTAGGGGAGAAAAAGGACTAAAAAACAGGTCAGTAAAGTGATATATAAGTTTATCTATTTTTCAACTATTTTTTTAAGTGTCAATTTTAAAAGAAAGAAAAATTATGTCAGAAAAAAATTGTCACAACTATTCAAATTTAAATTTGTGGAATTTTTAATAAGAATTTAATTTTAATGTACTGTTTTACACAATTATACAATTTAAAAATGATATTTATACACTAAAATCAGTCACAAATGTATTTGTGTATAAATACATGTATGATTTAATTTATTTTCAATGTGTATTTATATTTCAACATATATTTTATACTGGTGACTCACTTTGGTGGCTAATTTTAGCGTACATATAGCATTACTACTATATATTATATCTATTTTTTTGGATGATCATTCACATACTCAATGTGAAATGTAGTTAATTTTATTGACATGTCATTATCGTAATTAGATGCACGTGTAAAACTACTTTACACCGATAATATATTAAAAAATTAAATTTTTGTTAATAATAGAACTTGATTGATTGATGGTTAAACTCCAAAAAACAAACTTATAATAACTTCGCCATACAACAAATTAGCTTTTTATTTTTTTTGTTTGTTTTTGGTTTGATTGAATTAGATTTTCTATATATTTTCAGATATGAAAGGAATTTCAAACTAATTATTTAATTAATAAGGCCATCACCATAACAATTAAAGTGAATGCTAAATAAGCAAACCGTCCCACCAATGAATGTTTGCCAAATGTCAAGCAAAAGCTCGCTAGAAATAATGGATTACTTCCCTTAATGAGCCACACTCCAATTGACTTCATTTTATTAACACTAAAAGATTAGAGGGAACAAAAATTAGCTTTAATTAGTGGATTACACTCCCCCACCAAAAGATTATTCATCAATGCAAATTAGGGGTTTTTTTTTCCCTAAATAAAACCTAATATAAGATCTTAGTGGATAACAGCAATGGTGTTAGCAAAAATACTCCTATATATTTGCTCAATTGTGAGTTGTTTGAGTAAGATCGTGCATAATGCGCTAGCTATCCCACGATGGAATCGGATAGGATTATATAGATTCGTTTAAGGTTCTTTTTCCTTTTTTTTTAAAACAAAATAAATGAACAATGAACTAAAAATAATAAGAAAAAGGGAAAGTATGAGGAGCCAATAGAATATTTATGTAATGTATATAATAAAGGTTTAGGGAGTATTAGAGATATAACTATTAGTGTTATTTTTTTTTATCAGTTGAAACTTTTGGGATGAGTAGTATCATGACATGGTATTAGAGCTCTAGATCCAAAAAGTCAAGAGTTCGATTCTTAGTGAACCAAATAAGCCATTGTCTCCCTAGCGGGACTCTATAAAAATAATATAATAATACCAAAGAATGAAGAGTCTAAGATTTTATAAAATTTCTTTTTAGATGTTGATATCTTAATATGAGACTCTTTTTAGATATTAGCATTTTGGAATTCATAATATAGCATTTTCGGTCTCATTGAAGTCGATGTTCCGATAATTTCACTCTACGCATTTCATTTAGTAGCACTTTCCTACTCGACCTTTTGTTCATCAGAATCTTCCACAAATAAACATTTTCAACTGACCAACTCTTAATGAATCGGAAACATCAATATAATAAACTACAAAAATTTTGGAGGACTATCACACAAAAGCTATGTAACTATTAAGATGGAAAAGCCCAAAATTTTATAAAATTTCTTTTTAAGTGTTGGTCTTAAGTCTTAACCTCAATTTTTTTTTTGAATATTGACGTTTAACATTTTAGTTAAGTCTTAATTTTGTTCTTAATATTTAAAATATTCCACTTTTTTCAAATATTTTATTTTGTTATATTTTTATTTTTTAGTTAAAATTTAAACTTTTTTTTTCTAAAAATATTATTATTTTTATTATTATTTTTTTTTCTGTAAGTCTGTTATTTAACTTTTATGCTCAAATCACTACAACAATCATTATGACCATTACAATTATATTTTTTACCATTATGTACAAAAATATGAAAAGGAAGAAATAATATTTTTAAAAGAAATAATTTTAATTTTAACTAGAGAATTAAAATACAACGAAATAAAACATTTAAGATATATATAAAAAAGATATTTTAAATATTAGAAACAAAATTAATATTTGACATAAATATTAGAGATTAAAACAATGCTTTACTTACTACAACAATTAGCATCCATCTAGCTAGAACTTGTTTTAACATTTTATTTTATTAGTATTTTTATCCGTAATAACATTACGGGAATATACATTTTTTAAAATTACAGTCCACTTTGTTCTGACAGTATAGATTATGCATAGCATAAAAGATTTATAAAATCAAACTACTTTTACAAAAAAAAAGTCGTAGGTTGACAAAAGTCTCTGACTAAGAAGACCAATGTATCTATAGATAAAAAAAATCAAATAATAAGATTTTTAGTTATTATTTTTATATGAAAATGTCTAAACAATTAATTTGAAACAATTTAACGTGTATACTTTTATATTTAATTAGGTGTTAAGTTTGTTGCATAAATAGAAATAATTAATTTTTATACTTGTTATTTAAAAATAATATTTTTCTCTCTATGTATATAAAAATATAATTAGATATTAGTATAAAAAAAATTATATTGATAGTTATAAAATTAATTTAAAATTAATTTTTTTAAAACAATTGAATTTTGATTCTAACTTTTAATTATAACATTAGTATTCTCTCCAAATTATATGTAATAAATATTTGAAAGAAGAGAAATGAAAATATATATTAGAAAGATAAGTAGTGAATATTTAAAACTAAAAAAATATGTATATAATAATAATAAAAAATTTTATTTGAATTATATTATTTTGTTAATTTTATTTTCTGTAGAATAGAAAGGTAGAAAAATTAGAGAATGAAAGAAAAGAGAGAGAAAGATAAAGATGAAGAATGAGAGTGAGAGTGGGAGTTTGTTAATTTTGGAAGAAAAAAATTTATTTTAATTGTAGTAAAAAAATATCGGATTACATATTTTGATTTGTCAAAATTATTAATATAAAATATAAATTATATATAGAGTAAAAATTGTAGAGTGAAATAAAAAACAGAGAGAGGTAGATGAGAGAATTTAGGAATGGAGTTTATTGATTTTGGAAAAAAATATTTTCGCTCAATTTTAATAAGAGAGTGTCATGTGATATATTTGATTATTAAATTAGATAGTAATATATGATACATAATATAGGCATATTTCAATTTCAATTTTAATATTTTAATTTTAATTTTAATGCAATTAAAGAATGTCATGTTGCACATTTTAATTGTCAAATTAGTAATTAGTCATTGATATTAATAATGATATAGAAAATAGAAAGAGTGGTTGAAGGAATAAGAGAGATAGAGAAAGGAAGAGGGAGAATGAGAGAACTCTTTAATTTTGGAGGGAAAGATTTGATTTCAATTGCAATGAGAGAGTGACATATGGCACATTTTGGTTATAAAATTAGTATGGAAGAAGGGAGAACTCTTTAATTTTGGAAGGAAAAATTTAATTTCAATTGCAATGAAAAAGTGACATGTGACACATTTTGGTTGTAAAATTAGTATGAAAGAAAAAAGAATTTTTTAATTAAAAAAAAATAATTCCGATTACAACAAAAAAAAATGATATATAGCATATTTTGATTATAAAATTAGGAATACATAACAGATTTTTGACGCCAATGAAAATATGAAATTTAAACCTAATACTTGGTAAACTTATACATATTCACTATTATTAGATCAATCTTAGTGGCAGGTTTCCTCTCTAAAATGAAGGATGAAATTTATCTATCAATTGGAATTCAAGCCTTGTGTATCACACTTGATATGATTTTATACAATTTGATCAAATTTAAATATTATATAGTGTTTGGTATGTTACTATATAAGATATTCAATTGCATAAGAATATATATATTAACCTCGCTCTAACAATAGACTCTAAGATAAAGATTTATTTGTCTAACGTAATAAAACATTAGAAACCAATTTAATAATTAAAATTTATTAGAAACAACAGTATCCAACTAAAATTTCTTCTAAGACTAATAATTTCAAATACAATCTCGTTATGTTACTAACAGCATTTCGACCAACTTCTATCAACTCTTATTTATAATTATATTTAATAGATGTATCTTTGTAGATGTATCTAATAAAAAAAGTCTTTTTTATGGCTATGTCTAACAGAAGTATCTTTATAAATGTATTTTTTAAATGTGTCTCTTTATACATGTATTTAAAATATAATAATTATTATTGACAACAAATTCTATGTCGCTTTTCAAAAGAGGACTGCCCGCTGTGGAAGAAGGTTGTTTGCTCTTGTAATCAGTTGGACCCGACAGTAATGTTATCAAACTAACCTTTGCCATCAAGAGGGGGCGTGGAAAGATATCTACCAGCTTAATATTAAGGAGTAACAGGTAAGAGATATGATGATCAGGGGTCTGTCCAAGAAGGTGAAAAATGGCAGAAACGTTCGTTTTTGGGAGGATGATTGGTTACAAGGTGGTTCGTTAAAAGATTGTTTTCCGAGACTCTTCTCTGTTTCAAATCAATAAGGATCCGTAATAGGGGACTGTGTGTTTTGGGATGGACTAGAGTGGATATGGGACTTCCAATGGAGGAGAGACCTCTTCCAGTGGGAGTTAGAGTTGCTCAATCAACTTCACGACCGGTTACGGGTTGTAAGGTTATCGGTTGATAGAGAGGATTCAGTTGTGTGGAAATATGATAAAACTGGTATTTTTTCTACTAATTCTTTTGTGCAGGTGCTTCAGAAAGAGACTCTCGCAGCTGACATCACAAGTTACAACTTCACAAGTTCCATTTGGAGAGGCTTGGTTCCTCTAAGAGTTGAACTATTTGCTTGGTTTGTGCTAGTAGGCAGGGTCAACACGAAGGAGAGGCTCAATAGACTTGACATTATTAATCACCATGATAATATTTGTGTGTTGTGTAAAAAGGATATAGAATTTGTACATCATTTATTTTTTGCTTGTGAGTTTACGTGACAGGTGTGGTGTGCTTGGTTGAGGTTTATTGATAGAGCATGGGCCATCCCAGGAACTGTTAAAGAGTTCTTTGAGAATTGGACAGGAGTAACAGATAGGAAGTCTGAGCAAAAGAAATGGCTGATAGGATTCTGTGCGGTTGTTTGGAGCATCTGGTTAGAGCAGAATAGCAGAATTTTCCAGAGAGTAGAGACAAGTGTTGAAGGAGTAAATATTCTGTCCTTCTTGAATTACAAGGAATGGTGTGGAGTTGATTCGTTTGGTTGTTGATGGCAATGCCGGAGATGACAACGGATTACAACTTTTATTTATATTTATATTTTATTTTATTTGTCCTTAGTTCCTGCTGCTCCACTTTATTGTATTGAGCTACCTATGTTCAAAAAAAAAAAAAAATCGTGCTTGCGAGTTGAGTTGTGACTTGTGAATGATCCTTTTGCTTGTAATAACTTATATTTGACTTGCCCTCTAAGCTCAAAGTTTTTGCACATAACTTTAGCAGCACCACGGTGGAGAAAAAAGCATGGATATATTATCTCTCTTTCTTTCTTTTTTTAATAAAATATTAATTTAGTTTTTAATATTTAGGTCAAATTATAATTTAGTTTCTAACATTTTAAATATTTTATTTTAATTTAAAAAAAATATTTTATTTTAATCTTAAAAAATTTCAAACGATTTAATATTTGCCTACAGTTAAATTTGATATGAATAATTAAGATATTTAAGAACCAATAATATTTAATTTTAATACGTAAGTAAAATTGATCTATTGATAATCATTAACATAAAAGCTTTTTTTTTATTCTAAAGCGTTGATAATTGATTGATAAGATTTATGCTTTTTCTTTTTTTTTATAAAAAGAAGATCAAGAAAAGGAAGTATTATAAGACGATTTTAGTTATATTTTTATATCAGAAGAAATAAGATATGACTTAATAATAATGTTGCTAACATTTACATCAATCATTTTGTTAACTATTTATGTAAATTTAATAGTAGGACAACTTTAAAACTGTTTGAAATATTTAAAACATTAAGAACTAAATTAAGATTTAACCCAAATTTTGAGAAGAAAATAATACTTTCTCCTTTTGATTTTTGGACAGCATGAATATTATCTTATGTGTTAGTGTTGACTTTTTTTTTGTTTTTTGTATTAGAACGGGGCTAAAAGCCCAAAACAGAAGACCTATATATAAATTTGTCGGGATAAAATAATCTCTCATTCTCATTGAGGATCTTGGATACATCAGGGGAGGTGAGTCCCAAAAAATAAAATTAGTTTCTAAGTCTAGACTCTTTTTAACCAGACAATTGACATATCTATTGCCTTTTCTGTATATCTGTACAAAGATTATTTTTCAATCTTTACATATCACCTCACTGATGTTTCTAACAATAAGATTGGGATGAATGACCAAATTCTTCTTCCCTATCAATAAGCTAAAAACGGCAGCAAAATCCACTTCCATCATAATCTATTTTATACCCAAAGTCCACGCTGCACTCAAACCTTTCAGAACACTTCACAATTCTACATCAAACACAGTTTTCCTTCCTATTTTGTGTGAAAAGCCAGCTATCCATTTTCCTTCATCATTCTTTAGGAGGCCCACATCCAATCCCACCTAGGTTTCCTCTCGCCATGCCATCCGAATTGAGCGTCGCCCAACTTGGCGGTGGTGGGTTCCACTGAATCTGCATCTCTTCTTCTCGATGCATTTTTCTTACATGGTAAGTTCCTTCAATCACCTCTTTGATTTCTTTGACTTGTTTTCTGATATTTTGGTGTGGGTGAGGTGGGCATTTGTAGTTTGGCTCATTAATTTCACTATTTCTCCAGGACCACAATCTCCAGCAGCACGTGATGAAGGTGTCCTTCCAGCTCAGCTCTCGATCATTTCCCAGGTTCCTCTTCAGGTTAGTTTCAATCCTGATCCGTCACCTTATAACTCGGTCTTTATTGTACATTATGAGTTATAATCGGCCTTAATAATTATCATTCGTTCTGTAACCGACACCTTCATTACCGATTTAATGACCATTATTCTGACTTAATGATCAATGGTCATACCATCAACTCTATCCATCAACTCTATGCCTATAAAAGGCACCAATTTCTATATACATCATATATTCTATAGAGATTCTAGATATATTCTATATACATTCTATGTTCATAGAATTATTATAATATACAACACATGATAACTTCTATTTCATGTCTTACATTCTATATTCATAGAATTATTCTTATACCTCTTAAACACTTACTGACTTGAGCGTCGGAGTGTCTTTTGCAGGTATCCACTCCCTTGTTCTCTCCTTGCCGACGTATAACTCATCCCGACGAGAAGCTTAAAGACATTCATCGACGAAAGAGCTATACACTGGTCAAACTCAGCAAGAACAAATCCAATTCTCCCAATTTAAATGGAAAAAAATTAGGAATTTTTGTGGGTTTTAGCAATTTACACCAGACAATAGATGTTTTTTGACAATTCCTCAAGACATAAATAGTATCTTCTATACCTCCATCGCAAAGTTGGCATATATTTAAAACTCCAAAAAAATTTTATTTTCTTTGGTTAGTCATTATCCTCTTGTGCATTGCTGTCCATAGAAAAATTTTGGCTCTGTTGTCCCCTCCAATTCCATAGTTCTGTTAACACTTTTTTTTTTCATACGACTAGTTGGCTAGAGCTCTATAGGTAGACTTTACTGAGTAATCTCCATCCTAAGAGTATTTTTACATCCTCTTGTCATCCTCTCTATTTTCTTGAGGTGCTGGAATGCTTAAAATTTTATCCACTTTGGTGGGAGATAAATTTCTAATTAATTTTTCAACATTCCATTCTCTATTCTCCTTGGTCTATTCCCAGACTAAATTATTTTGGTCTATATCTGCTGGGTTTAGTGCCGCACCAAGCAAGGGGGTTCTCTTGCTATCCATTGTTGCTCCCAAAGCTTTGTTGTCAAGTCATTCCCCATGATTTACACTTATCCCTACTCAAAATTCAGCCAGAGTTTCAACAACTTTTTTCAAAGTGGGAAGTCACTTGATTTAGGTTGGTAGTAGTTGTTTAGCATCTCTCCATTATGGTACTTATGCAATAGAACCCTAACCTATAAGGTTTTAGGATTTTTCATAGCTTGCCAGATAATTTTCAAAAGAAAAGCATCATTCATAATGGTAAGTTTCTTGAATCCAAAACCTCTTAAGAACTTTAGTTTACACAGGATGTTCCATCTTATAAGGTGCATTTTTTTCTTATTAGGTTCTTCTGTCCAAACAAAGCTCCTTTAGAGTTTTTTCACCTCTGAGCAAATTCCTTTGAATATCCTTTCATGTTGCATGTTGCAATTAAGAATTGGACTCAGAATGGATTGAGCTAGTGTAAATTTTCTTGCTAAGGACAAGTATTTGCTTTTTCAGCCCTTTAACTTGTTTTGGACTCTCTCCAAAATATCCTTGAAATTTCCTTTTCCAACCCTTTTATTTGTGATGAGAGCTATGAGATATTTACCCAACTCCTTTTGTTCTTCAAATTCATAATATCTGATGATTTCTTCTTTAATGCCTGATTCAGTGCCCTTTGAGAAAACTATAGATGACTTCTCATTATTGATTTTAAGACCTGACGCCTTGCAAAACAAATCTAACACCCTCTTCAAATTTCTTATTTGCTCCATGGTGGCCTCCGCAAAAAGAAGCAAGTCATCTGCAAACATAAAGAGTGAGATCTCAGGGACTTCTCTTCCCACGATTATCGGTTTCTAGTGTCCTTTCTGAACTTGGTCCTGAATTAAATGAGACAGCTTGTCCATACAAATCACAAATAAATATGGGGATATAGAATCTCCTTATCTCAATCCTCTTTTTGGTTTAAAAATATCTGTTCTACTCCCATTATTCCAAACAATGTTGTAGGACACAGAAGTGATACAGTTCATTGCAAGGGTGATTAAGGATTCAGGAAGCTTGAACTCATAGAGCTTTTCCTTAATAAAACTCCAATCAATCTTGTCATAGGATTTTTGAAAGTCAATCTTGATCGCCATGAATTATTTTATCCCCTTTATCCTCTTCATAGTTTGCATCATCTCCTTTGCAATTAAGATATATCTTGAATTCTCCTTCCAGGGATAAAGCTAGACTGGTGAATAGCTATTCTTTCGTTGAGGTGCGGCTTGATCCTTTCCACCAAAATCTTGGTAATCACTTTATAGCTTACCTTGTATAGTGAAGGTTCCAGAAGGCTTAGAGAAGGGGGGTTGAATCTATGGCCTTCTTTAACTTTGATTAATTAAGCCTTGAAACCAGAAATTAAACTTTGCTTCAGTTTGGTCTGTGCAGCAGATTATGCAGGAGACAATTTCGATTTGTCTCATAAAAATCAGAAAAACAGAACTAGAGCAGAAAGGAAGAAGGTGACATAGCCATATATCCTAGTTCAGTTGCCTTGTGCAATGCAATCTACATCCGATCTCCACCACAACGTTGGTTGAATTTTTACTATCAATCAAAGTAACATACACCAATTTTCTAGGACTCAACATAATCCTATTTGAGCACACAAGCTTCAACATACACTTGACTTGGCTATGCTAATACCTAGAGTCATCACACTAAGTGCTTACCCAACTTAGCAAGGGATACCTCTGAGGTACATGACTCAAGACAGAAAATACAACCAAAAGAAATCTGAAATCACTCTTGACTTTTCTCTCAAGTGTTTCTTTCAAACTTTTTCACTTTATGACTTTTTCTCAATGTCTCACTTTCTTGCCTTTTACCTCTCTAAGAACACAAAGAAAGATATACATTAAAACTGAAATACAAAATAGTAAAACATGAAGGAGATGACTATTCACAGCCTTGACTCTATGTATTGAACCTAGCATCTGAACTCATAACCTTGTTCTTCATCTTGGCAGAGTGCTCCCTTTAGTGTAGGTGCAATACTTCCAAGACTTCAAACTCGGTAGTGAGGTTTCACACTTTGCTCTTTCTCTCGGGTTCTCTCTCTTTGAACTCTAATGAGATTCAATTTTTTTTTCTTTTTGTACCTTAGTCAGAGCTACGATTAGGGTTCCTCACAAGTCAACTTCTTGAACCTTAGACTTTCAGAAATCCTCCTTCTCTTTCTTCAATCAACCCCCTAAATTAGGGATTTTAAATCTGATTCATTTGCTTGACCGAGGATAACAAAGCAGCAGAAATGAGCTTACTCAGTGATAATCCTAAATTCAAACCCTTGAAATTGTACTTTTGCTCCAAATAACAATGTAAGCTATTGATTTATAGCAGGGATAATCAGAAACCACTTTCTTTCATTTATCCCAAATTGGTATTGCAAAGAGTTGGAGAAGAAGTGAAGAAATTAACTTGCATGCAAATAGAAATAAATCACCTTTATCTTCTGACTTAGCTTAACATGCTTTTGATTAGGGCGATTTGACTTTTGCTTTCTTGATTAACCTCTCTCTCTCTCTCTCTCTCTCTCTCTCTCTCTCTCTCTCTCTCTCTCTCTCTCTCTCTCTCTCTCTCTCTCTCTCTCTCTCTCTCTCTCTCTCTCTCTCTCATGTTTGGCTGCAATAATATTCATTTTGAGCCTACATCACTAAATGAAGCAATCAAACTTAATTAGATATTTAATCCAATAAATTAATATTTGTCATCATCATTAAATTAATTGTATTCTTAACTCAACACATAGAGTTGTAGGTCTGTGAAGGTTGTGGTAGGTTTAGAGAAGGGGGGTTAAATCTATGCCTTCCTTTTGAGTTGCTGTTATTATCCTTTTAAAACAAACTTTCAATTCTGATTCTGTTTGTACTCAGCAGCGGAAATTTATGAGACATTTTATTTTTGTCTCATGAATATCAGAAAACAGAATACAACAGAGAAGAGAAAAGCTAACACCAGCATGTATCCTGGTTCGGTTGCCTTGTGCTATGCAACCTACGTCCAGTCTCCTCCACAACTATGAAAGAATTTCACTATAGTTAACAGTATTACATACACCAATTTTACAGGATTGACCCAATCCTTTCACACTCAAGTTCTAACCTAACTTGACATTGGCTATGCTAATACCTAACTATTCACTCTTAATGCTAACCCAACTAAGAAAGGGATACCTTACAGGTACAAGATACAAGACATAAACATACCTAAAGAAATCTGAAAATAACTCTAGGCTTTTCTCTCAAGTGTATCACTCAGCCTTTTTCCACTCATGGCTTTTACTTGAGCTTTCTCACAATGCCTTTTCTCACAAGAAATTACAGAAAGATAAACATAGAAAAGTACATTACAATCTGTAAAACATGAAGGAGATTGAATCTTTCAACAGCCTCTTTGCTATGTGCAAAACCAGATTTGCAAACCTCAGCTTGAGTTCTTCAATATTGGCTGAATGCTTCTTTGAAAGAAAGCATTATCCAAGTAGAGGAACTTCTTTTTCAGAACACAACTCGCAAACTCTGGTTTTCTCTCCTTGGTTTCTGAATGAACAGCAAACCTCTTTTATCTCCTTGCATGTTGCTTGGTTCTTCTTCCAAGGTCAACACCTTGAACCTTGAGCTTCACCAACCCACAGATTCATTTTTTTTCTTTAATCCCCAAAGTAGAAACTTTGCTTCTGACTTCCTCATCTTGACCGAAAGCCATAAAACAGCAACCATAAGAGTCTTCCAATGGTCAACTTGATCTGAGCCCTTGAAAACCAACTTGGTCCCCAAGAAATGTTTGAGACCGTGGATTTACAGCAGAGAGGAACAGAACTCCTCTTTTCCATATAGCTCAAAACGGAGATACAGAGGGTTGAAGATGAAGAGAAGAAAGTGTGTTGCATGTAAGAGGAAATGGATTACCTTGAGCTTTCTGATCTTTTCTTGATTTGGTTGATTAGACCTCACCCTTCTTTGCTTTGCTTAACCTTCTCTTTCTTTCCTCTTCTTTGAATAGCTTAGGAGCTAAGCACTTTCTCTTGCTTCTGTGATTTGACATGCTCAGAGGGAAAAGAACGTTGCTTTGGTAAAAACAAGTGAGAGGGAATGAAGGTTTCGATCTTATATGAGAAGCTTGGTGGGATCAACTTAGATTTATGGATATGGGCTTGGATCGGGTTTGATTAGTTTTGCCCGTTGGTTCCTTTGACTTTGTTTCTTTTGGGTTTTGCTTGTTTATTAACCCACCAGCTTTGCTATATTATTTTCATACCAATTTGGGCTGCTAAACTAAGTTCTGGCCTGTAATATATAATAAATAATTAGTAACATATAATTATTAACACTCAACAGTAATTATTTATTTTGCCCAAAAATAATGTTTGTCATCACTAATTAATTTAATTAATTTCTTAACTCAACGGTCTGAATTGCTTGATAAGTTCAGGGCTATTAAATTTCAGAATAAGAGCTATGAGGGTGTTATTGCATAAACCAATGAGACTAGGGTCCCTCCAACAGTTCCTTATAAACTTGCCAACTTTCCCTTTCATCAGGTCCAGTTGTTCTTGTAGATGAAGGTTGGGAAACCATCGCTTTCAGGTGCTTTGAAGGATCCTATGTTGTTGATTGCATTCTTTATGTCCAAATCTATAGGTAATAGCTGTTAGGGTCCTGCAATCCGAAACACTAAAATCAGTACTGTTTATATGTAAACTTTCTATAGGTATAATACTTACATGCTCTTGGTAAAGATTTTGGAAGTGGTCAACGACGTGTGTCTTTAGCTCTTTCTCATCTTCAATCCAGTTTCCGTCTTCATTTATTAGTTTTCGGATTTTGTTTTTTCCTCTTCGAATAATAGTCTTGGTGTGATAGTATCTGGTGTTCCTATCTCCCTTAACTATCCACTTCTATCTTGATTTTTGCATCCAAAAAGTCTTTTCTTTGTCAATGATATCATTCAGTTCCTTGTTGAGGTTATGTTCCAACTCTTCCAAGAAAGGTTGTTACCATAAGAGTAGTTTCTTTGAATGTTGACAATTTTATTTAGAATTCTACGCTTTGGTTTAAAGATGTTGCCAAATGTGTCTTTATTCCACTTTAGAAGATCCACCTTAAGGGTGTTAAGAGAGTTTAGTAAGGAAACTTCTTTTCTCCAATTTGCCTTAACACAATCTATAAAGTTCTGGTGAATAACTCACATAGCCTAAATCTAAAAGGCCTATCTTGACAACCACTGTTCACTTTGTAATTCTTGATCAAGAGAAGGTGGTGATTTGAATTAGTCTTTAAAAGAATTTCTGTAACTAACTTTTTTTTTGTTATTTTTTATAGTTATGGTCTAACAAGCGAGTTTAGTTTGGCTTGTAAGTTGTAAGTAAGGCCCAATATATAGATTACGGATTACTTTAGCAGCACTACTATTTTTTGAAACCTTTTTTTCCCTTCTCTCTCTTTTTCCCTTTTTTTTTTTTTAAACATAAGACCATCCAATTTTTTTATTTTATGATATTGAGAAAACTCAGAATTCTTTTATTTTTTGAATAAAAAATGTGGTATTTACACAAATGTGCAAAATTTGAACAATTTACCATTATACACAGTCACCAAACAAAAAGTTACCATTATACACGTCATTAGGAATAATTATACTATATATATATATATATTAAAAATTAATTATTACATCAATTACTCGTATAAAATACAGTTAGAATAATACAAAATAAAGATTAAAAGTATATGAAGGAAATTTGGCTGGAATATTTCGCGAAATATGTTACACTACTTTCTTATCATATTGTCATGGATTCAAATACCATGAATAACCTCAATATATAACAGCAATATCGTACAAAAGATCCATTAACGCTGTAGCAACAAAATCTTAGTTTCATACCACAAGCACCCAGAAACCTTCAATGTCCAATGCCTTCCCCGAGTTCATTCCAATATGCTGTTCTAGGGTTGCCTCCAGGGGCGGTGCTAGGTACAAGGAAAGGGGGGCAATGACCCTCCTAATTTTAATTTTTTACATGTAAATTATATGTAAATTTTAGTTTAGTCCCCCTTAAAATTTTATTTTAGTATTATTTTATTGTGTAAATATTTTTCGCTCCCCTCTAATATTTCTTCTAGCTCCGCTCCTGGTTGCCTCCTATTAAAATAAGAAGAAAAATAGGACAAGTAGATCCTAAAAGAACTAATTTATGTTCTCCAATTTTACTAAAAGAATATTTTTAAAGTTGGACTGAGCTACCAATTTGTAAGGAGGAACGCAAGAGATGGATGGTGTTTCTGTGCGACTATCTAAAATATTTTAGTTGGAAAGGAATTGATGGATTTTTTAGAATAAAGAAAAAAGGGTTAAGGATGTTGTAAAATAACTAAAATATGATAAATATAAATAAAGAAGTAGAAGTAGAAGATTCTAGTACCACAATTAATATAAAAATAATTAATATATTTATTAATATTATATAAAGAGAGAGAGAAATTTTCAGAATGCTTATAAAAGAAAGAGAATAAAGATTGTTATTGTTGATGATATATTAATAGAGGTTTAATCTCTTATTTATACACATGAGAAGACTTCTTTTTCAACTCTCAATTAATGTCATTCACCATTGAGAAACTGAGCTGCCCAGATATTAATGGGCATCCAACTCAGCTCTCATACTTATCACAACACTCTCCCTTTGGATGTCCATTTAGGATTATTGTCTTGTTAAAACCTTACTAAAGAAAAACTCAGTGGAAAAAACCTTAGTGAAGGAAAAAGAGTACAATATCCTTTAGTGATGAGGACTGTCTCATTAAAAACCTTGTCAAGAAAAACCCAATGAAAAAAAAAACTGACTAAGGAAAAAAGAGTACAGTCTCCCCCTCTTGTCAACATCATTTAATGTCTCGAAATTGGCGCATTCCAATCTCATGTACCAATCTTTTAAAGGAGGATTTTGGGAGTGACTTTGTGAATAAATCTGTCAGATTGTCACTTGAGCGAATCTGTTGAACATCAATTGTCCCTTGATATTGAAGATCGTGAGTGAAGAAGAATTTGGGAGAAATATGCTTTCTTCTATCACCTTTGATGTATCCGCCTTTAAGTTGAGCAATGCATGCTGTATTATCTTCAAACAGGACAGTTGAAGCTATCTTATGATCAATCAGTCCACATGATGACAGAATATATTGGATCAAACTCCTGAGCCAAAAACACTCGCGACTTGCTTCATGAATCGCTAGTATTTCGGCATGATTAGAGGATGTTGCAGCAATCGTCTGTTTCGTAGACCTCCATGATATCGCCGTTCCACTATATGAGAACAGGTATCCTGTTTGAGATCTCCCTTTATGTGGATCAGACAAGTATCCAGCATCCGCATAGCCAACTAGTAGTGGCTTGGATCCATAGGGATAAAACAATCCCATATCAACCGTTCCATGAAGATATCGAAAGATTTGTTTGATTCCACTCCAATGTCTTCTGGTTGGAGAGGAACTATATCTTGCTAGTAAATTCACAGCAAATGATATATCAGGTCGTGTATTATTAGCAAGATACATTAGTGCTCCAATGACACTAAGATATGGTACTTCAGGACCAATGATATCTTCATTTTCTTCCTTAAGACGGAATTGATCCTTTTCCACATCCAAAGATCTTACGATCATTAGGGTACTTAATGGATGTGACTTATCCATATAAAATCTCTTCAAGATCTTTTCTGTGTATGTTGTTTGATGAATAAATATCCCACTTTTTGTATGCTCGATCTGCAGGCCGAGACAAAGCTTAGTCTTTCCAAGATCTTTCATCTCAAACTCTTCTTTTAGAGTTTTTATAATTGTTGGAATCTCTTCAAGAGTCCCAATGATATTTAAATCATTGACGTACACATCAATTATAATGAATCCAGATGCAGATTTCTTTATGAAAACACATGGACAGATATCATCATTCTTGAATCCATTTTTAGCCAGATACTCAGTAAGACGATTATACCACATTCGTCCAGATTGCTTTAGACCGTATAAAAATCTTTGCAATTTAACTGAGTATAATCCCTGTGAATATTCATTGGATGGTTTAGATATCTTTAGTCCTTCAGGGACTTTCATATAGATATCCCGATCTAATGAGCCGTATAAATAGGCTGTTACCACAGCCATTAAATGCATATGCAGTTTATGATATGCAGATAAACTGACCAAATAACGCAATATTATCGCATCCACTACAGGGGAATACATTTCTTCATAATCTATACTGGGCCTTTGTAAAAAACCTTGTTTAACAAGTCGGGCTTTGTAGCGCACAACGTCATTTTTCTCATTTCGTTTTCTCACAAATACCCACCGATATCCAACAGGTTTTACATCTTCTGGTGTACGGACTACAGGTCCAAAGACTTCACGTTTTACAAGTGAGTCTAACTCAGCCTTCATGGCTTCTTTCTATTTTGGCCAATCATTCCTTTGTCGACATTCTTCGGCTGATCTTGGCTCAAGATCCTTACTTTCATGCATGATATTTAATGCCACATTATATGCAAATATTTCATTGACAATTGTCTTATTTCGGTCCCATTTCTCTCATGTAAAAACATAATTTATCGATATCTCGTCATTTTCACGGTTTTCAGGTACCTGAACGTCTTCTGGCGTTAAAACTATATCAAAATTTTGGACAACTACAGGTGTCTTTTTTCAACAGGAATAGTATTTACCTCTTTTCTCTTTCGAGGATTTTTGCCTTTGGAACCGACAGGCCTGCCACGCTTCTGGCGTGTATTTGCTTTGGTGGCAATTTGTCCAACTGGGACATCAATTCAAATTGGGGCATTTTCCGCTGGTATATAAAACTTGGTTATCCTCTTTGTATCGGAAAATGTATAAGGCAATTCATTTGCTATTCTTTACAAATGTATAATCTTTTGAACTTCTAGTTCACATTGCCCTGATCGAGGATCCAAATGCATCAAGGATGATGCATTCCAATTAAGTTCCTTTTCAGGAAGCTTATTCTCTCCCCTTAATGTTGAAAATTTTGATTCATCAAAATGACAATCCACAAATCGGGCTTTAAATACATCTCGAGTTTGTATCTCAAGATACCTCACTATGGAGGGAGAATCATATCCAACATATATCCCCAATTTTCTTTGGGGTCCCATTTTGGTGCGATTAGGTGGTGCAATGGGAACATATATCGCACACCCAAATATTCTTAAATGGGAAATATTTGGCTGCTGGCCAAAGGCTAATTGCATAGGAGAGAACTGATGGTAATTCGTTGGCCTCAAACGAATAAGTGTTGCGCCATGTAAAATAGCATGCCCCCAAATTGAAGTTGGGAGATTTGTTCTCATAAGTAAGGGTCTAGCAATTAATTGGAGGCGTTTAATAATTGATTCTGCTAACCCATTTTGTGTGTGAACATGAGCTACTGGATGTTCAACACTTATTCCATTAGCCATACAATAAACATAAAAAGCTTGGGAAGTAAATTCACTAGCATTATCAAGACAAATTTCTTTGATTGGATTTTCTGAAAATTGTGCTTTTGATCGAATAATTTGAGCCAGTAATCTCGCAAACACCAGGTTGCAAGAAGACAATAAGCACACATGTGACCATCTCGAAGATGCGTCTATTAGGAACATAAAATATCTAAAAGATCCACGTGGTGGATGAATAGGTCCACATATATCGCCTTGAATCCTTTCTAGGAATTCAGGGGACTCAAATCCAATCTTTACTGGTGATGACCTTAAAATTAACTTCCCTTGAGAACATGCAGCACAACAAAATTCACTAGATTTAAGAATCTTCTGGTTCTTTAGTGAATGTCCATGTGAGTTTTCAATAATTCTCCGCATCATGGTTGTTCTCAGATGACCCAATCGGTCATGCCAATTTATGAATTCATTTGGGCTAGTAAACTTTTGGTTTACAATGGCATGTGATTCAATTGCACTAATCTTGGTATAATACAACCCAGATGAAAGTGAGGATAACTTTTCTAGTATAACCTTTTTATTTAAATCATGAGTTGTGATACATAAGTACTTATGGCTTCCCTCATTCATAGTCTCAATATGATATCCATTTCGGCGAATATCTTTAAAACTCAACAAATTTCTTAGAGACTTGGTAGACAATAGTGCATTATTTATTATGAATTTTGTTCCTTCGAGAAACAAAATTATAGCTCTTCCGGAGCCTTCAATCACATTTGTCTGAGCCAATAATAGTATTAACATACTCTTCTTTTGGCACAAGATGGATAAAATATATATCACTTTTGAGAATGGTGTGCGAACTTGCACTATCCGCAAGGCATACATCTTCATTATATATCTTTGCCATTTTCTTCAAAGACAAATAATAATAAAATGAGTAGTATGCAAAGTTAAATTGAATACTTGATCGGAATTATTTTTCTAAGAAATACTGTACATAAAAATAATGTCATATACTAAAATTTTATTTTAAAACATGACACATTTAATAATTTCAAAATTCATAAATATTAATATTTCATTATTTATATGCATCATATTTGAAACTTAAATACATAGAAAATAAAACTTAACAATAAGTTCTTTACATTATTTATTTACATGAATACTTAACAATCTCACACATTAAACTGTTTCATTATTGATCAAATGACCAATATTTCCTTCAGGATCCTCAAAGAAATCTGACACATCATAATGAGTGGTGAAATTTTCAGTATCATTTGAAACAAAATTTGTTTCTTTTCCTTTGTCATCCTTTTTCAAAGATGCTTGGTAAATATCGACTAGGTGCCTTGGGGTACGACAAGTACGTGACCAATGGCCCTTTCCACCACAACGGAAATACTTATCCTCTGTTGATTTATTTTGCCCAGAATTTCTTTCTTTATCCCACTTCTGGTGAGATCCTCTATTGTGAACATAATTCATTTTCCTTCCATAAGTTTTCTTGTTACTAAAACCTTGTCATCTACCTCTTTTAGGGTAATGATATGCCACATTTACTTCAGGAAATGGGGCGGCGCCAGCTAGACGCGCTTCGTGATTCTTTAAGAGCACCTCATTGTTGCGTTCAGCAACAAGAAGGTAAGAAATTAACTCAAAATATTTTTTAAACCCTTTTTCTCGATACTGCCGCTGCAGGAGCACATTCGAGGCATGGAAGGTTGAGAAAGTTTTCTCCAACATATCATGATCAGTTATATTTTTTCACATAATTTCATTCGTGAAGTGATTCGAAATATTGCAGAATTATATTCATTTATGGATTTAAAATCCTGCAGACGCAAGTGCGTCCACTCATATCGTGCTTGAGGAAGTATCACCGTTTTTTTATGATTATACCTTTCTTCAAGGTCTTTCCAAAGATCTGCAGGATCTTTTAATATGAGATATTCATTTTTCAATCCTTCGTTAAGATGACAACGAAGAAAAATCATGACTTTGGCTTTATCCTTCTGGGATGCATTATTTTCAGCCTTAATGGTATCTCCAAGATCCATTGAATCAAAATGGATTTCAGCATCTAATATCCATGATAAATAATTGTTTCTAGATATATCAAGAGTATTGAATTCAAGATGAGAGAGCTTCGACATAATGAAAATTTTTACCTGAGTCTTCCTAAATTTTGGTCAGAGTCTCGTGCTGATAACGTATTGTAAAATAACTAAAATATGATAAATATAAATAAAGAAGTAGAAGTAGAAGATTCTAGTACCACAATTAATATAGAAATAATTAATATATTTATTAATATTATATAAAGAGAGAGAGAAGTATTCAGAATGCTTATAAAAGAAAGAGAGTGAAGATTGTTATTGTTGATGATATATTAATGGAGGCTTAACCTCCTATTTATACACACGAGAAGACTTCTTTTTCAACTCTCAATTAATGTCATTCACCATTGAGTAACTGAACCGTCCAAATGTTAATGAGCATCCAACTCAACTCTCATACTTATCACAACAGAGGATATTATTCATTGGTCTTTTATAAGTTATAAGGAGTAGTTAGGTGTGGATCCCTTTTATTGTTGATGACAATGCCAAAAATGACAGGAGGATATTTATTAGTGTCCTTTGCTTTGGTTGCTTTCTTTTATTTGTTTTATTTTGATACTTTTTGTTATTTTCTTATGCTCCACTTGTTGTGTTGAACTATTTCTTTAAAAAGAAAAAAAAAACTAAAAGATGAATTTGAATAAATTTTCTTTGAGAGGTTTTAACGAATAATTGTCAATAAATACCCAATATATTTATCATTAGACAATCTTTTTTATTTTATTTTAGTCCCTTTTTTCTACTTGCCTGGCTGGCCGTGGCGAACTTAAATCATTTCAATAATTATTTAAAAAAAAAACATGATTATAAATAAACATTTCTAGTTTGTTTTAGCCATATACTCTACCAAACTAGACATGTATTTCAGCTTTGAAATAGAAGCAATAATTGTGTCTCATATAATAGCATTGCAACAAAATTGGCTGAGACAGGGGCAGTTGAATGAATGGGAGTTATGTGTATGAGTTAGTTGATAAAATTAGTGGTCATTTGTTACGTTTCAAGCAACCCAATTGAGAATCCATTTCACTATATATACAAATGCTGCAACACACATTGTTCTCCACACCTTCGATCTTCTCAACTTTGATCACTACTTGATCAATTAGCTCTCCAATATCATGGGGTTTCATCTCTTTCCCATTATTACATTTCTCATGGTAAGCTTAGGCATATAATTATTATTAGTACCTATCAATATATAATTAATAAATTAAGTTAATATTAATATGACTTTGTGAAATTTTGTTTTACTTTGAACCTTTTAGGTATTATAAACCACTAACCCATTATTCAAAGTCTATTTTAATCTGAAATTGCCTTTGCTATTATAATGGAAAATTGAGAATGAAGTTCTATTTCGAAATGCAGGCTTCACTAGTGGCAACTAATAATGCTGAATTGCCTCCTCAAATTTATTGGAAGTCCTTGCTCCCAGCAACTCCAATGCCAAAGGCAATTACCAATCTGCTACACCCTACAGGTCATATTGTACTTCAGAATTCGGATGGTGCCTTGTTCATTTTTCTTATGCTGAATATCATCACTTTTAATTGCTAACTTTAAATCTTTATCAACAAAATCGTCATCATTTAATTGGGAATGACAGATAAAAAAGATAAAAAAAAGCAACACTACTTTACTATATTACTTCATTTTCTTTTCCTAGAAGATTATAACTTAAAATGTCCTTGTAGTACATTTGTTATCTAGGCTGAGATTTTGAGATGAAAACATGAAATGCTTGTAGTACATTTGTTATCTAGGCTGAGATTTTGAGATGAAAACATGAAATGCTACTACCTCTCGGATTATACAACAATTTGTCCCATTAGATAAGTTAAAATCATGTTATATAACATAAATTCAACAAGTCGAGAAAATTATTCAAATTGTTAATCATTGAGTTCAAGTTGCCTTTTTGTTAGGAGGGTTTTGTTAGATAGAGAATGACTTTTGTAAATAATACGAACAATGTGCTTTAAAATTGACCAAATAAAGTAAAAAAACACTGCTTCCTAAATTACCTCAAAAACCCTAATATTAGCATATCCATCCGCACACTAGTGAGTGAATTGAACATTCATCAATTGTTAACTGGTAAATCGAATCAAGAGGAATAACCATTCAATTAAGAATAATCAACATAATCATATGCATACCTATTAAATTGAATATCCGGCATATTTATTGTTCACATTATTTATTATTTTCATTATCTCCTGTATTTTTTCTTTTCCTAAAAAAAAAAATACTTAGAGCTGACATTGACCGAATTTGAAAGGTTTGATGAATGAGAAATTCACCTCAGTGGGTTACGAAGGAGATGGCACCGACGTCAACGTTGGCGGAGGAAACGGAGGAGTCTCCGTGGGAGCTGGGAAAAGAGGAAAGCCAGTACACGTCGGCGTAGGGTACTCTCCATTTGACTATGTATATGCAGCTACAGAGACACAGTTACATCACGATCCCAACGTCGCGCTTTTCTTCTTAGAAGAGACCTTGCATCATGGATCACAGATCAACCTGCACTTCACCAAACCTTCCAATCTACCATCCTTCATTCCTCGCCGACTCGCAGATTCCATTCCCTTCGCGTCAGCCAAGGCGAAGGAAATATTCAAGAAATTATACATCAAACCAGATTCGGACGATGCCAAAAGCATGATAAATACAATAATCGGTTGCGAGAAGCCTGCGATCTCTGGAGAGGAAAAGCAATGCGTGAATTCTTTGGAGTCCATGGTTGATTTCTGCACTTCGAAGATTGGGAAAAATGTTGCGGCGGTTTCTACCGAAGTGAGCAAAGAAAGCGTTTTACAAAAGTATACGGTTACCACAGGAGTGAAGAAACTGGGAGAAAAGGAGGGAGTTGTGTGCCATTTACAGAA
Source organism: Arachis hypogaea (assembly GCF_003086295.3). Lineage (NCBI taxonomy): Eukaryota > Viridiplantae > Streptophyta > Magnoliopsida > Fabales > Fabaceae > Arachis > Arachis hypogaea. The sequence continues at coordinate 142,442,979 of NC_092051.1, forward strand.
TTACCCTTACGCGGTATTTTATTGTCATAAAACAGAGACCATTGAAACTTATTATGTGCCTTTGGAGGGTGCTGATGGGAGCAGAGTTAAAGCAATAGCGGTGTGCCATACTAACACATTGGGATGGAACCCAAAGCACTTGGCCTTCCAAGTTCTGAAAGTTGAGCCTGGAACTCTTCCAGTTTGTCACTTTCTTCCCGAGGACCATGTTGTTTGGGTTCCAAAGTAGAAAAAAACTCATGGATGTTTAATAACTACTTAGATTCATAATTGAACTGAAAGAACCGTTCCACTTCTACCTTTTTTTTTTTTAGTTTGTTGAACACTTCACTTTCTCTGTACATTGCAAAATCAATATCTAGGTATGGAGAGGAAAAAAAAGGACAATTAATTAAGATATAAGAATGGAGGAAGTGATAGTAACATTGTGTTCCTGTTGTAAACGGTTTATTTTACTGTTTTATTGATTCTGTATTTGCTTATGATGAATTGTGATGTAATACACACATTATATATATATCGAAGCCTTTTTTAGGCAAAAGATATGTTAAAAATGTATATCACGTTAAAGAGTGAACTAGCAAATAAAATTCTATAAAGATGCCACTGCCTATTTTAGTTAATGCGACCAAAGTGCATCAGGCAGCAGCATGAGTCTTCGGAAAAAGTTATAACCAACATGAAAATTTGAATTAAAGTCAGCACAGGATTTCTTAAATTCTTCCATGACGTTGTGCTCTTTGCTAGATCATGAATTGCTTAATTGACTGATCGGTTATCAGAGTTAATCCTCTCAATTGATTTTCACTTGACATTATGCTGGGTGAGAGTTTTACCATTGTTTGTTGACATGAAACTGTAGCCATTTTCTCTTATAAGGATACAAAAGGGGAGTGACTACATTGTCAATTTTCTTTCTTAAAAGAAGAGCGTTCTATTATGTACAGATTTCTTACAAAATTTTGTTTTTCCATCCTATATATGAAAAATTATTTAATGAATAATTGCAGCATTGCCACTTGTGATGCATTGGAACCCGTTTGCTATCTTCGAATTGAGAAATATGAAATCATGCCAGTATTTCTCGCTCTTAATCTGCAAAATAGAAGTAAAACCTCATCAGAATTAATAACCCTTTTGTTTGGCTGCCATGGTCGGCTGATGATTTCCCCCTCCATTCCAGACCTCCCTGAAAATTTAACAATGAAGGTGCCGCTCAATATAATTGAATACTTGCGACATCATGGACTATTCTGTTCGTAGTTCAGGATTCAGTGATGTGATTTTCGGCATTATCTTGAATTTATCTGTCCGGTGCAAATGCCTCCAAAGATCCCCATGTTCTCCCAACTTTGACTTTCGCACGAAGAGGAACTGCACCAGGGCACGGATAATCGTAAAGAATGAATGTGATTTTCACAAATGATAACAGAAACTTTCATCTACCCAAGTAAAGAAGAGAAAAGCATAAACACATACCAAGAAGTGAGACTGCATTCTCCATGCTTGTCTTTAACAGCGCGGCAGCTTCCCTTATCACCGAAGGATCAACTTCCAGCACTAACTCATCATGCACCTAGTTGTAAATCAATAAAGATTGAAATAAGCAAACACAATGGGGGTAAACAAGAGAAATAATAATAATAATAATAATAATAATAATAAAAAACCTGTAATGAAATTCGGCAACGATCTCTGAGCATGTGAAACTTGGTTGCCATAGAAGAACTAGAATCCGAACCATCAACACTGTCGACAATCACGGAGTAAATTCTTAGCATTGCAATCTTGATTATATCTGCAGCAGATCCCTTGAGGAACAGGGGAAAAAATATTAACACAAAGATCATCGAGCTCTGAAAAAAACATAATCCTACTCCGGATCCAGGATTGAAAATTTAAAGTATACCTGACAAATGGAATTCACAGCTTGCCTTTGAGCTTTTGATTTTTCTGTACTGTTGCCAAATTTTATTTTAGACAAAAATCGTTTTCTTCCCTTAAGAGTCTCGACATATCTGGATAGTGCATGAAGAAGCAAACCACAAAGTTATAGCCCAACAGTAACAGGTTTAGAAAGAATGCAGTTTATCCTATGTTTTTTTTTCCTGATGAAAAATAAAGCTAGCTATACGATAAAATACTAGCATAAATATGCTTAGTTTGCTCTATGGTTAGATACAGAAATCAGTAAATCATTTAAAATAATTAAATAGTTTCTATTTTCTAATACCTAAAACTATAATTTATGTCTACAAAGAAAAACAAATAAAAGTGTGGTTAGATAAGACACCATTTCATGAGACTACAATTTTTGGAAAACAATGTCATATGTTATCAGAGTTTATATGATCAAGGATTAAGAATTCAATGTTAATCCCTATTCTTCCATATAAAACTAGAATTCCACCTCTAGGTATGATGGAGTAAAGTACTATTCACACTTTAACCCTAAAAGGCAGTATACTAAAGCATATTAAGGGAGGCTTTGGTAAAACTTGTACTTTCAAAAGTTGCTCATCTTTCTTGGCTTTTCAAATATAGCTAACTAAAAGTTCTTAGATAAACAAAATTAGTGGCTTTCATTCAATAAGCATGAGTTACAACAATAGTATTTAGTGAACTTACTTTTAAATTAAAATAACTTTAATAGACATAAATGTAATAAATAGTAAGTCACCAAAAAGAAAATGTAATAAATAGTAAGAATAAATCTGGATATTCATTAATATATAAGATTATATTAGATTTTTAACTTTAAAAAGCACAAGCTATCTTTAAAATATATATATTTTTTTTGGAAAGCACAAGCACATTTCTAATAAACTTTACCAAACCACCCTAAATATAAAACTATTCATGAACATTCACAAAACATCTTAACCTTTCAGAAATTAATCGCAAGCGTAATCAATAATTGTTTGAACCAATTGGTGTCCTAAGCTTATTGCTTACCTCATCTTAGTCATTATAGCATTGCAGAAGGGATATGTCATTTAGGATATACAAAAGTGGGAAAAAGTCTCCTCACCCTTTGAGACGACAAGATGAAACAACTTCATTGAGCCAAGAAGCAACACCAGGAAAAGAGCTTTTGAAATAACTAATCTTTTCTGCAGCTTCATCAGAAGTGCAATCAAGGTGATCAGCAAGGCTATTGGCACCCATTCCATAAAGAATTCCATAAACCATCTTTTTAGTCTGATCTCTCTCATTGGAGCTGACAGAATCCTCTGCACACCCAATCCACCTTGCCGCTATCATTGTAAAGGCATCACCATCAGGCTTACTGAGAAGCTCAATGAGAGAAGAGTCTTTAGAGAAGTGTGCCATCACCCTCAATTCTATTTGAGAATAGTCTGCTGTTAACAGTAACCAGTTGTCCTGCAACAAACAAAATAAACAAATAAGAACACAACACAATCGCACAAGTATATCACACAAATACACTTTCCTAAACTTTAAAATGTTCCAAATAAGGTTTGTTGAAGAATAGCAGACTGCAACGGATATACATTGGGAGTTTTGGATGATAGGAAGAGAACCCCCGGGCGGGGCTGGGGTGGGGAGGGGGGGAGTTCACAAAATAGAAGGAAATCACTGTGATGGAAAGCACAATTTTCTTACTGTTCATTTATATAAAATAAAATAAATGAATGAAAGACAGAGAGGAAGTTTGTTAAGTGTCTATGTATCCAGCCATACTTTTGCTTCTCTTTATTTCCTCAAATTCAACATATGTTAAGCGTCATACTAAAAAGGAGGTTTGTCCTGCTATAAACGTGAATCAAATTTCAGTAGGGAACTTATTGTAGGTGTACAACATCGAAACACATTTTAATTTTTAACAATGCTGGTTGGCATGACAGAGATTGGGGAAACCATTCTACACTAATAACAAACTCATAAGAACTGGGCACAGCATAGAAAGAAAAACTACACTTGTCTTGAAATTTACTAACTAATCTTGCATTCAATAAAGACCCAGGTCCTATCACACACACATACACAACAACGACAACGACAACAACAAAGCACACACAGATACACAAAACGCAAATAAAACATAACCCAAGGTAAAGTTAAAGACCTGAGTAGGAATAAAGAAATCACGAGCATTAATGCTGTAATGATTTTCATCAGCATCTCCTTCGCTTTTATCCTCTTCCATTTTGAAGTCTACTGTATGTTCAACACACTGCATCGTTCATAAAGACAGTCCATAATATTAAATATAGCAAACAACAAGGGAAAAAAAGAAGAGGAAACTTGCAGATTAAGATCATATACCTGAAGATTAGGTTCCTCCATTGAAAGTCGACCAGTTGCTGTAGATGTCTGAAGCCAATGCCCATGTAATGTATACTTCTGTGTGCTTACCGATAGCCTAGCTAGAGAACAAATTGATCCAAGTGTAGTGTTCAAGAGCTTTGCCATTGTTCGATGCTCTTTAATGATTGGAACAATGGGATGTACATGCCTGAAAAATAATCATATTTTCTAGAATAATGTGCAAATATGAAATACAAAGAAATTTTAAATCAAAATACAGATATATTGGGAAATATATTTACAACATTTTTTGTACACCTTAAAGTGTACACATTTATTTTTGAGATAGTGGCTATAGTGCATTTATTGTCCAAAATTGGAAGGTGTACCGTGTACCAAAAAGATTGTGCAAATAACACATTTATATATTTAGCCTCCTACATATAATAAAAAATTCTGGTCTCTACAGCATAGGTATACTATAAATCAAATAACATACAAATCAAATAATCAACTCATGGAAATAATATGGGAAGGTTCATCATAATATTCCTAAAACTGAGATTAGAAATGCTCAAACTCAATGGGATATCACAGCCCCTTCAGAACCCACTTTGTCACCTTTTATTAACCCTCTTGCCTCTGCTCTAAAAATCAGCAGACCAAGAGTATCTACTACTAGGTGAACAAAAAGGGGGATAGGCAATCACCATGTCTCAGGTCCCTTTCACCACAAAACTATCACTTTGGCTAGCTATTGACAATCTCTTGTAAGACATCCAGAAATGCCTTTCTGTTGCAGAACTTTATCCAAGAAGCTCCAGCTAACCTTGTCAGAAGCTTTCTCAAAGTCTGACTTAAAAAGAATACATTCTTTTGATCTTCTCCTCATCATCCACCACTGAATTAAAATCAACATGCTAGCCAAGCACTTTGGTTGTCCAAAATAGCATCTCCGAGCATTTCACTCAAGTGGGTGGAAAACCTTTGTAATGATCTTGTACATGCTGGTTAAGAGGCTAATAGGTCGATAGTCCTTGACTCTAATCAACCTATCCTTAGGAATGAAGGTGATAAAAGTGGAATTCATGCTCTTCCTAATATTTCCATTCCTGTGAAATTCCTCAAACACCTCAAAAGATCATGCTTGATAACAATCCAACACACTTGAAAAAAACAGACAGTGAAACCATCAAGTCCAAGTGCCTTATCCTTATCCATGCTCCAAACAGCCTGTTTAATTTTCTCTAGATCAAAAGGTCTCTCTAGAAATGTTGTTTTGCCCTGGGGAATTACCAACCAATCTATCCTTGAAGAAAGGTCTAGATTTGTTTTCCTCATAGTAAAGCATCATAAAAAACCATGTTTGCTTCTGGAGCTTTTCTTCTTTCTATTTAGGTGCTCTTCTATTTCACTTTCTTCATAAATGACTAGTTTGAGTGTTTGAGGATGATGATGAATGCAGAAACATGGTGGGTGGTACGAACAAGAATGAAGAAGGTAATGAAAAATCAATGACTTTTCATGGAATATTTTATTTAATTCAAGTGTTGGTAACAATACCCTGCGGGTACTCAATTGAATTGTTTTTATTTAAGGTAGGAACCTGAATACAAATTTAAAACTATAGCAATTTATTTGAAATTTCAGTAAAAATATAAGAGCCTTAAGAAAAATCAAGTTAAAGATTGACATATTTTCTTACTTATGCATTACATCTGATCACACCCTGTCTACTTTAAAAGATACAGACTCCCTAAACGTTCATCTTTCATAAGATTTTTTTAAAAAATAAAAGAAAATACCCCTCCTTAATTTTCATCCAGACACATGGAGAATTCTCCAGACACAACAGTTATTTTCAATGATAACAGCAAATGCTACCAACATATCAACATAACCAAATCACCTAAATGGATCGAACTTGTCTTCTACATACCAAACCTACTATAAATATGTTTGTGCGGTATAACATCCTTCCATCCCACTTAAGTCAAACCATCAAAATCTGAAACATTTTAAAGATTTTCACGTATTATTTCTCTTGATCTTTCTCATCTCTAGTTATTTAGTATTTAGATACAGTCCGCCCGATAGTACTTAGCTTATACGTCCTTTTGTAAGGTTGAAAATCAAAGAGGAAAGAAAATCATTAAATATGAAACTGGAGGCATAGACATAAATTCGCAAACCCAAGGAAAGGTATTTGTTGCTCTTCTATTTATTTATTGAGTTTAATTTTAATGCACTGACAGTGTAAAGCATTTTACACAGTCGTGCAATCACATCTGTCCTTTTGGATGACCATTCATGCAATCAATGTGAAAAGTAGTTATTTTTATTGATATGGTGCTATGTAATTGGATGCACGTGTAAAATTACTTTACATTGACAATGCATCAAAATTAAATTCTTATTTATTATATAAACTACCTACTAAGTACTAACAAAAGCAACAGCAAAGTATTAGAAGTTATTGGAAGATTGCTTTTAATAACAATTAAAAGGAAAAAGAAAAACTTGCTGAATACCTTAATGCATCCAAGCATTGCTTGCCAGTACTTGCATGTTTTTTCCCCTTATTTCGGCCATCAGGAATAGGCAGCATCAAGTGTTCAAAGAGCACCTTTGCAATGTCTGCTGGCATATTCAATGAAAATGTAATCCCAGCCAGCTTATAAGCTTCCTTTTCAAGATACTTCAGCCTTTTCACCAACAATTTACGAGCCTGAATGCATCTCTCCAAGTCGACACCAATTCCCCATAGCTCCATGTCAGCAAGAACATTTACCTAAAGCAGCATCCATGTAGCATTACTCAGTGCATGTAAACATATAAAACAACTGAGAATATAAAACCATAAAAACAAACATCAAGGTAACTTGGTATAATTGTTCATAGTCTTAGTTTATAATTGTGACAGTACATATTATTTATAAATTTATATTGAGAAAATTTATGGGAAAAAATAAAGCAAGCCAATTCTAAATAACATCCTTCTTATCACTGCATTGAATGTTTGTAAAAGCATCTTGCTGCCAAACTTCAAATAATCAAAATGGCCTGAAAATAACATACCTTTATACATTCCAAATAAAAGCTAATATCAACTATTTCATCACCTTTTTTACTTTTATGGCTTTTATTTAAGCTTTCAAGCAAATTAAAAACGAGATTAATTCATCGTTTAGTATTTAGCAGCTAAATCACCTTATATGATACACTGCAAGGATATGCAAATCTAATGCTAATCTTTCTATGATATTTCACCAAATATAAGGAGAAAGTCCATCAGAGTCAGCATGTAGAACCACACAAAAATGTTAACTATACAATTAAGAAATTAAAATATTTAAGTCATTTAGTGAATTTCATATACAGTTAATCTCAGTTTTCAATGGAATAGATTGGTTAACATGTTGATAATTGTTCATAAGTTCATTGCATAGTTAGCATTTCCAGAAAACCCAAATTGGAATAAATTTACTACACCGTTGACAGAACAACACCAATAAATGAACATTTGAGTTATACAAATATACAAAATCAACAAGCTATATAAAATCTTTTGTCTTGCTTGCTGAAGGAATTCATATTTTCAATATCTATATATATAACCAAAACAAAATTTCCAACATGAGAAAGGACCAAGATGTCTTTACATGAGAAAGTTTTACATGTCTATGCATATGTCCAAGAAAGGTCCTAACCCCTAAATGAATCCAGCACTTGTTCGATATAGTTTACAATTTTTTTTATGCATCAAATGTGCAATGCATGAATTTATAATTTATTTTAATGCATACATCCTACAATAAACAAGTTGCTAATTTTAGTGTCAACACACATCAGAATAAAAACACACTTCATTAAGTAATAAAGTTAATGAAGTCTAGAGAAGTGTTGGCTAGTTAGAACAGTAGAGCCAGCTAGGATAGGACAGCTATAAGTTAATTACAGCTTCCATATCTAACTTAAGTATGAAAGCACTATTCTGCCCTTTGGACTAGCTTATGCAGAATCCTATCCCACATTGTATATAAACACAGATCAGTGCTAAGCTCAATCATAATACAGAGTACACATTTCTGAACTTTCTCTCTTCTCTTTGAATTCTCTCGTGTCTCAAACTGTATTATTAAAATTAAAAAATTACTTAAAATCTTACCAAAGGGATTTCTATTCTCATAAGCACTTCAACAAGTTCTTCAGAAACAAGTAATTTCCAAAGAACAGAACATAATGCTCTTGTTTGAGCAACCCGTCGGCAGCAACCATTATGTGCAGCTCTTCGCATCTGATTCTTCCACCTGCCACTCTGATTAGCAGCTGCAGCATCCTCAGAGGATAACCTCTTCTTTACCTCCTAAAATATCAACATAAATACTTAACTCTAAACGACCTAATATCTCCTACAATAACACAAAACATAGTCACATATGTACAAGTATCCATGCAATTCGAATATTTACATTACCTTCTCCAGGTTTGGATTTGAGCTCCTCTCTTCATCAGGCCACAGTATCCAAGTCACAATACACATGTCAATTACATCTTTAATGAGGACACGTGGTAGCAATACATATGAACTATCTACAATTTCAAAGTCTTCATTATTTCCGAGATTGTAAGAGCAACCAAACCTCTGAAGTGAAACTGCAGGCTTTTTTAAAACCTGAATTTGAATCTTCAAATTCCAAGTGAACTTTTTGACATCTCTTTTTCCTAATATTTTACTAATCCTGCTCCATCTATCCTTGGCAATCTCCAAATCATGCTTAGAATTAGAAGATGAAACTTTCAGCTTGTGACTGCATGCACTCAAGGATAAACTGTCATCGCTTTTACCCATAGACAACAAAATATCCCTGGGAAGGTTAATGTAGTATACAGGAGAGCATTCCCAACAGATGGCTATGCCATGTATTTCAAAAGGAGCAGGAGAGTGTAGTTCCAATCGTTTGATATAGTGGATATCAAAGTAGAACTCTGGCAAAGTTTCCCATAGATCCAGAAATGAATCAATCCCACCAGGACTACTACCTGCATTAATGGGACCTCTCTGGGTGGAACTTTCCATATTTCCACTTGCTAAAATTCTACTATGATGTTGGTCCTCTGAACCACGAGCTAGGCACCCATCATGTATGACGGTGGTATCAGTTGGATTCTGTAACTGATCAGAGAGAGTGGGCAGGTATACATTCTTGGTAGGGTCAAAAGTAGCATTGGGCTCATTTCTTATAGATCCAATAACTGGAGCTTCAGAATTTTCAGTAGACAAATTAAATGGAACCTCACTGATTGGTTTTCCTTTCAGATAAACTAGAGCATCATTTTCAGAATCTTGTCTCTGTCTTGCTAAAGCAACTTCATTAGAACTATCATTGTGGACTGCATCAACAAAACTATGACTAGTGTGAGCTGTGTCACTTCCAGAGTTACTTCCAGCTTCTTTCTTGGTAGAATCAGAAGCAGCAGTAAATATGGGAGGAGCAAACTGTGGGACATCATATCCAAGTGACTTATATGCTGAGAAAGCAGCAACCCTTGCCTCATCAGCTTTATCAAGAACAATCTTTCGAGCACCATTCTTGATCTTCTTCGCCACACCAAATTGTAAACTCCGTTTCGCAGAACCTTCCAAAATAAACAAAATTAAATCTCGTTGTCAAAATAGAGTCTAGATTGTCTCCACAGACATCAAAGATTTATGGAATGAATTGAAGCAATAAATTAAAGTCAAGTAGAAACTATAACAAGAATTGAAGATAAACTCAAAGAAATAAAAAATATAGCGCAGTGCTAACAGACTCAATTGAAAAAGTTATCAAGAAATATCGACAAACAAGAGGTCCCTATAAGATGTTAATCCAATTATTTTAATGCCATTTTAACCATATGTGATTTTTCATGTAATAAAGCACCAAAAAGGTTATCTCAATCTTTTAAACATAAAAACAAATAAATAAATAAATTCACTAATAAAAATTTTTGAAGATGACCTTCTGTTGCCCATGATGACGATTCAAAAAGCGCCTTAACTATTTCCGGTACCGAAGCTTCAGCAATTGCAAGAGGTGTTCGTAAACCTGCTTTATAGAGTGCTCTAGCTCGAGAACCCTACAAATTGAATGGTAAACAAGGCAAAGCAATGAGCTCTATCACAAGCCTATACTAAGAACAAGACATAAACTATTTGATGGAGTATGCTAGAGTGATAGCATTCGACTGCACCTACTTTAACATAGGGAATGGCAGTAAGCTCTACAATCTCTGCTCTGACTCCAAATGACACACGATTCTGAAATTTAGCAACTAAGCCTTCAAGATCATGCCAGCCAAGCCTCTCACAGAATGCAGAAACCATAGATGCAAACCTTCCAGCATTCTCTTGCAAGGCTTGAACCATTCCTCTGGCAACTTTATATGCTTCACAAACCTCGCCCACAGGAGTTTCCTTTAAAAAAGCACATTCATTCAAGGAATGATTTAATCACTAGAAAAATATTATAGATTAAATAAAGAGGAAAAGAAAGATATTGTTAAAGCAATTGTTAAAACAAAAGTTTAAATATTGTTAGAACTACAACAGTAAGCAGAACAAAATTTTATGACACTATCCTTTAAATATTGTTTACTTTCGCTTAACAGCAATGCTTTGCTTTTTCCGTTACCCCTTGACTTCCTTTAGGATCTAATTTACTTTCATGGCTTCTCTTTGTTACTTTCAGGAATTTTCCATAATTGGACATGCAAAAGGGTACTGTGTTAACACCTTGAGTTCTTGTTCTAACTGAGAAGGATTCCTTCTTACTTTTCTATCTTTTTTTCCTAATGGCATCCATCTTTGGAAAAACATAAGAAAAAAAATACAAATAGTGATATTTTAATCCACACAACAGGAAAAAGCACCTGAACTAGCAGTGACAAAATAAGAGCAACATAGAATCGTCTACAAACACGAAGTGTTTGATCATCTGAGAGTGCAGTTGCATCAGAGATCCCGAGTTGATTTCCTCGTTTATTGTTTATCCCTCTTGTACTGTCACTTGACTTGTTATAAGAACGTATAGGTGCCCCATGTGCCATACGCATCAAGAATGGTTCCGTCACACCTACTCGATTACCAACTGACTGCAAAAAGTAAAATAAATAACGAAATAAAAACTAAAAAAATCAATGATAATCAACAGGTGTTACAAATATGCTAAAGCTTCCATAGAACAGTTATGTCAAAACTACAAACATAAAGTTACTCCAAATTGATCTCCCTTGACATTTAAAGACAATTCAAACAATACACTTTGCACAGCATACTAGAATAACAGACATAGAGCTCTGACTTCAAATTTTACCATTTCATTGTTCATTTATATAGTTTGGACACTTTCCGTACTATAAATTTATTTCTTCTGCAAAGATAGGTTATATTGAATATCTGATGAAATCCAAGCAGCTCCAAAAGTCTTTCTGAAAAGCAACATGGGAAGTTACATCATGAACTATGTGATGGCTGTATTTTCTAGAAGAAACCAACCTGGTCAAGTGGAGACAATTTCACAAATCGCTCATAGTACAATTCCCAATCTGGCTCAACATCAACATTGATTGGAGTGACCAAGTAAACTAAGTGCAGGTCAGATGCGAGGACAAATCCTTCCCTAGCCCTTGAAAGGTCAGCGAGCACAATCTAAGATCAACCATACATAACAGGTTAATGCCAATGATAAACATAACTTTTAAAACTTCCCCAAATTATCCACCTAAATATTAAGCCATCCCCAGAATAAGAAGAACCAAAGAGAACAAACAGAACAGTGAAAATAAAAGTAAACAGAAACATTTACAAGTGATTCTTCTGGAGAGAGAGAGCTGCCAAATGATGCACGTCCAAGAGGTGTTGTACTGTAAAGTTTAGTGTCTTCATTCCATTCAAGAAACTTTCTTTGGCACAACCAGCGGAGGGATTCTTGTGCAGACTTTACCACATCTTGGAATGGTTTTGTGGAGTTCAAAAGAGTACATCTAACGTAGCGATGAACATCACTAGCTGTTTGAACTATTCCACCAGCCACAACTTCTAAGATTGCATGAGTCATTCCATTCACATCTTCAGATAAACAGGAATGTAATGGTGGACAGTTTTCATTAAGAAGCCCCATAACTCTTTTTACCTCTTCTGGTTTGCAGATAAGTACCTATGAAGATCAAAATCATTTGACACATTCAACTAATCAATTAAGTATAACAAAACAGTGCAATCAATGTAACATGAATATGCCCACATACATATAAATTATAATTAATTAAACTATAACATGCATGTGAAAAGCATAACCAAGTAGAAGCAAACAATATGCATATGGAATTATTGAATATGTTAAGTACAACAAGAGAAGAAATAAATAAAGATGATAATGAGTCAAAATACATAAAAGTACATCATATCAATCAGCCTAAAAGCAAAACACAAACACTACCCATATAATAGTTGAAAGTGTAACAGAAAAGGGCATACACTTTCTCCTTTTGTATCAATTCCAGTACGACCAGCACGACCAGCCATCTGTTTGTACCTCGTCCCATCTATAAAATCACGACCAATTCTAGGCTGGCGGAAAATAACCCTCCTAGCTGGCAGATTAACCCCAGCCGCTAAGGTTGATGTGGCAGTTAAAACACGTAAAAGTCCTTTTCGGTAACAGGTTTCAATTATCTCTCTTTCCTCAACCTGAGAACAGTGAAAATGGTCTAGGACTTGAGAAATAGGTGAAATATTCTGCCACAAATTCATTCTATATACCATACGTAAAGTTCAGGTCAAATGAGGAATTCTACTAAATTGAGTTTGCACTAACAATGTTAGCGGAAGCTATAAACAAAGAAGAAATAAAAGAATTACCGTGAGGCCAGCATGGTGAAATGCAACACCCGAAGGAAGGGTTTCCTCTAATATGGGATCCAACCCAGCAGGACACTTTCTCAACGAGTCGATAGCAGAAGTAATATCAGCAAACTCACAGTCGTTCTCCTGAATATTAGCAATAAAGCTTTTAAGGAACTTTCCAACATGCCTTGCTGTCGATTCACAACCCTTTCGACTAGAGCAAAATATTAAGACTGATTGTCCCTCTTGAACAACCTGAAAGCATATTAATTGTTGATAATTATTCAGGGTTCACTACAGAGTGTATACATTGCAGTTAAGACTCTAAAGCACCCACCTCATTACAAAGCTCAACAACATGATCCGGATCTTTACCACCAAGATCAGCTGCCTTTGAGATTGTTCTAGAAAGTTCCATACTCTTGTCATATATGGAATTACCAACTTTTATATATTCTTCTAAAGGAACTGGCCGGAATTCTGTCTGGTATAGTGCTGCCTTAAGGTAAAATTTGCAACAATCGAATTAAAAGAAAATCACCAGAAGAAAAGGTGCTTATACTGATATGACAATGTTGAAAGCTTCATTTATCATTTTGGAAACCAAATTATCTAGCACAGTAATACTTGTACCTCAGATAGAGTCTACAAATTATGATTCAAAGAATTCCCTGAAGTTTCATATTGTCTTTTGAATTAAAAATCATGAACTACAAGATAGATTCCTCTTAGGATTTGCCTTGCTGATGCTGAGTTTCTTCAATTTCATGTCAATGTTCATCAGCAGTGCATTTTGGTGGGGAAGAAAGTGAAAACCAATAAAATCCTATTTTCTATTTTTACTTTTTCATTTCAAACAAACCTAAAACCAGAGAACATTAGAAAATAGAATGGAAAATGTTTGCGCAGACCAAACATGCCCTAAATGAATTACTTCACAACCAGAATATTAATTTAGTGTGATATCAACATAGGAAGAAGATCGTCGTCAAAAAGCTTAGGAAGATAATCCAGTGCAAATCCCCAGTTCACCACCCCCTGTTCCTCCCCCCAGCAGGGCAACAACTCCCTAATTCTCTATTTATTTCCACCTTTATTCATTATATCCATGCACTCTAGTATTGTCTAGGTTCCTAACACAGTCAGGTGGGATCAAAGTTTTCTGAAAGATAAATACCAATATGTATGTTATGCAGATCATGTCTGAACAGATTGAAGTCCAATAATTGCTACTTTTTGGACTTATTTTAGGTTAAAAATGGAAAAAAAATAATACATGCTATTCTTATGTTTGTTAATGAAGCATTTGTTATGTATGGAAATAAATAATGTTTGAAATACTCCATACTTGAAGCCAGTCAGCAACTGCTGCAACATTTGGCATTGTTGCACTCATTCCAACAATTTGCAGACCTTGAGCAGGATCAGATTTGTCGCTGCTTCCACCTGAACTTTCTCCTTCACTTGATTTTGAAATACCTTCCCCTGCCGCATAACGAAGTTTTGTCAACATGAGTTCCAGAAGATAACCTCTATTTGCATCACCAACCTGTTAAAAGACATAAGCAACAAAACACTATGAGAACTGTCTAAGTGTACCATTTTGCATGTAATAGAATTCCCATCTCCTAAACATGTAACTAAAAAGTTAATGAGTGACAATACCATATGCAACTCATCTATCACAATAATTCCCATCTCTGATAAACGGCCCTCTTCCAATAATCTATTGATTAAGGAGTTTGCCTTCTCTATCGTGCAAACAGCCACAGAAGTGTCTTTAGGAAGTGTTCCACCACCTTGGTTCCCAAAATAACTACGAACATATTTACCAAGTGGCTCAAGAAGACGTTCAAGGTGTTCTGCCTGTGAACCAAATTGACATCTAAGTGTAAATTTTGAGCTGTTGAAATATGGAAGTTCATAAGCACATCCACAACCTGAATCGTATTTTTAAAAATATAAATAAATGAAAAATTAAAAAATTAAACAGAAGAGAACAAAAAGTGCACCTTTTCAGCACAGATTGACACATATGGAAGAACAAGTATTGCCATTTTATCGGTAGATATCACCCTCCGCAGCATTAAAATCTCAGCAACAATACTCTTACCAGCACTGTGGCAACAAGAAAATCATTTCATACATGTTTCCCTCAAAAGGAAGACATATAAAGGTAAAATGAGAAGGATATAGAGAAAACAAAACAAACAAATCAAATTTATAAAGGAAAATATAGATAGACAGGAATTTCAATAGTGTAAAAGATGATAAATAACATGATGCAGGTATAGAAGAAATGATATAGATCTTGAGCAACGATATACACAGAAGTATAAAATAATATATTGATTCAGTCAGACATTCAACACAAGAAAAGTAATATAATATGAAATAAAACATTTATTGATTAAATATGCTTCTTTTTCCAGATGTCATTACAAAAGTATAAGGCTGTAAGTGATCTTAGTATTTCTGACCAAACTCAAGAATAGCATTCTATCTAATGAAATCCTGAAGGTGGAAGACGAAACAAATGCAAACATGTTCCTCAAATTCGTGACCCTTGGCACATTATCATTAAACCCTTTACATAAATGAATAGGGCATAAATATAACAGGGTGCTGTAAGGTCCCACATTGAGGAAGTGCAACTATGTTAATTCTGCATGGTTGTATACCCTAGTTATGGCTGATTAAGTAACTACTTGGGTATTTCCCCTTATTGAGCCTGTGTGCTCGCACACGCACATGCACAAGTACATACACACAAACAAGCACTCACTATAGATACATTTGCATGCTCTTGTCCTGATATCATTGTTTTTCAATACTATCCAAATTATCTGTTCCTTCCAGACACGTTTTACAGAAATATCCAGTTGCATAAGAGAGTACCTTGTAGAAGCACAATATACAAGATTTCTTCTCTGAAGGACACCATCCACCCGAAGACAGTCAACCTAATAGATAGAAAGATAAATAGAAAGTTCCAATAAACTTATATATGCCAGAACAAAAGGTTTTCGAAGTAAATAATTTTTAAGATCAGATTGTAATGTTAAACACAGCCATATTTCAAGTTCTCATATCCAACTAAATTTACACTGTTTTCACACCTGGTTAATCACATAAATATTTATACCAAATTATGTTTATTTGACAGATAACAAGTACCAAGTATTTTCCCCTGGTACCAAAAAAGAGGCCCGACTAGTTACAAATTTGAACATCATTAATTCCTATCAAAAGAAAACATCCATTAACCACATATATCATAAATTATGTCACAATAATAACCAAACAATATGACTAACGGGAAATTTGCACATCGTTAGAGCAGCTTAGACAGGGTGGATAGAGCAAGCTTAGAAAGGGTGGATACTTTTGGTGTAAAATCAGAACCCACTAAACACTAAGCCAACAACTTGAACAAAAGTTAAGACACATTAATAGAAAGAAAGAAATGGGAAAAAAAAGTGTAAAACAAATAGCAGCCAGTACCCAGTAGTGCAATACATCTGGATAGAAGAGCATAAAATCAGTTTTATAGAAAAAATAATGTGTAGCAAATTGTTATAATAAAAGGCAACTAACCTGCCATTCATAAAGCTTTGAGATTCCTTTCTTTCTATATATACTGCATATTTCAGGTGGAAGCCAGCTGTTTAGCTCTAAATGATTCTTAAACGACAGACTACTTGACGGAGTACAAGCTTCATCAGATTTATGTGTATTAACTGCCATTGCAACCTCATTGAGGGGTGAATTAAATGTCATACTAATATTATCCTGACTTGAAAAATTCATTCTTTTGCATACTGCATCTACTAAAGGCTTCTCCTTCCCTTCATCAATCTTTTGATATCTATGATCTGTTACAGAACCACACTCATACTGTCTACCACCCTCACAAGTAACATTAGTCAGATTACCAACACCACGATCTTGCAGGGTACTTTCACCCAAAATATTATCCTCAAATGAAAAATCAAAATGCTTCACAGGAAGAACAGAGACTTCTTTCTTGGAATCTTTGGTGTGCATCCCCGCTTCCCCCTTCCAAAATCTGCTTTTGCATTGATCCATTACTTCCCTCAGCTTTCCATCATGACTTTGTAAATTAGATGAATTCTCCATTTCATGTTGCTCATCCACCACATTAATCTTGTGCATAACAATAGAAGAATCATTAGTCACAGGAACACACAAACCATCAGCAACTTGAATCGCTTCATTCCAAAAAGCTGAGCCAGGTGAAAAACTTGAGCTTCCACGTGTTGACTTTGGAGTCTCCTTGACACATGCTTTGACAACCAAGGATCCTGGTGTATTAAATTCAGCAGGATTCATACTTGAAGTAGGTGTATGGGTACATTTTCGAAGGCTCGGGTCACTACCAACAACACCAGAACAGATTTCTTTAGGAATATCATCACTAGAGATGTTTTCACTACCATAATGTGGCTCACTAGTGGGGTCCTCACACTTCTCCGCCAAGCTAATATTTTTATCTACTAATGTAAGAGAACAATGTCTGGTATGAGTATCTTCTTTCATTTCCGACGACAAACGAATCTGGTCTACTCCACTGCAAGCAGCATAGTTCAAATTATATAAGAAACAGGAATTGATAGTTTAAAATAAATAAATAAAATAGAGGTAGTAGAAAAACCTGCAACAACAAAACCCATGCTTGCACATATCCACAGCAAAGTGCAAACAGATGACCGTACCAATCATGACAGAGCCAACATGATCTAATTGGTCAAAATTATAGAGGAACGTACCTGCAATACAAGGACAGAAACTCTGCTGCAAATCGTTTGGCATCCAAGTTTGGCACACCCATTCCCATACCACTCCATCCTTTTTCCTGGCCAGGGTCTCCAACCACCATGCAACTCACCTTCGATGATTCATCCATTAGTCCTGAAGGCAAAGCTTGTGCCAGCTCATTCCCTTGGGCCGACAAAACAGGCAGCTTACTGTGCTCATAGTCAATACAACTACTAACATCTAAAGCTAAATTTCTCTTAACCGAATGCTGCCTAACCAAAGACTCGCCAACCGGGGTGGCCACATTGGACAACCTGGCAGCATGGCAATCATCTTGTGAAGAAACCAAGTAACTGTCCAAAGTTCCTTTGGCACTAGGAGACCCATCAACCCCATGATTCTTTTCACCTTTCTCAGATCTCCCAGGCATAGAAGCAGGCGACACCGCAGCCGCTTTCCTTTTCTTCGAAGGATAAAACTGTATCATGCAAAAACTCAGTCACCAATACCAGTGAGAAACAGAACAATCCATAGATTCTCTAAATTCAAACCAAACCAAAAAAAAAAAAAAGCAATAACCATCGTAAGTCATGCTCAAGAAACAAACTAGGCATAAGGGAAGAGTAAACTGTTTTCGCTAATTACCAAAGGAAAATGAGAGATTGTCGGTGATATGGAAGAAACAAAACAAATCAGATTCTAGTAGTTATTTTTCGTTCTTTTCAGAGTGAAATGTGAAGAAAGAACAAAAATGAGTATGAACGGCGTTGTTTAGGGTTGGGAGTGAAATTGAGGAGGACCTGATCAATGCGATTGCGAGGAGAACCAGAATCCATGGTAGAAGAGGAGGACTTTCACGGTTTCCAGAACTCGAGATCCTTCTTCTTCTTACTCGTCTACTTCAGTCTGCCCTAATCGCGAGAACCATGAAAGGTTGGAGTCCTTTTCATGGCGGAGTGCCTGCCTGAAATGGCAGTGGCGAAGCGGAGTGTGGAAATGGAAGTGGCGCTGATAACTTCAAATTGAAATTGAAATTTGTAGGAACTGTGGTGGCCCATGAAAACTTGTGTTTTATTTTTCCATAACTCTTGTAGTTAAAAAGTTTTTCTTGGACGGGGTTAAAAAGCTTGAATTTATGGAGTTTTAGACAAATCTATTATATCAATTATCTATTATATTTATTAATTTTACAACCAAAATATATTGAATTACTCTCTTATTTATCTATCTATTCTTAATATATAAATAAAAGTAGATGAATAACTTTATCCACATTATTTTTAAGACATCTTTTTTCTTCTACTAATGACATGTCAACAACATCGCTTACTTGACAAAATTTTAGAATCAACCACTCAATTTTTGTCAAATCAATTATTATTTCCAAATCAGCAAAAATAAAAAAAATATACAAAAAATAATATAATAATTACCAACCACAATAATTAGAAATTAATAGTGTCAACATTTATTATATCTTACCGTTATAAACAATACAATAAATTTATAACCCCAATAATTATTTTATTAATTTCTATAAATAATAAACATTCATATTACAAATGTATTAAATTTATAAGTATTCAAATTACATAATATTTGAACTACTTATATAAGTCTCCCATCACTATTCCTTCAAATAACATCAAATTTAGCATAAAAAATTTATTTCTAAACAACTAAACATCTCAAACTTACTCAATGAAAATAACTATGTTGAATGTGAAAAGTGTAAGAAGAAAGCATATGAAAAAGGAGATAACTACATTTGTGCCACATATAATCAAACACCACAATATCCAACAATAAAGGTAACTTTATATACTTTTCATAATCTCATCTATCAAATTATTAGCTACTAACCCAATACTTATTTTAGGTTCAAAATTCAATTAAAGATTTTAGATCAAAGTGATACAATAATTTTTGTTCTATTTGATGGCGAAGCAAAAAAATTGTTAGGTACAACTGCTTCAGTTCTAATGGCACTCCAGAAAAATAATAACATTGAAACACCACCCCAATTGAAAATTTTGTGCAACTTCACTTACATTTGAAATCATTGTAAATAATTTTAATCTAAAAAAAAGTTCTCAATAATACAATGTGACCAAGACATTTGTTTCAACAAAATATGCTAACCTCAACACCCATTACAACAAATAAAACAGGTAATATTAAAAAAAATCACTTATTTTATACATTATTTTTATTTCTAATTTAAATTATTCATTGATTATAGAAACTAACTTTGCCAACACTAATATCATCAGACGAAGATCACATACCCATCAAGAGATTAAGGAGAAAGAAAACCATACAAATTCAAAACACATCTTTCGAAGAAGTAATGACATTGAAGCACTACCCCAATTGAAAAATTTTTGCAACTTCACTTATATTTGAAGACAATGTAAATGATTTTAATCTTAAAGAAAGTTCTCAATAATATAATAGTACCAAGATATTTGTTCCAACTAAAAATACTAACATCAACATCAATTATAACAAATAAAACAAGGTAATACTAAAAAAAATCACTTATTTTATACATCATTTTTATTTATAATTTAATTATTCATTAATTATAGGAACCAACTTCGACAACACTAATATCATCAAACGAAGATCACATATCTATCAAGAGATTAAGGAGAAGGAAAACCATACAAATTCAAGACACATCTTCGAAAGAAAAACATACTTGTAAAGATGGAACAAACAACACAATAGAAAGTACATATAACTCAACAATTCATAAAGAACATGTCTTCACAAGAACCTACGAGAGAAAGAAAAAAAGTAACAACTCTAACAACAACCAATAAAAAAAAGACGAATGTCATATAAGAAGATTAAGTTCATCAACTAAAACAAATGCAAAAATCAAACCATCAAATAAAAATGTCATTTTGTACATACAATTCTAATATCCAAATCTTTTGTACTACAAATTATTTTAAATAATATACCTTTTAAATTTAACTTTAATTTACACATTTAATTTAATTCTACAAAACATAACACTTTTCAATATTTATTATATACTATCAGTAATTTACCGTCTCGTGCATCGCACGGGTCTCATTCTAATTACAATTAAAATCAAACCTTTCCCTCCTCCAAAATTAAAGAATTTTTCCCTCCTCCCTATTAATTTTACAACCAAAATGTGCCACATGTCGCTCCCTCATTGCAATTGAAATCAAATATTTTCCTCTAGAATTAAAGAGTTCTCCCCTCCTCCCTTTTTCTTTCTCTATCTATCTCATTCCTTCGATTATTCTATCTCTTTTATATATAATTATCAATGACTAATTACAAATTTGATAATCAAAATGTATAACATGACATTCTTTAATTGTATTAAAATTAAAATATTAAAATTAAAATTAAAATATACCTATTTTATGTATCATATATCACATATTACTATCTAACTTAATAACCAATTGTATCACACGACACTCTCTTATTAAAATTGAGAGAAAATATTTTCTTCCAAAATAAATTCCCTTCCTAAATTCTCTCATCTATCTCTCTCCATTCTTCTATTTTTATCTACCATTTTTACTCTATATATAATTTATATTTTATATTAGTAATTTGACAAATCAATATATGTCATCCGATATTTTTTTATTACAATTAAAATAAAAATTTTTCTTCCAAAATTAACAAACTGTCACTCTCATTTTTCGTCTTTATCTTTCTCACTTTTTTCTCTCATTCTCTATTTTTCTACATTTTTGTTTTATAAAAAATAAAATTAACAAGATAATATAATTCAAATAAAAAATATTATTATTAATATATACATATTTTTTTAGTTTTTTATTTAGTTTTAAATTTTCGTCGCTTATCTTTCTAATCTATATTTTTATTTCTCTCCTTTCAAATATTTATTACATATAATTTGGAGAGAATACTAATGTTATAATTAAAAGTTAGAATCAAGATTCAATTATTTAAAAAAAATTAATTTTGAGTTAATTTTATAACTATCAATATAATTTTTTATGCTAATATCTAGTTAAATTTTTAAATACATAGAGATAAAAAATATTATTTTTAAATAGCAAGTATAAAAATTAATTATTTCTATTTGTGCACAAGACTTAACACCTAATTAAATATAAAAATATACACGTTAAATTGTTTCAAATTTTAGATAACGAATGTTAAAATTAATTATTAATAAAAAATTAAATTTTTTCATTTAAAATTAATAACTAAAAATTTTATTATTTGATTTTTTTATTTACAGAAATCTTAATCTTTTTAGCCAGAAATTTTTGTTAATCTACAACTTTTTTTTGTAAAAATAGTTTGATTTTATAATTAAAACTTACTTTCTTAGTAGTTAGTAGTGGAAAAAGAACTTCTAGTCAAGTCCCACAAAAAAAAAAAAATTGTAGTGTAGTATGTATGGTGTCCAAAAGTGTAGCATGAATGAATGGGTGTGTCTACGACCAAAAAAAATATAGTGAGGCTATTGTTTTATTGAAGATTTAATTACTCTGGTGGTCTTATAGTTTTGTAAAATTTTTAATTAGGTTTTTATATATTTTTTTAATTGGATTCCTGTATCAATTTTTTTTCAATTAGATCTCATTTGGTAATAATTGGTTTAATTTTATAGGGACCCAACTAAAAGAAAAAAAAATTGGTGCAGGGACTCAAATAAAAGGAAAAAAAAAATGTAAGAACCCAATTAAAAAAAATTGGTGTAAAGACTCAATTAAAAGGAAAAAAAGTACAAGAACCTAATTAAAAATTTTGCTAAACTATAGGGACCAATAGAGTAATTAAACCTTTATTAAATTGCGTATGTTTATAACCAAGTTTCGTTGGTTTAGTGGTTAGTTCACTAGTCTATTTAAACAAGTGTTGGCTAATTTATTGACAAACTTTTAAATAGAGTTCTGATCCGTAATGAATTAATCCTTGATCTGCGCTAAAAAATACAGTAGGAAACTAAAAAAAAAGAGAGTTGTTACACATTTAAGTTCTTTTGACAACTAAGTTGGTCCAAACCCAACAAAAATCAGTTTTATTAGTGGAGCATGAATAAACGCTACAACTATGTGAACATTTATGCGTTTCACTCCTCCTTTCTTTTCTTCGCGTTTCTCCTCCTCTTTCTTCGCATTCCTCTTCCTTCTTCTTTGTGTTCCTCCTCCTTCTTCTTCGCGTTTCTTCTTCTTGGTTTTTTTTTTTTTTAACAAAGGAGCTCAACACAAAATAGTGAAGCGAGAAAACAAACAAACAAAAAGAACATGTAGAGACTATAAACAGACAACTATCCCTAGTGTTATCTCCGGCATTGCCATCAACAATAAAAGGGATCCAAACTACTCCACTCTCTAAAATTGATTAAGGATTTTTGAAACACCTCCTCCGTACTCCCTTCCTTATTATTGAAAAGTCGCCAATTCTTCTCTAGCCAAACGTTCCAAATAACCGGAAAAAAAAATTATATGAGCCACTTGTTGCGCTCTCCCTTCCTATTAGCAACACCTGTCCAACTCTCAAAGTGTTCTTTTAGTGAGTCCGGAAAAGATCACAATCTCCCAAAGTCAGATAGCCAATGACACCACACCTGCTAAGTAAACTCACAGCCCATAAACAAGTGGTGAATATATTCGACGTCTTTTTTACACAAAACGCATATGTTATCACCCTGTCTAATAATTTCCAATCTATGCAGTCTTTCTTTAGTGTTAACTCTTCCTATCAAAGTAAACCAAATAAATAACTCTACTCGTGGCGGAACCAAACCTTTCCAAACGGTTCTGGTAAAACTGTAGCTGGTTATTTCTTTCGGAAGGGATTCTGACTGCATCACCTGCACAAAAGAGTTAGTTAAAAATATACCTTCTTTGTCGAACTTCCAAACAACTCTGTCTTGCTTTTTATGAGCTAGCTTAATCGGCCTTAAGGTTTCATGTAGCCAGTCCACTAATCCAACTCCCATTGGTATAACTCTCTTTTCCACTGAAAATTTTATATCCACTTTAATCCATCCCAAAACTCACAATTCCTTATAACATATCATATTTTAAATCAAGAAGTATAACTCTCTTCTTAGTTTTATTCCTCTCAAAAGAGTAAATCAAGAAGAATTTTAAGAAAATGAAATAAGAAAGAAAAGATGAAAAAGAAGACGAAGCGAAAGATAGGGAGGAAAAATTCAAGTGAAACAAAACCAAATGAACCTAAATTAAACTAAGAAATGAATCGAAATTTCTTAAGGAATAAAAATTTTGGTCAATACTTAGCAGTAGTATCAAGTGAACCTCAGTTCACAAATGAACCAAATTAGTTCAAATTTGAACAAAAACTAACTAAACAACCACACATGAACAAGTTAAGCGAATTCAAGCGAAACAAAACCAAATGAACCTAAATTAAACTAAAAAATGAACCGAAATTTCTTAAAGAATAAAAAATTTGGTCAATACTTAACAGCAACATTAAGTGAACTTTAGTTAATTCACAAATGAACCGAAAGAAGATCATGGTTTTAGTTTTATCCTTTTGAGATGTTTGTTTATCAGCTTTAATGGTATTTTCAAGATTCATTGAATCAAAATTAATTTTGAAATCTAATATCTATGATAAGTAGTTGTTTCCAGAAATATTAAAAGCATTAAATTCAAGATAAAAGAGTTTTGATATAATGAATATTTATTATCTGTGTCTTCTTAAATTTTGATCAGAGTGTTTGTGCTGATAACATGTTGTAAAATAAATAAATAAGAAAGAGAAAATAAATATAAAATAAAGAAGTATAAATAAGGAACTCTAGTATTAATACTCTCTAATATAATTATCTCTATATAACTGAGATAATATGTAACACTCCGAATTTTTAAAATTAAATAATTATTTATTCATGAGTTATCAAATTATATTAAGATTTTATTTTTAAGAAAACTATTTTTAACAAAATTAATTAAATAAAATTTTATGATGATTGAAATTTAATTTAATTATAACTTATTCTATTAAATTTGAATTATTTACCAAAAAAAAATATTTTGACTTTGGTTTTAATAGCAAAAGATTTGAAAGGGAGCTGAATTTTATTGAAATAGAAAGAGGCGTAGTGTAACACCCTATCACACAGAGCTTTACGCTTAAGTCGTAAAATAGAGGTGGTGTGGTATTACGACCTCTAAAATAAAATATATACATATAATAGCAAAAAGAATATAATAAACTAGGAGTTTTGAAAAAATAGGTGAAACAAAAATGCGAAAATAAAAGCGCAATACTCAGGAAACGGAATTACTTGTGTGCTAAGAAACCTAGAGATCATAGATGTAACTAAGTAGAAAGCGGGAATGGAGGGTCAAAAGTATAGAATAACAAGCTCCTAACTCAACCTGCAAAGCTAAGGCTGACCGGAGAATATTTACATATATATGACTAAATCTCCATAGTGGTCCCCCAGATTCAGCCCGTGCATCAACGTGGCAATGGCTGTGCCACATAAGCAACGCCGTCGCTGAGTCACGCTGGAAATTTTCCGAAGGACCATTATGGTGCCCGAATCGCAATCTGGGGGACATAAACAGTGCAATTGGAATCTCAGGGGCTAAATTAGTGCACGGGCTGAATCTGGGGACCACTATGGGATTTAGTCACATATATATACATATCCCGAAAACTCAAAATACATAACTGAAAACTTAACTCTCCTCAACCCTCTAGGAGGGACAAAATAAACAAGTTTCTTGAAGAGAAAGCTAAGTATGTGTATATATATATATATAAAGTTGTACATCAAAATAAATTCAGAGACTACTCCACTTCAGAAGTCCAAACGTCGAGCGAGGAGCCTCTCGACCTGCATCTGAAGACAACAACACATTATGGGATGAGAACCGGAGGTTCTCAGCATGGTAAAGGTGCCACGCACATAATATATAAGGTCTTGGGAATGCCAGAGGCAATCCTAGAACGCTAACACTCAGTTATAAAACTTAAATTCTAAACAGAAACCATAAAAAGGGTAGGTGTTCTAAGGAATTCTAAACTTACTTACTTAAACCTAACTTTATCACAAAACCGGTCTACCTTTCCTCCGCTCCTCCATCACCAATGATTTAGCAGAGACAGACAACTAAACAATTTCAAGCATAAGTAGAAAACAAGTAGTGCAGGTAGCAAATATAACAACTAGCATAATATATATTCAGTAAGGCAATCCCAAGTAATGCATTGCAGACAAAACAAACAAAATGCACATGATGTATGCCTGTCCTATGGCTGATGAGGCTCATCTATCGGTTATCCAGCCAACCCGACAAGTCCGAAACCCTCAGACTGTCCCTCGTCACACATCCCCATGAGTCTATGCATAGTTTTTCTCATTTCATTCAAAATTCATACATTCATTCAATCATATATAACTTACTCAATGGGGGATATCCATTCCCGGGAATTTATACGTGCTCGATCACCATTATGACGTAGGGTCAATAGAGTATCGAGTTTCAACTTGGAATACGTGGTGGCAAGTCACGGTTCTGTTACCAAAGAAAACTCGTATATCATATATCATTAAATTTATAAGCCGCATAATATTCATAAACATTCATATTCATTATATAATCATTCATCATAGCCATGGCATCTTAACTTCTTTTAACCTTCATAACATTCTCTTATAATTCATCATGTTTACCCATTTTCTTCGTCCCCAAATTGCCTCAATTTCATAGCTTCAACTAACTACTAGGCTTAGTATTATATTTTATAACTAAAAGGATGAAAATAGAGGTTTCAAAGTCTGAAATTCAATTTAAAAACACAAAATCCAGTTTTACAGAAAACAGGGACCACGTGTACGCATCCCCTGATTACGCGTACGCATTAGCGCCAGGCAATAGCGCATGGTCGCGCATGAGGATCTTGTGTACGCATGAACCTCAAGTTACGCACACGCGTCGGCCATACGTACGCGTGGGCGTGCAAATTTTAGCCCATTACGCGTATGCATAGGCTCGTTCGCGCCCGCATGCGCAAGAGGCAGTAGCTACCTTATGCGAATGAGGGTTATGCGTACGCGAAAGTCTCATGTCACGCGTACGCGTGGGCTTTGTTTTTCCAAAAATTTTACCAAGTCTAAAATATGCAGATTTGCCATTTTAAATCCTAAACTTCCGACGCACATAACTTTTCCGTTTTAAATCATTTTTCCTCCGTTCTTCGAACGACGTAAACTTCACGGATCCAATTTTTATACAAAACAAGTTTGAAACCATTTGGGGGTCTAGAAAGCCAAGTTATGGATCGCCGAAGTTCGGCCAAAAATCAAATTTCACAAAAGCTTCAAAACCTCATTTTCTTTTTAAAGCTCATTCCAACCCAATCCATCATACCTATGATCATCAATATAACTTACCTTTAACAATATCACAACAATCTTTGTAATCCTACCATTTCTCAACTCAGTAACATCTTACTTCAACCTAAACTTCACAAGTTGACAACAAACACCAACATATCAATCTATATATACATATTGCCATGGTCACAAGTTCTTCAAACATCATCACATCATCATTCATCATTCCAATACCAACAAAAATCAAGTGAA
Source organism: Arachis hypogaea (assembly GCF_003086295.3). Classification (NCBI taxonomy): domain Eukaryota; kingdom Viridiplantae; phylum Streptophyta; class Magnoliopsida; order Fabales; family Fabaceae; genus Arachis; species Arachis hypogaea. The sequence goes on from NC_092051.1 coordinate 142,470,530, forward strand.
CACCACACATGCTCAATTCATATCATTATCATTAAACATTCAATACACATAATCATTCCAGCTTATCCTATGGTTCTCTAGCCTAAGTTTTCACACGACATCATATATTATATACGCAAAACTTAAACGATACCTTGGCCCATTTTCATGTTTGTCCAAGGCAACCCCCTAAGCCAAACACAGCTCCAAGGTCCAAAATCACCAAAGCATCAACACTAATCCTCTACCAAGCCTTTCAATGTCCAAAATCAAACTCCAATATATGTATACACACTTTATTTCACATACCCATATATAAAATTCAATACTCATATACTAATTCAACAAATTAACTCAGGTTAATAATCCTTACCGTACCCACAGATCAAGAGAGCCAAGTCCAACAAGCTCTACAAGCTAGATTGAACCTAGAGAACCAAAATCAACAATTCCTCAACTTAGATTCTCTTTAATTTTGAAAATTGAGGGATAGAGAGGCTGGGGTGAGATTAAAACTTACCTATGAAATTGATCTGATAGAATCGTAGAGCTCGACGTGCTGGACGCGTGGCCGCAAACGGTGCAGCGATTGGAGCTCGGAGCAAGTAGTTGTGGTGGTTTGAATTTTGATTAAGGATTTGGAAGTTTTAATGTTCTTCCCCTTCCCCCTAATGGGTGCAATGTAGATTTGAAATGAGGGAGGAAGGGAAGGCTGTGTCCCTTAAAGGCTAATGGGCTGAATTGGGTCTTAGGCCCATTTTGGGTCCGGTTCAGCCTGTTCGGCTCAATCTTGGGCCAAATTCTTTTAAATGAGTGTCAAAATTCTCGTTTTAAAGAGCTCTATCCTAATTTAGTATAATATTCACATTTTTAATTCCCTTTATTAAAATTTAATTTATTAACTAATTATTTACTAATTTAGCGGAATTTACATCCTACCCACCTAATTAAGAATTGTGTCTTCAAAATTCAGATTCAGTTACCTGAAAAGAGGTGTGGGTAGTCCTTCCGCATGTCCGATTTGAGATCCCAAGTATATTCTTTAATACCAGTGCGACTCCAAGCTACTTTCACTAAAGAGACCTCCTTTCCGCGTAACCGCTTGATACTGGTGTCATCAATCCTAACCGGAGTTACTGGTAGTGTCAAATCTTCCCTCACTTGAACCGATTCTGGTTCCAGAATGTGACTTGCATCAGGGGTGTATTTACGAAGGTGCGATACGTGAAATACATCGTACAATTTTGAAAGATGCGGCCGTAAAGCGATGCTATAAGCCACCGGTCTAATTCTTTCCAGAATCTGAAATAGTCTGTCCTTGCCATTGATTCAGGTCTTAAAACACTTTGGTTTCAATCCCATAGTCTTGACTCACTCAGTGATTTCGGCTCGTTAAAGTAACCTTCCTGAATACAGGACTTCCTTGGTTCGTATAGCTCTTTTGTCTGCTTTTGTAGCAAGAATCTTAACTCAAATTTGCGTAGTCTTTCTCCGTTGTCTCGGCTATCAAATTTCAGGAACTAAGACGTTTAATGTTTCAGTTTCCAATTAATACAGAAGCGTTTAGCATATTGTGAAGTCTCGTTAATATCCCCAATAAGCAGTTTGCCCCGACGGACAAAATGGACTTGGTCACTTAATCCACGATTACCTAACAGCATCACCTTTTGTTTTAGACCTCGGCAATCTATTACGAAATCGATGGCTACTCTTCCTCGCTTTTAGCGTAGGATCTTCAATGGTCGCAGCATTTCGAATGGCTTCTGGTGGTCACTATTTTCTTCCTCATGCCTTAGGCACGCCTTCACAAGCATCGTCACTTTGTTCTTCATTTCTGGCCGCTCGAAAATATCTTCTTGGATTCGTGGTACGTTTTAGTAATTTTAGGGTAAATTTGAAAATCCTCTATTGTGAGTTTCAGACAATAGTTTCCCATCTCAACTTCTGATTTCGACACAAAATTCTCTCTTAGTATCTTCTTGATTCAACAAGCTTACAATATCCTTAGTAGTCCCTTGTCATCATTATACGCTCTCTAAATTCTCAACCTTATGATCTTTTGTAATTTTGTAATTGATTCAATTTGACACATGCATCCCCTTTCTCAACTTAAGACCTTGACTTACTTAACAGTGCTTTTTCTTTGGTCATCTAAGCAGTACTCAGAGATTTCCTGCTCAGGTGTCTGCCCCTACTTCACGATGTCGTATTTGCACATATCCTAAACCCCTTTGATAATGCATCGCAATAATTTCAAGTAGTTAATTAAGTTCGGGTATTATGACTACTGGCACAAAGGTTAATTCTTCTCTTGGGATTCGAAATCTCCCTTCGCATTTAGGCATCTATACTAACAGTGTATTTTAGCGCGTTAACTTACTCATAGGCATTACGGTCGGCAAGAATTCATAATTCCAAAATTTCTCTTAATGTCGCACACTTACATACTTCATCTTCTACGTTCAAAAATCTTGTTCTAAGGATCAAAGCCTCGATGATCACAGCTAGGATTCATACGCAATACTATTATAGACTCGAGTTGATTTTCAGAAAGACATTAAGCTTGAAAGACAAATGAACAATACGAACGGTGTTCGTGAAAAAATCAAAAAGAAAATCTTGTATACGGTCAATAGAGTTGTACCGAAATAATGGAATGCACAAAAAGAGGAATCTAGGTGCATCTCAGGAAAAGAGTTCAAATCAAAGACCTTTGGTAAAAAGAAAAATGCGTATAAAGTCAAAAAAAGTCTCAACTGACTTTGAAGAATATGGCTTATGAATAAGAACAACTCTACTTACAGCGAGCTCCCAAGAATAAAGGATTATGTAGTTATATTAGAACAAGTTCAGGCTTATTTCAAAAGAGACAAGCTTTGTGCGGGTAAGGAATAGGATTAGAGGAACGATGGATCCGGTTTTTCAAGAAGGAATTTAAGATAGAGTTTTCAAGGTAAGTTGTAAAAGAAAGATTAGATTAAGTCGCGAATATTAGTTAGTGCAACCTCACTCTCGTGTGGAGCTTCCTGTTGATGTCTTTCCTCTTCACCTAACATATCCAATACCTCCTATAGGGAAACACTGGGCTGAATGGCTTTCTTTTATGCTACTTCCTTCAACGGCCTCCTAAATCCTGTTGATTATCACGGTGTCTTCTATCATGGTGCAATTGAAGTTAATCTGGCTTCCAGCACTAAATCTATCGCAACTCACTCTCTCTGAGACGGTAATTCTGGTATGCTTTCAAAAATTGTCTCGAAAGTTCTCGCGTATAAGGATTTGGTCTAACCTTCACTCGCCTCTTAACAATTAACAACTAAATGTTGAATTCGCTCTATTCCTCTTCCTTGAAGTTTCATCGTCACTGGATTACAAACAATAAATCCGCGTAGCCCTCAACACTTCTGATTCCTTAGATATAATCCAACCTGCTTCCGCTACGGCACTTTGATCCTTAACCTTCAAGAGCTTAACTGCTCCTCTAAGTTAACTAAGTATCGCTTCGTCTCAACAACTAATAGTCTTCGACTAATCATCGACTTGGACTTTACGATTATCAACGCTTTTCATGCATTACGAGTGAATATCACATATTAATGATATGCAAGAAAGTTAGAAATTCAACTGCTAGTTCGTGGTTACCTCGGGTCTGAGAATCAGATTCGGCTGCATCCCGACGTTTTTTGTGTGGACAATCTCGAGCTATATGCCCTGGCTTCCCGCACTTGTAACATACACCTAGCCTGGCTCTGCATCGTCTGTTCGGATGGTACTTCTTGCATCTTGGGTATCTTAAGTCTTCCGATTGAGTACTAGTTTGCCCTTCTGAATTTGGATCCAGACGGTTGTTGCTCCTTCGGTCATTGTTCCGGCGCTGAGAATGTGAAGCGACATAACGACCCTTTTTGAAGCTTTGGCTCCTAGGTGTAATCTTTCCCTTTTTCTTTGTGAAGGGTTCCCGGTGATTACTCCTTGCTAAATCAGTCCTCCTTGAGCTTTCTCCCATTGCTTGACCCGTGTTAACTTACTCCGGATAACCCACTGGTACCCCCGTACTTGGAACATTATTTCTACCTTCATATTTATTACCACCATCATTGCCAGTCCTAGCTTGTGGTTCCATTCTATCCATCACTCGGCTGGTCGCAATAGCAACAGCACTAATGGCAGCAACAACATTTATTATCGCAGTCATGAAATCGGTCAAACTAAGTGCCGATATGGTTACCTCGTTACCTCTCCGTCCCCGACCTCGATTACACCCACGACCGCGCTCATGAGGTGCCATTTAGTTCCTGTTCACACCAAACCAGTGATATCAAGGTGATCAGTCTCAATATCGCAAGTCTAGTATTTCAAAGTCCCAAATGTATGCTCTTGAGCATTCATGCCACATATATCAGTTAGATATTCTAATTAGCATGTATAGATACCCAGAGTATGCCCAGAAGCATAGTCAGTCCGTCCCTCAGACTCTAAAGGAAGGACTGCTCTAATACTATAATGTAACACCCTACCACATAGAGCTTTACGCTTAAGCCGTAAAACAGAGGTGGTGTGGTATTACGACCTCTAAAATAAAATATATACATATAATAGCAGAAAGAATCTAATAAACTTGGAGCCCTGAAAAAACAGGTGAAACAAAATCACGAAAATAAAAGTGCAATGCTCAGGAAACAGAATTACTTGCGTGCTAAGAAACCTAGAGATCATAGATGTAACTAAGTAGAAAGCGGGAATGGAGGGTCAAAAGTACAGAGAATATTTACATATATATATATATATATATATATATATATATATATATATATATATATATATATATATATATATATATATATATATATATACATATCCCGAAAACCCAAAATACATAACTGAAAAATTAACTCTCCTCAACCCTCTAGGAAGGACAAAATAAACAAGTTTCTTGGAGAGAAAGCTAAGTATATATATATATATATATATATATATATATATATATATAAAGATGTACATCAAAATAAACCTAGAGACTACTCCGCTTCAAAAGTCCAGACACCTAGCGAGGAGCCTCTCGACCTGTATCTGAAAATAACAACACAGTATGGGGTGAGAACCGGAGGTTCTCAACATGGTAAAGGTGTCACGCACATAATATATAAGGTATTGGGAAAGCCAGAGGCAATCCTAAAATGCCAACACTCAGTTATAAAACTTAAATTCTAAACAGAAACCATAAAAAGGGTAAGTGTTCTAAGGAATTCTAAACTTACTTACTTAAACCTAACTTTATCACCAAACCAGTCCACCTTTCCTCCACTCCTCCATCACCAATGATTTAGCAGAAACAGACAACCAAACAATTTCAAGCACAAGTAGAAAACAGGTAGTGCAGGTAGCAAATATAACAATTAGCATAATATATATTCAGTTAGGCAATTCCAAGTAATGTATAGCAGACAAAACAAACAGAATGCACATGATGTATGCCTGTCCTATGGCTAACGAGGCTCATCTGTCAGTTATCCAGCCAACCCGACAAGTCCGAAACTCTCAGACTGTCCGTCGTCGCGCATCCCCATGAATCTATGCATAGTTTTTCTCATTTCATTCATAATTCATACATTCATTCATTCATATATAACTTACTCAATAGGGGATATCCATTCCCGGAATTTATAAGTGCCCGGTCACCATTACGACGTAGGGTCAACAGAGTATCGAGTTTTAACATGGAACACGTGGTGGCAAGCTACAGTTCTGTTACCCAGGAAAACTCGTATCTCATATATCATTAAATTTATAAGTCGCATAATACTCATAATCATTATATAATCATTCATCATAGCCATGGCATCTTAACTTCTTTTAACATTCACATCATTCTCTTATAATTTATCATATTTACCCCTTTTCTTCGTCCCCAAGTTATCTCAATTTTCTAGCTTCAACTAACTACTAGGCTTAGTATTATATTTTATAACTAAAAGGATGAGAATAGAGGTTTAGAAGTTTTAAATTTGATTTAAAAACACAAAATTCAGTTTTGCAGAAAATAGGGGCCACGCGTATACGTGGGTATGCGTTTAGGCCAAGACGCGTACGCATCCCCTGATTACGCGTACGCATGAACCTCAAGTCACGCGCACGCGTCGGCCACACGTACGCGTGGGCGTGCAAATTTTAGCCCATTACGCGTACGCATAGGCTCGTTCGCGCACGCATGTGCAACAGGTAGTAGCTTCCTTATGCGAATGAGGGTTATGCATATGCGAAAGTCTCATGTCATGCATATGCGTGGGCCATGCGTATGCGTGGGCGTACGTTTTTCCAAAAATTTTACCAAGTCTAAAATCTGCAGATATGTCGTTTTAAATCATAAACTTTCGACGCACATAACTTTTCCGTTTTAAATCATTTTTCCTCCGTTCTTCGAAAACGTAAACTTCACGGACCTAATTTTTATACAAAATAAGTTTGAAACCATTTGGGGATCTGGAAGCCAAGTTATGGATCGCTGAAGTTTGGCCAAAAACCAAATTTCACAAAAGCTTCAAAACCTCATTTTCTTTTTAAAGCTCATTCCAACCCAATCCATCATACCTATAATCATCAATATAACTTACCCTTAACAATATCACAACAATATTTGTAATCCTACTATTTCTCAACTCAATAACATCTCACTTCAACCTAAACTTCACAAGTTGACAACAAACACCAACATATCAATCTATATATACATATTGCCATGGTCACAAGTTCTTCAAACATCATCACATCATCATTCATCATTCCAATACCAACAAAAATCAAGTGAACACCACACATGCTCAATTCATATCATTATCACTAAACATTCAATACACATAATCAATTCCAGCTTATCCTATGGTTCTCTAGCCTAAGTTTTCACACAACATTATATATTATATACGCGAAACTTAAACCATACCTTGGCCGATTTTCATGTTTGTCCAAGGCAACTCGCTAAGCCAAACACAGCTCCAAGGTCCAAAATCACCAAAGCATCAACACTAATCCTCTACCAAGCCTTTCAATGCCCAAAATCAAACTCCAATATATGTATACACACTTAATTTCACATACCCATATATAAAATTCAATACTCATACACTAATTCAACGAATTAACTCGGGTTAATAATCCTTACCGTACCCATAAACCAAGAGAGCAAAGTCCAACAAGCTCCACAAGCTAGATTGAACCTAGAGAACCAAAATCAACAATATCTCAACTTAGATTCTCTTTAATTTCGAAAATTGAGGGATAGAGAGGTTGGGGTGAGATTGAAGCTTACCTATAAATTTGATCTGATAGAATCGTAGAGCTCGACGCGCTGGACGCATGGCCGCAAACGGTGCAGTGATCGGAGCTCGGAGCAAGAAGTTGTGGTAGTTTGAATTTTGATTAAGGGTTTGGAAGTTTTAATGTTCTTCTCCTTCCCCCAAATGGTTGCAGCGTGGAATTGAAATGAGGGAGGAAGGGAAGGCTGTATCCCTTAAAGGCTAATGGGCTGAATTGGGTGTTGGGCCTATTTTGGACTCGATTCGGTCCATTTGGCTCAATTTTGTGCCAAATTCTTTTAAATGAGTGTCAAAATTTTCGTTTTAAAGAGTTCTATCCTAATTTGGTATAATATTCACATTTTTAATTTACTTTATTAAAATTTAATTTATTGACTAATTATTTACTAATTTAGCGGAATTTACACGTAGCTTTAAAGAAAACGAATTGATTATTGAAAACTTATTTAATATTTTAAACGGTGTGATTATTGAAAATGATTTGTTACTTGGGAATGTTTTGAAAAGGGTTTAGAAGGTAGTTAGATTAGGATCCTTGAAGGGTGGCAAAGCCCGAATTTCAAAGAAAATGCTACAGAAATTTTTACAAAACTTCGAGGCTTTGCTTAAAGCATTATTTAAAAGAAAATTGGATTTAGGGTTCAAAATAGTTGATTTTCAAATTATCAAGAAAAATACTATATTTTAAGTTTAATCTATTGAGAAAAAATTTTTGTTTTAAGTTATAATTTGAGTTCGATTTATTAAGAAAAAGAGTTTTTATTAAACGGTACGAAGTTTGATTATTTAGAAACTAATCGATTTAAGATTATAATAGATGAATGAATAGGTGGTTGTTTATCTTGTTTATTTGTGATTGTGCTGTTGTCTTGGTGACTTGCTTGTATGCTTGATTGGACATTTTACTTGTGTTGTGGATTTAATAATGTGATGAGAGCTGATGTTTGTGGTTTGAGTTTAGGTATATTATTTGCAATGCTGGCTTATTTAGATATTGCGATAATTGAGGAATGTTGTTAAGAGATGAGGAATTGTTAATGTGACGAAGATTTTATTTAAGTAATGTGATTTAAAGAAAGGATTTTACAAGGCTTTAGGTAAGATTTAAGAAGGATTTTAAGGGTTTAATAAAAAAAACTATTTCGGGTCATGAGTTAAGTATTTGTATATTATTCTGTATATCTTTACGGCATTCGTTATCCCTACTGAGAACCTGCTTGGATGACGTTCTCACCCCCTACAAATCTTCTATTTCAGTAACAGGCCTGGGAATCCTTGGCGCGGAGCTACGACTGAGCATCGGAACTTTATGTAAATATATATTCATATTTTTTGTAGTTGGTTTAGTCTTAGATTTTCTCCTCGCCATTTGTTGTCCTTAATTTTTAGAGGGGTAGGACTTGTATTTGAGAATCTTGGAATAAGTTTATGTATATATTGCTATATATATATATATTTGTGATTAAGAGTTTTAAAGTAAAGACCTTTCATTTTTTTAATTAGAGTTTCGATTCGTATTCGTGAATGCTCAATATTAAATAAACGTAGTATATAAATAAAGGAATAGAGGTAAGTAGCGCTCGGACTTTTAGTGCGATCATGAGGTTTTAAAAGTTAAGGTGTTACTGTGTTACATAATACACATATTTTTTAATATTATATTTACTTTTTCATAGACATATATATATATATATATTATTTACGTAAATAAAAGTTTATGTGACTTTTAAAGTTTTTTTTTTCTTGTTCTGATTTATACACGTGGAAATTTTTTTTTTCTAACTTCATTAATGTTCCGTCTAACTTTAGAAATTTTGTACAGTCCACCGTTAAAAATTTAAACCGTCTAAATGAATTTTTTTTTTTTTTTTGGTCAAGAACCGTCTAAATGATTTTGATTGAAAGAATAAATCATACATATTTAATTGATGGACATCACATTACAACAATTATTAATATTTTACCAAACCAATTCGTCGTTACTATACTAGTTCTGTTGAAGAGCTTTTGATTCCATTATAGGGGATGATTGTCCCTAATTTTTTGAATTATGGTTGTTTATTTGTGTCTAATTTTTTGTTGTTTTTGATTTTGCTTGTCCTCTGATATACTGTTTTAATATTGAATGCGGTACTATATTGATTGTTGAATTCGTTTTTAATTGTTACTGTTGGTGTATATTTATTGTATTAATATAAATTATTTAAAAAAATAGAGAGAGAAGAGTGGCCAATTTACCGTTCTGCTAATCTATTTTTTTGACAGAACAGAATAACAAATTCATTTTATGGTGAATGCTATGGTGCCTAAAGCATAATGTCTAATTTATTAAAAAAAGTAAAAAAATAATATTTAATAAATTTTAAATATTTTATATTTATTTTATACATTTTATTTTTTACTTATAAAAATAAATTAAACAATTTAAACACCACAATAAAAAGCACCATAAAATCCACCTTCATTTCATGTCACTTTAGTAGGTCAGGTCGATATGCCTCGTTTTTTGACGAAGTAAGACGAGACAGATTGATCCGCTTTGTCACCCTACGGGATACAATGGCATTTGTAAGTTGTAACGGTATAGATATCCATCCAACTTATTCATTACGCGGGTATCAACTAACAACGTAATAAATAAGTAATGGAAAGTCTTAACAACCGCAAGGAGAAAAGGGCATGGTGCACAACAGGACACGTTTTATAATGGTTGCTCAAACGCGCTTATGTGTACTTCAATTCAAGTTTCTAAGTTTCAACATTCAACTTTCAACAAATGGAAAGGGTCAAATAGAACCATAGAAGGTGTTATATCCCACTTCAAATAAAAGTCTCACCTTCTCCTCCACTCCTAGTAGCCTAATTCTTTGTATTCTTAATTTAATTTAATATTGGTCACATCACCCTAAGACTTAATTTTACGTAGCCTTTCAAAATATATTATTGATGTCAACTTTTTAAAGTCATTGATATTATTAAAAGTATGTCATATATATATATATATATATATATATATATATATATATATATATATATAGACAACAACAATAAAACTTTCTCTCATTAGGTGAGATGAGCTTAATATTTGAATTGATACATACCCATAAAAAGAAAATTAAATATATTTCAATCCAATGTTTATATTTATATAATTTTAAGAAAATAAATATAACACTTTTAAAGATGTGATATTTGATGTGCATGTTAAACTTCTTTAGGTGTGTTAGTTTGAAGAAAAAATAGAGAGAAAGAAAAAAATTATAATAACTACTTTCTGTTATTTAGTAGAAGTGAAAATTAAAAGGAAAAAATGAATTATGTAAAAAAGTGGACGAGACCACTAAATATTTTTTTTTTTCTCCATCATTGGATGGAAAACAAAAAGAAAATATCACTTTATTATATTCTAATATTATTTTTAATATATTTTATAATATATAAAAAAATATCTTTTTATAATATTATCTATTATTTATTTTTTTTATTTTTCTTCCATCCAAACATATTTAAAAAATAAAAATTTACTCAAGTATTTAGTATATACCATCAAACAATTAAATTACATTAACAAGCAATGATTTTATCAATTCTAAAAAATACATAAATGGTATCAAGAATTAGAAAATTAAAAAGAATTTTTGAATCTCTTTCTATCTTAAAATTAACGTACAAAATATAATTTAAATAACAATAAAAATAGCCAAATTACAATACAAATTTTTTATAATTTTTTTTTCTAAAATTTTAACATCTATAAAATTATTTATCACAATATTTATTTTCAAATAACTGATAAGATTAAAAAATAATAATTTTAACTTAATTTTTAATTAACAAACAATTTTAAAATAATAACAATATTTACACTAAAAAAAAATCGTATGTTTAAAATATGATAATTATATTTATTTTAAGAAATAAATAAAAATAAAATAAATAAAACAAAAAACAAAAAATATTAATTATTTATTTATTATCGATTACATTTATTATTAAAACTATAGGAGACATATATATATATTTCTCTCGTATTTTATTTTGTAAAATATGAATTTATATATTTAATATGTAATTTCTGTGGCTTATTTTTTTGAAATGTATATTTTGGATGTGTTGTTTGTAGTTATAGAGAATTTGTGTGTTTCTAATTAAAATGAAATAATTTTTTTTACGGTTCCGCTACGTTACCAACAGCATATCTGCCAACTTCTGCCAACTCTTATTTATAATTGTGTTTTATGGAAGTGTGTTCGTGGATGTGTCTAATAAAAATGTCTTTTTTATAGCTATGTTTAATAGAAGTGCCTTTATAGATATATTTTATGGATGTGTCTCTTTATATATGTATTTAAAATATATTAATTATTGGACACATCCACGAACACACTTCCATGAAACACAATTATAAATAAGAGTTGGCAGAAGTTGGCAGATAATATGTTGGTACCCTATACTTTTCCTTTTTTTTAATTCCAAAACACAAATTGGAGGCACCTAATTGAAAAGGGAAAGAAAACTGATGGTCTAATTTAAAGAGAACTGAAGTTTATAAATTGGAGAGTCAATTTTGTGTTTTAAAAATAAAAAAAAAAAATTCACAGATCGCAAGAATCAATTTTATGTTTAAAAAATAAAAAAAAGTTAAATTTCAAAAATCAAAAAATCAAATTTATAATTTTTATATGAAAAAAATTTTTTACACATTATTAAAAAACACTGCTATAAACCTAATAATTATAATCTAATATCAAAATTAAAAAGTGAATTTCTGTTGCTTTTTCCTTTTCGTACCACTTCTCGTTCAAGCAGTTACCTTTTCTCAGCTTCAGGTCCCTCTCCTCTGGTTTCTTCCCTTCCCCAGCCATAATCTGTCAAGTCTCTCTCCTTACACTGTTTCTTCGCGTTTCCGTGTTCACTGGTGAGATTTTCTTCGATTCATGGTAGCTGCTAATGATTTCGTCCTATGGACTCATTTTTTTCCCTCTTTGAATTGGAGTTTTTGTTTTCATACTCAATTTGATGGGAATTATGATCTTCAATTCGAACGGCTGCGTTACTCATTATAGTTTTACATAATTCACGCGTAAAGTGTCGGTGTTACGTTGTATTTCAGAGATTAATGCATATTTGGCATCATCATTTTATTTTCACTTTCACAAGATGTTTCTGTAATTTGTGGTGCGAGGTTATAAATTGCTTGTTGCCGAAGGTGGTTATAAAATTTTATGATGGAAGCTGAGATTTTGGGTTTGGGAAATGATCGTCTTGTAACAAGAACAGCCTTGGAGTTAATTGTTCAATAGAGGTGTTGAGTGTTTAATGGAAATTTGTACATTTTTATACTAAGGGCAGTAGCTGGAAAAATCAACTGTGATTACTGTTTGCGATTTATATTGCTCCTGCTGTTGCTACATGTGGATTATGATTCGGCGAAGTTTAGTTAGCTACCGTTTAAGAAGTTATGTTACTACCTAGACTTAATATGGCCTTTTTATGGGGTTTCATGGACTTCATTGTTCAGAGAATGTGGAACTGGGAGAATGAGTTTGCACTGCTCTGCTTCACTGTTCTGTTAACTTGTCACTTGTGGAATTATATATGTTTTACTTATTGCAGTAGCTGTGTTTACCTTTTTTTTATTATGATCATTTTCCCTTTTTGATTTTTCATTTTTTTCCAATCCTTTTAAAGAAAAACAGTGTAAATTAATCTCATCAACCTCCAACTTGAGAACATATTATGCTGATGTTTTGTTGGTGTTGGTTCATCCTGCTTTGGTGTTGCAAAAATAAGATCATTCAGCACGTGATTGCTGGGATCTTGTCTCTTCAGATTTTAATTATGTTAAATTTGTATTGCCATATTGTAGGCTGTTTGGTGGGAATTCAATATTTTGGGATTTACTGTTACATGTGGACTTTTCTGCTAGAGTTATGTGTATATGTTTATATTGAGATAATCTAAATTTAGCAATGTTCTTTTTCGGTATGATTACTGGTAACAGTGTTGCACAACTTTACATCTTCCTCTTGTACTTTTCTTGAATTCTTTCCTCAATAATCAACTTGTAGTACTTCATATGCCATACTGTGCCAATGTTTCAGAATAGGGAGTTTTATTTTGAGAGCCCTCCAGCTCTTCCTCGACAGCTCTTAACTGTCTAACTAGCTTTCCCTCCATCTATTTGTGCCTTTTGATTCTTTCCTTACTTCTAATCATTGCCTAATTACTCTGACTGTACTGTACAATGCTGGCCTGAAATTAATTAGGGTCTGTTCCCCAATTCCCCCCTTCCTATGTCTAAAACATATACCTGTATAACCATAGGCTTGTAATAGTGCCATAAATTAAACTGTAACTCTTTTTTCACTCATTCTTCGTTCGGGATTTCGCATTGCTTTTCTAATTTGTGTTAATGTCTTACTCTCTAAATTCCTGATTTTGGAAGTGCTTATTTTATAATATTTTTCCACCAGTATTGTGTTTTTTGGCCTTAAAAGTAACTTTTGAGTTCATTTTGAAGCCCAGCTGCGAGAATGGGGTGGGGAAGCATATACAAGAGGCGTGTTAGAGTATTTACAATGGCCTTAGTAATCTACCTAGATTATAAGGTGAACTTTCTTTCATTACTCAGACTGCATTTTATATATATAAATATAAATAAATAAGTATATATAAATTAATTGTTCTTTTTCGTCTATGCAGTCCGTACAACAGCGAGAGAAATGGACAAGCAAATCTAAACAATCTGTTTTGTGGGAGAAGGCTCATGAGCGTAATGCTAAGCGAGTTTTAAGTTTGATAATAGAGATGGAAGGCTTGTGGGTGAAACTTGGCCAATATATGTCAACACGAGCAGATGTTCTTCCTGCAGCTTATATACGCCTTTTGAAGCAGTTACAGGACTCTCTTCCTCCTCGCCCATTGGAAGAGGTTTCTATAAGATTTATCTTTTCAAAAAGTTATTTTGTTATGAAATAATCATTAAAAGAAGCTTTAGGAGAAAAAAAAAACTTCCCTTATACTTTGGGGTGTTGGAAACCATTTCCGTCCATTAAGGTGTTCAAAACAATATTTATTTATCAATTCTCTAGCTATACAAGTTCACTTTTTAGGACTCTTAAACAATGAAATTCACATTTTCCCCCATGAAAATTAACTGTCAGCCTGGACCTCACAATCCATGAACGAGAGATTAAGGGTTGTCATCTTCTAATCTAAAATGGTACTTAATCTTTTTTTTTTCCCCCTTGAGTCGTTATCTCTAATAGACTTCTCATAGTTTATAATTATATTTGTAAGGTCTATGGCACAATACAGAAAGAGTTGGGGAAATCAATGGATGAGCTATTTGCTAATTTTGTCAATGAACCATTGGCAACAGCATCGGTAAGCCGAATGAGATTTTTGTTAGTAAAGGATTATTATATAATCTAATATATAATGATTGTTGATGAACTATTCTCTGTGAGTGTGATAGTCTTGTCTAATCTAAGTCATTCATTTTATGCAGATAGCGCAAGTCCACCGTGCAACCCTGCTCAGTGGTCAGGAAGTGGTTGTTAAAGTTCAACATGATGGAGTAAAGAGAGTCATATTGGAGGTTTCCTTTTATGCTTTAGCATATAGATGTAAAATGTCACATAGAGGCTTTCAAATGATTTCTGGACCTGCCATTTCTTTTCAGGATTTAAGAAATGCAAAGTCAATTGTCGACTGGATAGCGTGGGCTGAGCCACAGTACAACTTTAATCCTATGATTGATGAATGGTGCAAAGAAGCACCTAAAGAACTTGACTTTAATCATGAAGCTGGTATGTTAAGAACTTTTCTAAACTTTGACTTGCTGGATATAAATTTGTGCTTGAAAATTACTTTACTGCATTCTTCTTGGAGAAGGTTTTGTTCTTGGTGCGTGAATTGCTTGCTGAGTAATTTCTGTTGAGCATCATTTCAATGACGTGTCATTGTGGTCATCCAATATTCAAATCAAGCTCTCCAGGATAATGATTGTCCTGCTGCTATGCTGAGTCACTTTTCCAGCAATGCTGATCCCTGAGTTGTCTGTCAACCATATTTTATGTATAATATAGGGATGCACATTGTAACGAGCATAAGTTTCAGTGGGCTTTATCATAAAAAGGAGTTCAAATCGCAGTAGGCTTTATCTTAAAACCGGGGTGGGGGTATTAGATTATCAATGGAATGTTCTAGAATATTTTAGAACTTTGATGAAAATAATAATATTTTGTGGGATAAAGAGTAGTATAATGGGGGAGCCAATGATAGTTGTAGTCTTCTTAAGTCAGTTTTTATTCTTTATTTTCAAATAGGGTAAGAGTTTTATTGAATTAATGGGCTTGGGCTTATTGGAGGATGATGGCTATAGTACTTGACCTACTTAAATTTATAAATAGGAATAGGGTCATTGGGATCGGTATTTTGAATCACATTGTTACAAATAATATCAATTAAATATTAGAATCTCCTAACCAAGTTGGGTTGGTCTAGTGGTTAGTTCACTAATCTGCTTAAGTTCGGGGGTTCGAATCCCGCCTTGTGCATGCAGCAACCCATTAGCCATCGGCAAACCCTTAAATGGAGCTCCGATCCGTGACGGATTAGTCCTTTGCTTGCTGGGATTGGGGATACCGTGGGTGAAAAAAAAAAAAAATTAGAATCTCCTTTCTCCCTTTTCTTCCTTCCTTGCCCATGATAATGTCAACACCACTACCACCACATAACATATCCAGGCATCTCATCCTTGGTCACTGCCATGTGTTAATTTGTCATGTTCTTGAGAATTGAGAAATGAGATTTCAGAGAGCTAAAGGCTGCTAGTGGACAAGGAACTTATAGGGAGATAATCAACATTATATGACAAAGGATCATTGTGCTATAGATTGGGCATGATTTCCCGTACGATGAGAACCAAGTGCCAACCCTTTAGTCATTGTGTTTCCTGTGGTGGAAGTGGAAACTTGATTTTTGGAACAAGAGGAAAGATGTGGCAGCAAGATCAAGTTAAACATTGGAATAGTGAGAATTTTCTCTAGTTGCTGTTGGGCAACGGTGGGAATTTCCACATGCTTAACAATCGAGTGAGGCAATCAAGCTGTGATTTTCAATTGCCTGAAATCCAGTATTTCATGAGAGGATGAAATGCCAGAAGCTAATTTACATGTGCTTGAGTACAGATTTAAAGGCTACACTATCACTAGTCACTATATTGTAATGTTGCTGCTATCATTACCAATACACTTACTGATGCCAACAGAATGGACTGTATTTTCTCAATTTCTGGATCAACATGTATAATCAAAGTTGAGGAGGAGTCTTAAGAGGGTAGTTTAATATTTTCCATTTATTACTTGTACTAATTGGACCATAATTACATTAGTTTTATGTATACATATCCCTGCAACCATTTGATGAATACTTTGAAAAATGGGTAGCATATTCAAATATATAAACCAGCCATAATTGCAGCCTCCATTAAAATTTCTTCCCTTGTTTGTTTTTGGTTTGTGTGTTATGATAACACTCTACACTATTTCCTTTGGTTCATTTCCAGCTGACATTTGTGTTATTGCAGAAAACACCAGAACAGTGGCTAAAAATCTTGGTTGCAGAAACCAATATGATGGAAATAGGAGTGCCAACCGGGTGGATGTTTTGATCCCTGATGTAATTCAGGTATCTTTCCTTTATAAATTGAAGTATCTATATGTAATGGGGGTGATGCAAATGGGGCATCAAATAAAATTAAAAAGGCAGGTTAAACAAGTAATTCTTTTCATTTGGTATCTTCTTAAAGCTTGAATGCATTAACATGGTTACATATTGCCATTAACAATTGAGCTTCAGACTTGGAAATACAGATTTACAGATTTTGGATATTTCATATGAAGTCCCCCATGGAAGTAACTAAACCTTTTTTTCTGTCTCCATGAGAGCCTTGGAGCAACGGTTGAGTTGTCTCTGTGTGACCTCAAGGTCAAGGTTTCAAGGCGTGGAATAAGCCATTGATGCATTTATCAAATTAGGTTGCGTACATTACAGTTACGGTCCTTCCCTGGATCCACCTTAATTTGGGATGCTTATGCACCAGGATGCCCTTTTAAATTGCTTCTGGTGCAAATTTCCAGCAAGTGTTTTCATCATATTCATGCATCTTCTAATAGTAATGATTTTCAATTGGTGCTATTTTTATTTCTGGGTGTTCAAACTGAAATGTGTTCCCTTTATAATCTTCTATCATTTTATTTTCTTGTGTAATTTACCCTATTTATATGAACTTGCTGCTGCCAATGATAGTCTACAGAGAAAGTGCTTGTTTTAGAGTACATGGACGGCATTCGATTGAACGATCTACAGGCATTAGAGTATTTTGGAGTAGATAAACAAAAGATTGTTGAGGAGATTACTCGTGCCTATGCTCACCAAATATATGTTGATGGGTTTTTCAACGGTGATCCTCATCCAGGTATATATTCTCCTGCTACGTGTGTGCATGTTTCTGTGATGAACACATTTAAAATACTTTTTAATTTTTTTTCATATGGCTTATAACTCTAGTAAAGGCTAAATGAACTTCTTGTACTGATTATTCCATGTTATCGTGCAATATTTTGGTTCTCTTGAACCTTTATAGGAAATTTTCTAGTGAGCAAGGAAGCTCCACATCGTCCCATTTTACTTGACTTTGGGCTTACAAAAAAACTATCAAACACGATTAAGCAAGCACTTGCAAAGATGTTTCTGGCAGCTGCTGAGGTAGGTGCTGCTTTTTGTGTTTTTTCATGGTTATATGGATATTAGCGAAGTTATTTAAGTACATTAATGCCATGGACCATCTCTCAAAAGTTTATACCATTGAGTAGAGACACATAAATAGTTCTCACCATAAATGGTAGCTCAAGTCAATCTTTCTAAATTATATTTTTGTCATAGGGGGACCATGTGGCTCTTCTGTCTGCCTTTGCCGAAATGGGGCTTAAGTTGCGTCTTGACATACCTGAGCAGGCAATGGAGGTAACAACTATATTTTTCCGTTCAACGACACCTGCAAATGAATCCTATGTAAGTGTCCCTTGAGCTCTTGAAAATGTAATTTAAATTGAACGCTCTGGTGTTTGGTTGTCTAACTTCTATCTAATTCTGGTGTATTTCTCTGTCATTAAGAAAACCGTCAAGTCTCTTAACGATCAAAGAGCCAAAAACATGAAAGTTATACAGGAGAAAATGAAACTTGATCAAAACGAAATGAAACGCTTTAATCCTGTGAGTTCAGCTATAACCTTTCATTTTCCCTTCTGTTTTGAAAATTATGTTACTTAGTGTGTGAGTGTATGTGTGTATAATGTTTTCAGGTTGATGCATTTCCCGGTGATATTGTAATATTTGGAAGAGTTCTAAATCTTCTAAGAGGTCTGTTTGTCTCATTGTTAGGTCACTGCAATGCTAATTTGTTCTCCGCAACCTATTTTACTTACCTAAACATGGATGCAGGGCTTTCTTCCACCATGAATGTAAAAATAGTATATATGGACATCATGAGGCCATTTGCAGAATCAGTACTGAGTGGGTGAGTCTTGTAAAAAATTCTTAAATGATTAATATTCTCCGGTTTGCTAGTATGATTTGTAGCTGAACTGAGGTGCCCTTAACAGGTACATCAATAGAGGACCATCAGTAAATGACAGATGGATTTTTGATTCACCAGTGAACTCTGATGTAGAAGCCAAGCTAAGGCAACTTTTAATTGAGCTGGCAAATAATGATAAAATACTCGGAATCCAGGTATATGTTGCTATTTTTTAATACCTTTGTTTGCTGAAGATTGAGATTGCATTTGTCTGGTCTGACATGTTTCTGTTTCCTTTCTTTATGGCTGAAAGTTGTTCTTTGCTAGAGTCATGGATCATGTATCAAATAATTAGTAAGTACTTTTTAGAACAAAATGTTGGATCCTTGCCCAGTTTGGTTGCCTAGTAAGACTGAGGATAGAAGTAAAAATATGGAAAGTTTCTTTCATGAATTGATATAGTGTAGATATCTTCAACCTTGGGTAATCTTGACATGTTATTGGTATGAAAGACTCTATAATCAAAAGTTTGATCTGCTTTACTAAATAAAGTTGACTCTTATCCCATGATAGAATAGGCCATGGCATTATGCACACTTAGTCCAATTGTCTCTTTGACAGGCATGCCAGATGCATTAAACAAATCTTCGCCTCACCCTAACATCTTGAGCTTTACGGTTATTTGTTCCTTGTAAAAGGAATTTTTTCATAAACTTAGATCACCAAACCATGTTTGCATACTTTGATTTTGCTATATCAGTTGATGTAAGGGACAAGTCTCTAAGTTGATGTATCCTCAGCCTTCTTTTCATTTGGAACAACTTTGTTTTAGAAATTCTTGATTTATAAAATGTTCGCTTTATGTATAGTACGAACTGATGAATAAGACTATTTCAGCATTTATACATTGAGATCAATGTGTGTGGATTTAGTTTAATATTCTTTACACAGACATCCACTACTGATATAGTACATATTATTGTTGAGCTAATTGTGCCATCTTCCCATTTATTTCTGTTCACCTAAGAGATGTTATTTTTACTCATTTATTTATGTCTATATCATTGTCGCTGTTGTTGCTTTGGATGTCGAGAGTCAAAGAACTCAAGAAATTCTTTACTGTATTTACAGGTCTGTGCTTACAAAGATGGAGAAGTCATTATTGACACTGCTGCTGGAGTGCTTGGCAAATATGATCCTCGGCCAGTTAAGCCTGATACCCTTTTTCCAGTGTTCTCTGTTACAAAGGGTATAACAGCAGGAATGGTACATTGGCTGGTTGACAATGGGTATGTTTAAGTATGCTATATGCTATGACCATAGAGTTTGCACGCCCATGCTTGTATATTGGGTAATTAGGGTTCCACCTATAACACATTATTGAGGATAAACAGCTGTACTGCACTGTGTTACATGCTTTTGACTAGTAAATGAACACTGTTTGAATTGTTAATCCCAACATAGATTTTCCTTATGTACAATTGTACAGTCCTGTCTTGGATTTTCCATGAAATGGTCTTCCAACCTTTTCGATTCTATACTGTCATCCATATTAACTTTCATTTGCTTTCTGGTATAGAACAATATACTTGATCACCCTACAGATGATGAGTTCTTGTGTTTACTCTTCCTGTTAGTGTTGTCTATGTAGTTTGGAGCATATGTATGGTAAGCTGGTTTTTTGGATTGGGAATGTCTTGTCATGCCTATCAAGGACCTTTTATCCATATTTGGAACCAAGAAACACATCTTACTTTATGAAGATGAGAAGAAAAACTTTTACTTAATACATTCATTTAGACTTCATAATCTGTTGCAACATTATTTATGTGATTTAACATATCATAAGTATCCCCACATCATTTAACTTACTTTTTTATATGCTGAGTTACAAGAGTTGGTATTTCATTTCTCTACATGCGACGTGATATATGTTCAAATGCCAGACAAGAGGAATATATGTGTGTGTGTGTGTGTGTCTAGAGCTTTCTAAACCTTAAATAAGTATATGTTTATTATTTTGCAGGAAACTAAACCTTCAAGAGAATGTTGCGAATGTTTGGCCTGCATTTGGATCAAACGGGAAAGATGCGATTAAGGTCAAATACTGATATTTTCTCCCGAATGATGCTCTGAAGCTAGTATTTTAATAGTTTAAATCTTCTGTTTCAGGTTCATCATGTGCTTAACCATGTCTCTGGTTTGCACAATGCTATGGCAGACATCACGCGGGAAAACCCTCTACTAATGATTGATTGGGATGAATGTTTAAATCAGATTTCTAGGTCAGTGCCTGAGACAGAACCAGGCAAGCAGCAGTTCTATCACTATTTGTCATTTGGGTGGTTGTGTGGTGGAATCATTGAGGTATGAGTGCTTGCCTTTTCAGATGAATTTTCCTCTTTTTGTTCTGGTTCTAATGCATCCTCTAATTAATTTCAACTTCATTGAACTTTCTCAATAACTGAGGGTAAAAACGGATTACTGTTTTGTTGATAAAAAAAAAAATGAGATGGAATATTATCCATAATGATGAAACTTTGAAAACCATATATAAGAATAATGGTTCACTAGGCCTAACAAAGTTTGAATATTGAAAGTTGGTGGAGTGCTAATAGAATATCTCTTTAACATTTGATGACAACATGCAGCGTGTGCTTTAGATAAAATAGGATTGTGCGGCATCGTTGCAGTCATTTTTATGTTATTATTCCTCCGAAACTGGCTAAACCAAATGCAAGTGGAAACCCTTTACTATTAGGATTTCTATCATGTTCTGATGATTCACTTGGATAAAACAGCATGCATCTGGCAAGAAATTTCAGGAGATCCTTGAAGAAGCAATAGTTCGCCCCCTCCATATTGAAGGAGAGCTATATGTAGGAATTCCACCAGGCAAGTTTTGATGAATAAATTACTTTCTGAGGGATGAAATTGAAATTTGCATCAGTTCAATTTTGATTTCTTAAAAAATGTAACTATGTAACCACGCTTCCTTGCTGCTATTTTCAGGGGTGGAATCACGTCTTGCCGCTCTGACTGTAGATACTGATGATTTAAGCAAGCTCTCGGCTATCACTTCTCGCCCTGAGCTTCCGTCTACTTTCCAGCCACAGCAAATTGCTCAACTTATAACCACCTTGCCTCCTCTTTTCAATACACTGAATGCTCGCCGTGCCATCATACCGGCTGCTAATGGACATTTAACTGCCCGGGCACTTGCACGTTACTATGCTGCCTTGGCTGATGGTGGCAGGATACCACCACCTCATTCTTCTGCTTCCAAGCCACCACTTGGAAGCCATCCCCACATCCCCAAATTCTCTTCTGAGAAGCCCCCTAAAAAGCGCAGTTGTATGGGGAGGGGAGATGTAGCTTTACCTACAAGTAATGCCCCTACATATGAAAAAGTCCCTACCCATGACAGTTTCCAGGACAATGAAAGCCAAGATATTAGCAGAGATAGTATTAGCAGTAGTATAAGTAATAGCAGAATGGATAGTACTCCAAGGATCAATATTACTGGTCAGGTTTTCAGGAATCCGAAAATTATCGACGAATTCTTGGGAAAAGGAGATTATGAGAATTTAACTTTGCCAGGTGGTGCTTTTGGCCTAGGATTTAAGAGGTTTAGTTCGAAGGATGGTTCATCAATAGCGTTTGGTCACTCTGGAATGGGTGGTTCCACAGGGTTTTGTGATGTTACAAATAGATTTGCAATTGCTGTGACATTGAACAAGATGTCATTCGGTGGTGTCACTGGAAAAGTTGTTCAGCTTGTTTGTTCTGAGTTGAATATTCCTGTGCCTGATGATTTCCTTAGATTTTCAGTTGAGCAGAGAGGACCTGATGGTCAATTAAATATGGGTAGGCCTATTATTAATTGAGGCTCACATTTTCTCTCTTTTTTAAAACACCTTTTCATCGGGAATCATATGTATACAATTTCATTTTCCTGGGGCCTTAAGAATTCATAAACAAGGAACTTAATAGTTTTATATATATACCGGGAGCTGTACCGTTAAAAGTTTATAACCACGTGAATGGATTTATATTTTTGTTTCTTACATGCATATTCAAATGAAAAGTTTACGTTACATACAAAATTAAAATCAAATAATATACTTGTAAACTTTTTTTGAGAGTATCTTTTAGAAAATACTTTTCGTGATTTATTCTTCTCAATTTTATTTCAACTTTGGTAAGAATTGTGAGGGAAAAAAGGTATTGTTGGCCTGCAAACTATAAACAATTATTCGTGGAATAAGAATATATGGTCAGTTTGGATGTCAACCAAGAGTCCCGTATTGTTTTTCTCCATTTATCCTAGTTATTATACTATGTCATGATACCACTCATTCCAGAAGCTGATGGGAAAAGATAATACCAATAGTTATATTTCTAATATTCCCTAAACTTCCATTATACACATTATATAAATATTCTATTGGCTCCCTATACTTTCCCTTGTAAATTAAGTTGGTCCAATAATCCATTAGCCATGTACACAACTCTTACTTCATCCTAACCTCTCCTATTACAGTCACTATTTTCTAGTTATTTTATGCTTGACTGATTCTGATGTAGTTTTGTGGTATTGCAGAGAGAGGTCTATTAATGCTTATTAGAAGACCTTCACATCGAGTATGGACAAATTAATAATAAAAAAATCACCATCACTTATATAAAGACGGTAAAAATAATTTTTGTTAAGTTATTTATTTATTTGACTACAGTTAAAAAACATAAGTTAATAATAAAAATATAAATTATAAAAAAAATAAATTAACAAATAAATTAAAAGATTTAGTAAAAATATAATTAAATTATTTAAACTAATAGACTAAAAATTAATGATTCTAACTAATATTAATTCAAATGATAATTTTTAAAATTAATACAAAATATTTTTTTTTTCAAAGTCTCAGTTTTACAATAAATTTTATTCAAATAACACTGAATTTCATGTTTTCAACTTGTGATTTGTACTATTTCAATATAGTTTCCTAAATAAGATAGCAATTTTTTCGTAAGAAAAACAAAAGCATAACCATTTTTTTTCGTTTATAGCTGATCATAATACCCTCTTTGAAAAAGAAATCTAAGCTAATACTTTGTGATGAATTCCAAAATTTAGAGTAAATACAATTTCTGCAACATTGATTCTAATTCATACTCTACTTGCTTAAATAAATATGAGAATTAGAACCTTCAAGTAATTCTTATTTTTCAGTATTTCGTATCGAAGGGAAAAAGATTAAATTATCAATAGAATTACTCTTAATTCTCACTTCTCTAACCACAATGTATAGGATCAGAGCATAATTTCAAGTATAGAAAGATACTTAAAAGAACCGAAATGATAAACAAAATGATAATGCATGAGTAAAAAGGTCAACTATAATTTTCTATCATTTCACCTCTACAAGTAAAATATAATTTTTTCTAAAAGTATTCACTTTAGGTTCTTTTGCTGATGAATTAAATACCCCACAAGAAAGAAAACTAAAATAAGAGGAACTATATTGAACAAAGGCAAACATTAATTTGGATGTAACTAGTTTCATTACTACAAGAGAGTATGGATGGTCGAAACTCTTAAAGTTCTATTTGCTAATTAATTATCTCAACACAAAACTAATTGAAAAATTACACGCACGACTGTGTAAAATATTTTATACTATCGATGCATCAAAATTAAACTCATATATATATAGGTAAAAGTAAAATATTCTGGTCTTAAAGCTGGAAATAAGAGGGACAAACACAACTTTTTATATTGTTTCCATCCCCCTGGTTCTACGGTTCTAGTATATCTATACTTTTGTCTAGAAACATTTATTAAGCACAAACTCATCATGGCCATAAGTTAGTGACAGAGCTTACAGCATCGCTTATGACTGCATTATAATCACTATAGTTGTTATTATTATTATTATTATTAGTTATGTCCAAGTTTCTGGCAAGTCCTCCAAGATGGGCTGAGTTTTGTCCATCAACACTAGTGATGCAGCTTCCATATGAGGAGTCATTTCCATGGACAGTAATCGTTGGCGAAACATGTGCCACGCGCCGCAAATTATTATTGTTGGTGTTCATCTGACCCCGCTGATTCTGGATTAGCTGGTTGTTCAGATTAGTGAAAGAGCTTCGAGCAACCATGTCCTCCGCTAATTTCACCTAAAATGTATACGTAGAAAATTAATTATGTTAGGTGTATATTAAAATTAAATATTATTAAAAAATATATATTAAAAATAAATTAAATTATATATATTTATAAATATATAATAAATTATTTTAATGATTACTTTTAAAATACAAATAATAATTTTGTATATAGATAACTAAGTACTTAAAATTTCTTATTTTAAATTAAATGAATGATTTGCCAATAATGAATGATTTGCCAATGCAAGAGCTGCACTTATATATGCATGCATCCTACGTGTCAAAATTAAAGTTCATTAATAATGGTGCCGCTAAAACCTTACTAAACAGGAATTATTCATCATTTTGTGTTTATTCTCTACTTTATATCATTACTGTAAAAGTTAATAGTCAAATTAGTTCATAAAAAATAAAATATTTTTTAAATTTATTTTTAATTAAATTAATTTTTTAAAATTTATGAATTAATAATATTAGTCTTTTATGACTTCATTAATAAATTAATCTTTTAAAGATTATAAATTAATAATATTTCTATTAATAATAACGCAGTATCCAAATATATTTATGAAAATTGATCCATTTAATTCTTAAGTTATACTAGAAATATAGTTTATGTAATTAAAGAAAATTAAATATTTTTTTTATAAATATATTTAGTTAATGTCTAATTAGATATGTGAAGTATTATGTATATTATCAATTAACGTTTTATATTATCAATAATTGATAAAAATTATTACTGGAACCGCTCAAAAACAAATATGATTAATTTGTAATTTTTAAAGAACTAATTTAATTAAACAAATTTTTTAAAGATAAATTTAAAAAATGATAAATCTTTCGAGAACTAATTTAACTATTAACCCAAATGATGATGGACATGATCCCCACACACATAGAGAGATAAGAACCTGATGATATATACCTTAGCTCTCAGAGCTTCAACATCTGATTTAAGAACTCGGTTATTTGTATCAGCATCACGAAAATGTTGGCTAGCATCTGTAAGCTGTTTGTACAGGGTTGCATTTTCCAGCCTCAGCTGTTCAACCTGATCACATAAACAAATTTCAAAATTATCATAATCTAAAATTATTTTTAATGGTAAAGTCAACGTTAATAATTAATAAATAATGAGTAAACTATACTCAGAAATTAAAATCACACAATATTTGTGGGGCTCATATATGCCCCAGCAACCAACTAATATATGAATCCAACATATTCTATTTTTAAAAGTGAAGATTTATATGCAGTTGGCTTCAATTAGTTGAAAATCATTAAACGATACCGTTTCTATAAACAAGTTATGTTTAATTACCTGAGACTCAAGGTCAGTCAAATAAGCTTGCTTCCTTCTTCTAGACCTCCTAGCAGACTCGCGATTAGAAACCTTCCTGAAATTAGAACCATGTAAAGTTGCACCTTATACATTTTTCTAGGTGAAAATTCAGGTGAAATCGACTTCACGTGAAGTTGATATATGAGAGCCGTTAGATGAAAATTTAGTCTGAGTAGAATAAGTAGTGTGATACCTTCTGAGGCGCTTCATATCAATAGGGTTTGTGCTTTCTTCACATGGACCTGCCTCATCATCCTCATCGGACGCCTCACGTGATGAGGAACCGCACGTGGTCCCTCCTTTGCCTTCGCTTCCTCTGCCGCCGTTTGGTTTATTAGCAGACACTGGGCTTCCAACTGCCCATAACTAACTAATCAAAACCATATAATATACATGACTTTGACTATTATAATAATAATATCATTATTACCAGTAGCTGTACCACAAATGGATGATTGAGAATCAATAGTTGAATGGTTGCGAGTCAGGTTCTGAGAGCACACAAGCTGCTGCTGCTGTTGTTGAGTACTATTATTATAATTAATATTGTTATTATTATCTGTCACTCCACTAGTACAGGTCGAAAATGTAGTCACCACCACATCCTGCAAATATATATGTATATTCTTAAATTCAACTAATTAAGTTAAGTGCCTAAATAAGTAATAACCTGATGAAACAAATAAAGCTCTTAGAATTCATCATGGACATACTCAACAATTTTGTAGTCCTATATATTTTAACTACTCACAGATATTTTGGTTAATGACATGCAAAAGGTGCATATTATTAATACGTATATATAAAAGATGAAAAGCTATCAGTCCACTAGCAAAAAGCCTACACAAGGGGCCACTTAGATTTTGGGCATGTGCAGTAATATTATTAATTAGGACCTTATAATAATAAAGAAATCAGTTTAATTAAGCTAACGTGGAAGATTCCATGTCTTTTATCTGTTTGTTACCAGCTTTAGAATTCACTTAAAAATTGCTGCTTTTTTTTTTTTTTTAACTTAATTGATAAGAAAGAGCAGCTAGGAATTTTTTTTTAAGAGAGTGGAAATTCAAGTTAAAACCATCAATAACATGCGAAAGGATTATGTTTACATCCTTTATTATATTACTCGTATTATGATAACAAAAGATGAAATTGGTTATCTGATAAAAAAATTATATTGGATTTCTTCCCCCTTCTTTTTTCCCTCTAGATTGGATCTATGAAATGGATGATGAAAATTTTCAAAGAATTCTAGTATATATAGTGTGGTAAATTTTTTATCATAACACTTTGATACGGTGGAAGTAACAATGATTATGTACGTATTCTTGATGAAAATTCTCTCGTCAAAATATGAATTTGACAACTTTAAAACAACTTTATCATACATATATTTGTTTTAAAAATTAAAACAAACAAATAATTAAGTACTACTTATTATTTTTAGTTGATATGAAAACTATTCCGGCCGGTGGACCATTCTTTATTAGTTTTCAGATATTCTTTATCTCTTAATAATATATCTTTCACTATTCTTTGATAGTTAAGAGATCAACCACATATATATATATATAAAAGTTACGAAAGCAATTATTTTTATAAAATATATATTTATATATAAATATGATAAGTAATTTGATAGTTACTTTTTAATATCTCGATAATATTTTTGTTTAACAATATATTTTAATTAGTATGAAATGATGAAACCTTAATAAGGGAACACAAAAATTTCTATGTAATCTACTTAGAAGACCAACCAAAATTAAACTACAGGGTGAATTGGATTTAAGAAACGAAATTGAAAAGAAAAAAAACCAGTTAGTATATTTTTGCAATTCTTGTGTGACAAAAAGAAACCATCAGTTCAAAAATTTTTCATATTTATTTTTTTAATGAAAAATTTGTTTATGTTTAATTGTTGAACAAATTAAAATATATATTGAACTTCATTACATAAATTTCTATATATCATCAACTCTTAATCTATATACTTAGAGGACATAAAATAAATGAGAGCCATAATTAGACAAAATAAAACATTATAATAAATTTGGCGTGATTTTGAAAAAAAAGAAAAGAAAATAATTTACAACAATTTTCTGAGTAACAATCAATAACTTTGTCCATTAAAAAAATCAACTTTGATAATTTTCTGCTGAGGTGGCCTGTCCTTTATTTCACCACTCAACTTTTTTTTTTAATTTTATCCAATTTTTTTTTTTTAATAAAGAGTAAGTTATTTTCTATGAGATGTATAATAATTATTTAATAAAATGAATTATATCATTATGGTTAACATTAACTTTTAATTTAGCTTAAGTTTTAATAACTAATTAAACTAATTAAATATAGTCAACTTTTTTTTTTAAATTATAAGAGTTACAAAAGATATCTTGTTTTATAATTTTTTAATTTTTTTTTAAAACCATACACATATTAATTAGATCTAACGATACAAAAAAAAAAAACTAAAAAACTAAAAAGAACAAATAAAAAAAATCAAAAGGCCGAATCACAAATTTAAAATAACAACAAAAAGTAGATAAAGTATTAATTGAGTAAGGGTGAATTCCATAATTGTTAATAGAGTTGATATAAAAATTGTGATTTTATAGGAATGAAGTTCATGTAATTTTATTATAATTAATTAGTTTAGTTGTCAAAATTTAAGTTAAATTAAGAATTAATATTAATCATCTTGATGATATAATTTATTTCATCTAATAACTATTAAATTTATCATAGAGAATAATTTACTCTTTATTTAAAAAAAGGTTGAATAAAATTTATTTATTTTTTATTTGTCTTCTAACCAAGTTTGTCCACTTTAATTTTTCGTGCAATTATACCTTGAGTTCAAGATCTGTACTCTAATGAAAATTCATTAATCAACAAAATTATATTTCTAAACCTGATTCTTATTAACTTATTCCAATTAATTAATTAATTAATTTCATTATCCTTGATAATAATTTTCCTACTACCTATTATATATACTTTTCTCATTCATATATAAGTTACAATAAGAACTTGTTACTTCACTTGCAAGGTTCCTAGTTAGTATTAAGTATTAACACCTTTTAAAAGGAAGCATGCCGTGAAGCTTTGTCGAAAGTCCAAAGCAGTCAGAAATTATCCACTACCTTTATTTGTTGTATACTTGTATCACATGAGAAGCTTGTGTTCAATATTTTCACCAACTGATATTTCAACTTAGATGATACAATATTCACCGATCAAAATTCACATGGAGTTGTTTCTATACGAAGTTATTAATTAACAATTATTAAATAATAATTTAATTAAATAGGTTAAATCATCTTCGGCTCACAAAAAATGAATTAATAGAGTCAAAATGGCATGCACTGATTTATGGAGTGGTTGATTAGGTAAATGAAAACCTAGATGCATGAACCAAAATCACAAGAAAACAAACGACTGCCACATCACCGTTTGATGACGTGGCATAAGATGAGCTCCAAATACAACGAACTTTCCATTGTGAGAGAGCTAAGATCCAGAGCGGTTCCTAAAGTGTGAAGTGTGTGAGAGTGAAAGAGCACTAACCGGGTTTCGGAAAGCGGCGGAGGCGGAGGCGGAGGGAACGCCACCGTCACCGCCGCCGCTGCCGATGAACGGATCCGTCATACAAGGTTTCAAGTCGTTGTCGTCGGCGTGTTCCTCGTTCGGTGCCTCCGCCATCCAAGTCTTCATGAATTCTTCGACTTCCAGATCGAGCTCCGTCGGAGCACGGCGGAAGTCACAGTAGTCGCCGGATAATAACGACGGTGCTGACATAACGCCGCAAGATTTGGGGTCCATATAGCCGGAGAGAGGGAAAGAAGCTAAGAAGGGGTGGTGGGAAGAGAAGGGGAAGAAAAGGGAGTAAGAGAAGCAGCTTGATGGGTATAAATAAGAAAATTAATACGTGGCAATGGTGGCTATTGGGATAGAATTTTAATTGAGAAGTGTTACGGACAAGTAACTTTTGTATTTTGTAACCATCAAATAGTTATTAATGATGATTTTAATGGTGTGAGATTTGTGTGAACTTTCATCTAATGGCTTATTTTTCTTTGCTGGTTACATGCTGGCCAAAATTTAATAAAGTTGTTGGTCCCTAAACTTTTCCATTTTAAATAAAGAAGTGTTAGAAAGTCACTAAATTTTATAATTTATATTCATTAATTATTTATTATTAATGTTTTTAGTGGTGTAAAATTATATCTATAGTATAGAATTATTTATTTTTTTTATGATTAAGTATTGGTCAAATTTTAGTAAAAATATTCATTCTTAATTTTTTTTAAATTATAAATAAATAAAAAAATAAAATTGCATGGCACATGACATGAACTTGGCGAAAGCTTTAGACTGTTGAAATCACTGAATTGCCCTTCAGCTGAATAGCATTTGCAAATTGCAACACAAGTGTGATATTTTATCCCATAATGTATTTTTATTTTATTTTAAAAACATATGATAAGAAATTACACTTAATTTTTTTAATTTTTATCCCTATTTTTATTTTTTTTATGTATTTAGCTATATACTTTTTATATAAATATAAAAAATCAGTTATTAATTAGTTATTATATAAGAATACATATTTATTATTGTTAAAATGTTTAATTATTCTACTATAATAAATTTAATTATTATAATTATCAACTTTGTTAAAAAATATATGAAATAATATATATAACGAATACAAATATATAATAACTAATTCAATTGTTATTTTTTATTTATAAAATATTTTTGCTTTTTGTTATTTATTTATCATTGTTATTATTTATTAATCTATCTTAATACGATAATAATGTGCCAAAAAGAAAATGTGACGAGTTTCTTCATTTTTATCGGTGAATGATCACACTTGAGCTTCTTCCAGCTAATCTATTACTTCAGCAATTGTCTATTATTATTATTATTATTATTATTATTATTATTATTATTATTATTATTTATTTGAAATGTTACGGATGAACTATGAAGTTATTAGTAATTGGCGTGGTCAAATTGAGTTCCAGTAGCGTATAAGTGCTTGCGCCAACTTTAATCACTGGAAAACTTTGATGATAAATACTTAAATAGCATGTTAAAAGCCATGCAATCTAAAGCCACTACCCCTATTAATAAGATCTAATCCAAAATAAAGGGAACTGAAGACAATGGGAAAAAAATCGGTCCTTCCTCTATTTGCTGCACCCAAAAATAAATTAATATTTTTATATACGTGCGTGTAGAAGTATCTAGATGATGAGAGCTCAACTTTTGCATACCACAATCCTAAAAGTTTTATTTATCATGGTCGATAATATAAGTCTTTTTTTTTTTTAAAAAATAATAAAAAGAGGAAGATGAGAGTTGAATATACACCTTTGGATTAGCGTTTGGTAGAGAGATAAAGATAAAAAGAAAGACTGAGACCGAGAGATAGAGATTAAGAAACAGAGATTGAAATAAATTTCAGTATTCTGTTTAGTGTAAAGTAGGAGACAAAAATTGAAACAAGAATGAAATTCTAATTTAATTTGTACAAAGGATCAAATTAGAATTAACTAATTGAAATGAAGGTATTTTAGGTATAAAATGTTATTAAAATTTTAGTCTCCATCTCTAAAAATTTTAATGTTCTGTGTCACCATTTTTTGGAGGTACTGAAATACTGAAATTTTGGAGACAGAGACAAAAATTTTAGCATTGAACCAACAAACATAATATTGAGTCTCAATTTCTCAATCTCTGTCTCAGTACCTCAAAACAAACGCTACCTAAAATTTGATCACCGACATGTAGACTAAACTGCTACTAAAGATTTAATAGTAATAAAAAATTAAGATAATTTACATTAAATAATTATTGTCTCTTTAGGATTAGTTGAAAAAAATGGATAAAATTATCATCAACAACGTGACTAAACCCTAAACAAATAATAAAATAACAATTTAAATTTAAATCTCAATACCTATTCCAATGCTGTGTGGCAAAAGCATTATTAACTATAAAATTAATTTTGATGCACTATTAATATAAAGTTGTATTATATGTATATTAAATTACATAATAAAATATAAATAAAAAAATTATTTTTTATATTAATTACATAAAATGATTATCCAAAAAAATAAAAATAATTGTATAATTATATAAAACGTTTTACATTATCAGTGTACTAAAATTAAACCCTATAAACTATATGGTAATCAAGACCTGAATCATGAAAAATGAAAGACCAGAAAGTGAAAGCATACGTGGTAAAGCAACATACAAAGAGTACAAATCTCTGAAAGCGTTGTGCCTCTAAAATTTAGCAGCCTGCCAATGAGATGATGTGGTCCAAAAAATTGAATTCCAAACCCAACAAAGCCAAGCAGATAGATTAACAATCTTTATTTTACTTTTGGAAAAGCATTAAAGGATGTGGCTTATGCATATCAATAATGAAATAATGCATGCATGAAAGGCAAATAGCACACACACGATGCAACTAAAGTGTTTGGAGCAATAACAATAATAACTAAAATTTTAATTAAAAAAATAATGGGTTTTCTTAGTGTGTAAGTTCTTATATGTTCAAGTATTGGAGTTTGATTGGGACAAGCACCGACCCCAAAACTAAAGTTGGTAACGTAATTACATGCTTTATGGGTCAGGCCTCTGGCTCTATGAGAGTTTAAAGGTGACTAGCAAATAAAGCTTTTTTTTTTTCAATTTATTATATTATTTGTTTATTCTGAGTTAACCTTTTTGCTGTTATTATCATCACGCAATACCTAACTTTTCAAAAAATTAAAATACCCAGTTAGCTTCCACGTTAAACCACCATGAAATAGTTTATGCAATCGTGTCTTTATTGTTTAATCTGGTGGTAGTGGTGGTGGGGTAATGTAAGTCATGGGGCGAAGTTTGGCTACTATATCTAGCACAATTTTATTTTACTTTTATCTTTAGCTTAAGTTTCAAGAATTTAATTTTGATACACTATTATTATAAAATTATTTTATACTTGTATTTAATTACATAATGTCACATTAACAAAAATAATTATCTTTTATATTGACTGTAAATAATCATTTAAAAAAATAGTTATAATTACATAATTATATAAAATATTTTATACAAAATTAAACTCAAATTTCAATATCCATATGTTATCAACTTTATGGGAAATGTGGTTTTGATTTCTTATTTGTCTAGTAATCATCCAGAAAATTGAATCATTAAACAAAAAATAAAATTAAGTTTTAAAGAATGAGTTAAATCTTAATTTGGTTCTTAAAATTTAGCCCGATATTCAAAATGACTCTCATAATTTTGTTGGTCCCAATTATAATTCCAAATTTGTAATCGTAGCTCTAGCTTGTCCCTGCGATTATTTCCGTCACCGAAATACTGATTTGGCGCAATTGTATGATATGGTAGACACTACTTAAACGAGAGTGCATTGGTTTTGTGTCCAAACCGGATTTTCTTGATGTTTTGTAATTTATGATCGTTCGTAGTGAAAAGAAAGATAGTTTTAACCCACAAAAAACTAAAACGACGTGATTTACACATGGTTTTAATGCGAAACCAATGTGTCGTCGTTTAAGTAGTGTCCACCGTGTAATACAATTGCGTCAGATTAACATTTCAGTGATGGAGATGATCGCAAGAATAAGTCGGAACTACAATTATAAATTTGGGGGTTCTAATTAGAGTTAATAAAATTGTGAGAATTGTTCTGAATATCGAACTAAATTTCAGAGGTGAAATTGAGATTTATCTCTTCAAAGAATATGTGATTTTAAAATGGTGTCAGCTTTTGGCGGCACTTATTTGTTGGTGGCTAAGGTGGCCAATAGATAAAACCAATCCAGTTATGACATATGTCATGTTTGAACATAGGGGATGAAGTTTTTGACCAGGCTAGCTAAACAAAATTATTGGATCAGTAAACAAGAGTGATTAACAATTCAAATACCTAAGTAAATAATTGAGATGGCATATTAGCAGGTCTCATAATATGGTGAGTTAATTTAGGTGAATGTTATGGTGTCTATAATTTTGTACCTAAATTATTAAAAAAGGTAAATAAATAATATTTAATAAATTTTATATGATTTATTTTTTATTTTAAATATTTTATTTTTTATTTTAAAAAAAAGTTAGATAATTTAAGTACCATAACAAAGACACTATAGAATTCACCGTTAATTTATTTGACAAAAAAAAAAAAAAAACTCATGTCTCTACAAAATAAGTTCAATTTTGTTTTATTTGGATCTGGTATTCGTTGACAATTCATTTCTTCGTTTTTGCCCAATTAAGCCCCAAACAACAAAACTGGCTTTCTGGATATAAAATTACAACATTGTCCTCACAGTAACTTAGCACAAGTTACCACACATTTAACATAACATAAACACTTATTACGGGTTAAATTATAAATTTATAATAGTCTCTTCCAAGTTCCAATCAGCTCAGCAAAGGGTCACACACTATTGAGACATTGTTTGCATTATATGAAAACAAAAACCACCATTTATTCATTCGATAACTTTACTATTAATGGTGTTGCTAATCACCCTTAGTCACGGGATTCCAGGCCACCAGAGAACACCCTTTTAAAATAGGTTATTAAAGTGCAAGAGTTTTCAGCAATACAATATATGAATAAAAAAAAACTGTTATTCAAGAATGTAGCCTTTTAAATTATGTAAGTTAGGTTACGAAAATGTGATGTTATAAAAAAATTTATAAATTAAATGCATTAATTGTCAGATCGTTATTTGTACCGTGCAGGATGAACAATACATATATCCTGTAGCGTTCTATAATTAATTGCACGTGTCGGCATCGTGTTCTATGCTGGCTTCTTATGTTAGAATAGTCTATTACAATTTACAAGTGTTAGATTACCTCTAGAATGTTTTAATACATTCCAACCCATGGATTCCAACCGTGCAAATCAGTGATGGGGCTAATTGTCGGATAATTGTCTTTAGTTATATTGTTTAGCAACGTAGACATCTTGGTCTTGCTCATTACCGGAGCTGATTTTATTTTGCTATATGATTTTGGATATGTAGTGACTTTCGTCAAGATTTATTTTGGTTTTTGAATGTGGTTTTGGGATTACATTTCTACGGATGATGTTCCCTTGTCTATTTTGAACAATTATATGACTAATGACTTCAAATATCTATGGTTAGTTCAAATTTGGGTCATAATTTTCATAGACACTGATGAATCACTACATTAAATTTCATACAAAATTTTTGCATTGAATAGGGGATTGTACTCAACGATGCTTCTTACCACCACCCTTTTTCCCTGGTTTCCCTTTACCTCCTTTCTTGGTCCATTTACTAGACATTCCAGTGTCATGATCTCTTGATGTTGATGGTGCTGAATTTAATAAATGCCTCACATCCAGTATGCCGTTTCTAAAACGACCTTCACTTGATCTCAAACCCCTGTCCTCGGCCTTGTGCTTACCCGCCGATTTTTTACTGCTACCACTATGCTTTCCACCAAATTGTCCAAGAATCAAACGCTGCAAAACGTGGTACAGATAAGATAACAGACTAATAGAGTCTTTACCATGCAAGTCAGACGAAAAGAAGACAATAAAAATAAGAAGGCAGGGGGAGGGGGTTGAAGGGGGAGTTTCTTCCTAACTTATTTTTTGGTTTTTCCCCTCAAAGCAATACACATCTCAGTTCATCCCATGGATAAATACATATTTCAAATGTTGCCCCCTGAACTTTGAAGAATCGGCCAAAACATTTATCCTTTTCGCAAATGCTTTGCAAGCGTGATTTCTTACATTAAAGAGAAGATTTGAAACTCCGCCTATGTTACACTTGCAGTACATAGCCGGTCCCAAGCCCGGATAAAGGAGGAGGGTTGTGTTAGGTCTTCGGCAACCAACATAAAAATATAGCCGAACCCCCATGACAAAGAGAAGATTTGAAACTAGCATTTGTCACAAAAAGTGTCATCTATGTTATTTTAGCAAATTTATATGCTAAATAGGACTATTCCGTAGATATAACTAATGTCGTTTATAATGAGGATAGACAATTTAAATTTTCAAATGAATGTGGGCAAATATAAATCATTTATTACAAAAGAAAAATTTGAAAACAGAAAAGATGTTAGGAGACATAGTTTATTTTTGCCTAATCAAAATGTTTGTAAACATAAATTACCTCTTGAAGCATTTTCTGTTCTCTCTCCTTTTGTTTCTTCAGTGTTGGACGTGCCACACTTAGAGGTAATCTCTGTTTCTTGGGGGGCTAAATAAAGGAAAACAGAAATCCATTAAAGCTTGCATCTTGATTCTTGAGCATGCTGCTGATAATACCATTTGCAATGGTACATGATGTTAAAAAATAGCATCAACAGATAGTCCTCACCTTCCCACCAAGAGAGACGACCTTTTGATTCTCAATCTTTTTACGTTCTTTCCATGTCATATGTGAGTAGCCTAATAAAAAATTGTTAATCATTAGTTATTATAACAAACAAATTCACTACAATAATGGATAGACATGGTGAGAAGGTGAATAAAACCAGTAAAACCTGATAATGATAATCGTATATAGTTTAGCTCACATCTCCAATATGTAAAAACATTGTAAAACTCACTAAAACATGAATAAGGGCTAGAAAGGAACTTGGACAGTAACAAACTTGCCTACATCGAATCATAGTGGGAGGTTACATGGGTTATAAGCAAGAAGGGAATAATGAACTAGACAGGCAGGAGATTGGTTAGACCTATCTTGTTTTTCTCTTCCTACTTTCTTTTAAAGATGAAATTGGTTAGAATTCGGAAGAAAGTAGGCATTTCTTAACTTCTTCGACTATGTGTTTCCTTCATCTACCTATACTCTTTTCAAATTTTCCAGAAATTGAGATTGTTAAAAAGTCTACTTTCTAAGAAGAGATAAAAGGAGGATAAGAGGCACCTTAAAACGTTTATTCCTAGACCAATGGAATGATAAGTTCTAAAGATAATCTCACCAAATCCATGAACTGCCAAAGAAAGTGAAAAGTGAATTGTGTTTGAAACAAAAGACTCTAAACACAACTATGGCACACTAAGTTGCTAGATCATGTTATTATGCCCTATCACAACTATCTACCCAAATAAATTGGCATAATCCATAAAATTCTACTTAGAGCATTTGTTTGCGAAGTATGTATACTGAGGATTAAACTGCATCAGGGGAGAGCAAAGAAATCCAACCTATTTACAAATAATAAATAGTAAGAACAGCCTGACATTGAAGTATATTATAACTGTTGGTAATATTCTTTCTCTCATCTTATTGTTATTCTTTTTTTATCGAAAAAAATTAAACACTAAGGAAAAGATCAAAACACATCAACAAGAGAAATTAGATTTACCAAAAGTTAAAGATAGGAGACAACAGCCAAGAAAAGGGAAAGCTTCAAATGAGAAAGAATACGGGACATACTAAAATTTTCAACTTCTTTCATAATTTTCCTTATGTCCATCTCTTGATCCTGCATATCATTATGTTCACTTGGAGTCCCATGTCTCCCCCCTACCTTCTTATTCTTGTTCATCTTTCCCATCACTGCTTCAGAAATTGAAAGACAAAAATTGATTAGAAAAGTCACAAACAACTGAAAACTTTGAAACATAAATATATTCTAATGTAAATCTTAAAAAATAAAAATACAACATCAACCAAAGCCTCATAATCATAGTTATTAGAACCAAACCGGTAATCGACCGGGTCATACGATCGAGTCATTGGTTCAATTGGTGAGTCACTAGTTCAACCGGTAGACTCGGTCACAATTAAATATAAATATGAAATTATAAACAATAAACTTAAAATTAAAAATTCAAGAACATGTCTTCACAAACACATTAATAATAATCAAGTATCAACTCTTAGACATAACTAATGAAGCAAATATAGATAATAAACTAGACACTAATACAAAAGAATTTTTCAATTTAAATGAACAAGAGAGCAAAACATAACACAATCAGTAAATTAATGATTAACAAACTAATCAAAAACATAAATTCAACTAATTTATAAATCAATCCATCAAATACCATTATACCAATAATCCAATACTGCCTATGTAATAGTCAATACTCAATATTAAATCAACTCTTATTATTACAATTAAAGGTTAAGACTAAGACTAAGAGTCTCTGTACAGAAACTATCTATTCTTACAGCAACAAATTCTTCTGAGTGATGATTTTCGGCAACAAATTCAACTCAGTGATAATTTTCAACAACAAAAAGATTATTTACAGCAACAAATTCAACTCAACAGCAACCATAAATTTAGCTCAATGCAACAACAAATTCAACTCAATACAACAATAAATCTAACTCAATACAGCAACAAAAGATGGTTCAGTCATGATTTACAGCAATAAAATTGACAGGGACAAGGGACAAGGGAAAAGGGAAAAGGGAAAATTGAAAAAGAGAGAAGAGGGGAATGCAGGAACTCACCAGCCACGATGGTCGACGGCGACTCAGCGACGAAACCGGCGAGAAGGAAGTGACGGAGAGGCCCCGGAGCAAGAACACGACGACGACGAGGCGAGGGAAGGCGGAAAGACACAAACCACGAGGAGACACCGGCAACTGTGAGTAGACGACTACTGGAAGGCGTGAAGAGGGCCGGAGAAATTCGCGCTACTGGGATTTCAGTTAGGAATTAGGTTTGTCTTTCAGTACTTTTTTTTTTTTTGACAGAGCCGAACGGGTCATGGGTTTCTCTTTTGGTATGTTTCAGTCTTTTCCTCGCTTTTTTCCCCTCATATCCAAAATGAGTTCAATTTGCTTTTACTCCAAAAAAAAGGGCCCATTATTTTCGATTTAGCTCAGGTTAAGTGGTTAACTGTTCAAGACCCAAAAAAAAAAAAAAGTGGTTAACTGTTCTTTACCTATTTTTCTGCAATTAGATCAAAGAAATTATATTTTTATTCTTAAAATTTGGTTCATCAATTAAATTTTTTTGCCATTCTTTGTGGAATAGTCGACAGTTTTTTTTTAAATGAAATAAAG
This sequence comes from Arachis hypogaea, assembly GCF_003086295.3. Taxonomy (NCBI): domain Eukaryota; kingdom Viridiplantae; phylum Streptophyta; class Magnoliopsida; order Fabales; family Fabaceae; genus Arachis; species Arachis hypogaea. The sequence goes on from NC_092051.1 coordinate 142,509,995, forward strand.
GTCTAGAGATCAAATTTTGGTCTAATTTTTTAATGTACCTTTTAAATAATTATCTAAATATTCTTACAAAAATATGGATTTCATCCTAATAGTTGTTAGTTTTGATGTCGTGTATAAAATATTTTAGAATTTAGCTAATTTATGTTCTAAAGACATTTGTTAAAATTACAAATTGAAAAGACTTTTATTTAAAATACAAAAAATAAATTTTTAATATATTTATTTTATATTTATTAAAAGATTAAAATTTTTTTATTAATAATAGTCTTACAAGTTAGAATTGTATATATTTTTTGGATAATCAATCACACGATAAATACAAAAGATAATTATTTTTTTTAACTTAGTATTATGTATTTAGATATACTTATAAAATTATTTTTTACTGAAGGTATATTAAAGTTATTTTCTTAATTATTTGAAAAGAGTCGCAAATAATAGTTTTGGTTTCTCAAAACTACCTTATCATATTTCCTTCTTCCTCATAGTCATTAGCATCATTGTTGAGTCTACAACGGAATTTTAACTTCTAATAGATACAAAGTAATATGAAATTGAACACTACTCACAATAATGCACTCGTTATATATTTTGTAAAGAAGAAAAATAATATGAAAAATTTCTTCTAACTAACTCTATAAGATGATGTGAATAAGGATATTGTTATTGTTATTGACTTCAATTACAATTCTATATATATATATAACTTCAACGAATAAGAATAAAATTCTCCTACAAAAACTCCTTACTAAACATTTTGAGTCCTCTCCTATTAAAACTCATTTATTTTACTTCCTAAAATTACTCTTATCCTTTATTTATTCTCACAATTCTCCACATCGATCACAATTTGAAATCTACTCAAATTTTAGACGATCAAAGTATAGTATTTGTATTCCCATGCCTAACATGGAACAACATTGAGCAATTTCAAACAGTGTTGGAACTTGCTTCCTGACACTACTTTAGTCAGCACGTCTGCGGAATTTTTATCTGTGTGTACTTTTACAAGACAAATGTTGCCTTTCTCTATAACATCATGCACGAAGTGATGAATAGGGTAGGGTAGGGGTGGCAACGGGGCGGGTAGGGGCGAGTTTTTGCTCTACCTGACCCCGCCCCGCCGTACAACAATCCGCATAGAACCCGCCCCGCTTCTACCCACGGGTAGTAAAACGTTGAACCCTAACCCGCCCTTACGGGTACCCGCCCCTATAATTATTAAAATCCAATAAATTAAATTAAATTTCAAAATTTATATAACTATCATCACATACATAACATAAATTAAAGTAAAAATTTAAAATATAATACAATATTATTAATCATTTACTAATTATTTTACATATATTATACATATTATATATTAAAATTATATATTATATATATAGCGGGGCGGATAGGGGCGGGTATTACCTAAACCCGACCCTGCCCCGCCCCTCCTAAGAACCCGCCCCAGTGCGGGGCGGGTAATTACCCTCCCCGAGCGGGTAGGGGCGGGATGGGTACCCGCGGGTTCGGGTGGTATTGCCATCCCTAATGATGAACCTGATTTTTAGCCAAATGAATTGCACTTTGTCTATCACAACTCAGATTCACACAATCTTGTTGAAATCCCAAATCATCTAGAAGACTCCTTAGCCACAATGCTTCTTTCACCCCTTCTGCTACTGCCATGTACTCAGCCTCTATAGTAGATAGTGCCACTGTAGCTTGTAACATCGATCGCCAACTAACTGGAGCACCTTGTATTTTATATACATAATCGATCGTAGAACGTCTTCTGTCTAGATCACTAGCATAATCAGAATCAACAAAGTCACTGATTTGACATGATTTTCCACTAAAGCATAAACCTATGTCAATGGTACCCTTCAAGTACTTTAATATCCACTTGACTGTTTCCCAGTGTGTCTTACCTGGATTTGCCATGAACCTGCTAACAATACTGACTGCCTGTAAAATATCTGGGCATGTACACACCATAGCATACATTAGGCTACCGACTGCATTAGCATAAGGTATATTTTCCATGTAAGCCTTATCTTCTGCTGTTGTGGGAGATTGTTTACCAGAGAGCTTGAAATGTGGAGCCAACGGTGTTACTACTGACGTAGCATTTTTCATTTCGAACCTTTCAATAACGCGCTCAATATACCCTCTCTGGCTCAAGAACAATTTTCGGCTTAATCTCTCTCTTTTAATTTTCATGCCTAATATTTTTGTGCAACACCCAAATCTTTTGCTTCAAATTCTTTACCAAGTTGAACCTTTAACTTATCTATCTCCACCTTGTTCTTAGAAGCAATAAGCATGTCATCCACATACAATAGAAGATAGATATAATCACTTCTAGAAAGCTTATGAATGTATACACAACAATCATAATTACTTTTGAAAAAACCTTGTTTTAACATAAAGGAGTCAAATCGCTTATACCACTGTCGAGGAGATTGTTTTAATCCATATAGCGATTTCTTTAAGCGACATACCTGATTTTTTTTACCCTCAACCTTGAAACCCTCAGGTTGATACATGTAAATTTCTTCCTCTAAGTCACCATGCAAGAAAGCTGTCTTTATATCTAGCTATTCCAACTCAAGGTCACCCTGAGCAACAAGACTCAAAAGAACCTTTATGAAAGTGTGCTTCACCACAGGAGAAAATATCTCGTTGTAATCAACACCTCCTTCTTTTTGTGCAAATCCCTTTGCTACTAACCTAGCTTTGAATCTTGTACTGTCTGACTTAATAGGATCTTCTTTTTTTAATACAACCAATTACAGTCTTTTCCACGGGCAACGGGACCACCTCCCATGTCTTGTTCTTATGGAGAGATTGCATCTCTTATTCCATGCCGACCGACCAACTTTCTCTATCTTTTTCTTTGATAGCAAGTTTGAAGGTGACCGGCTCATCATCCTCTACCGAGAGTGCATAATCTACCAAGTTTACCTGCCCATAATGTCTCAGAAGCTTGTCTGATCCGAACTTCTGAACGAATTTATAATTCTTCTTTGGCCTAGTAGATGCCAAAGAATCCTGTTGCTGCTGTTGTAATACATGTGCATTTTCTCACTGAATCTCCTCATGATCAAGTTCATCATCTGCATCATCTCGAGTAGCATTAGGATGCTCCACCTGAACATTATTAGAATCTATTTGTTGGTATTTAGACTCTATCTCTACCACTTGAGTATTTGAAGTTTTTCCAACATCACCATCATTTGGCATCGTATCTTTAGACAAAGCTACCATAGATCGTTCATCAAAGGTAACATCCCTTCTAATTACAAACTTAGAATCATTTACGCTCCAAATATGTACTCTTGAACCCCACTTGGATACCCCAAAAAGATTGCATTTTTAGCTCTATCATCAAGCTTATTATCTTTGACATGATAATAGGCTATGCATCCAAAAAATTTTGAGTTTCTCGTAATCTGCATGTTCCCCTGACCACACCTTATAAGGTGTGTCTCCATCTAAAGAAGAATATGGGGATCAGTTCACTATGTAGCAAGCTGTAGCAACCAACTCCGCCCACTGTAAACCACGAGTAATAAGTAAATAACTAACCCATAAAGTAATTATTAATCAAAGTAATTAGAAAATGATATTTGATAGTTTAATATAATAGAGCTAATTAAAAATAAATTTAGACACCAATTTTAAAGAATTCGGCCCAAGATTGGGCCAAACGGGCCAAACCGGTTGAACCGGACCCAAATCGGGCCCGTGCAGTGGGCCCAACCAACCCACTTACTTAAGTGAGCTGAAGCTCACTTCTCTCTCTTCTGCATGCAAGAACATAGAAGCATAGCCAAGAGAGGAGGAAGAACATTCCAAGGTTCCAAACCCACTTCAAATCCACACAACTTCTCGCTCCGAGCTTCGGTCGCCGCACTGTTTGCGGCCACGCGTTCGCGGCGTCAAGCTCTACAAAGCCCATAACATTGTAAGGTAAGGAAGTCTTTTTCTTCCTCAATTTCCTCATTTTCAGTTTCGAATTCCTTGGGCTATGGTGTTGAGATTTTGTATAGTTTCGGTGTTTAGGATCGAATTAATTTGGTGGACTTGCCGAGTCTTGTCCCAATTTTCCGTTGATAAGGTGAAAATCCTAGAACTCTAGTTAATTCTCTAATTTTGTGTGTTGGGTATTAAATTTAGATATGTACATGTGTGGTAATGTGACGTTAGGTGTATATATATTAATTGGAGCTTGATTTGTGGACACTTGAGTCTTGGTGGGAGATTTGGTGATGTTGCCTTGGTGATTCCGGATCTCTTGGGGCTGTGCTCGGTGCATTAGTGGGTGGTCTCGAGAAATACGTGGAAATCGGTCAAGGTATGGTTTAGGTTTCGCGCATTTAATATATAATGTTCTGTGAAAATTTAGGCTAGGTGACCATAGGATAGGTTGGAACGGATGAGTATATTTGATGTTTAGTAACCTTGAAAAGAATTGCGATATGAATTTGGTGTTTGTTGAATAAGTGTTAAGTGATATATTGTGAGTTTAATGTTGGTTGGATAAGTATTCAGTGATGAGTTGATGATGATATGTGTTTGTGTATATATATAATGAATAGGGATATGCTCATCTTGTTGATCATTTGAGATGTTGATGCATGATATGGTTGAATTGAGAAATGGTAGGATGAGGAGATTATTGTTTGTTTTGGATAGGGAAATAGCATGTTGAATGATGTGTTGATGATAGTTGGCAACTTGATGGTAATGAAATTGTATAGGAAATGGAGTATAGATGATCATGTTGATATAAGTGAAGTTAAAGCATTAATATTGTTGAAAATTGAGGTTTAATGGGTGATGGTTGGATATGGAGTGATACTGCTATGATATTATATGAGTTGGTGCTGATTTTGAATGTTGTAGGTTGGTTTTTGAAAGGAACTTGCAAAAAATTGAGGTTTGAGGTTTTGTGTACAAATTGGTTTTTGGCCGAATTTTGGCAAGCCATAACATGGCTTCCAGACCCTTAAATGGTTTTAAACTTGTTTTATGTGAAAATTGGGTTCGTGAAGTTTACGCCGTTCGAAAATCGGAAGAAAAATTATTTAAGACGAAAAAGTTATGCGCGCCGAAAGTTTGGAATTTAAAAAAGCAATTCTATAACTTTTCAGACTTAGTTAAATTTTTGGAAAAACGCATTTCCACGCGTATACATGATATGAAATATTTTGTGTACGCATATACCCCTTTCACGGACAAACGCTACTGCCTGGTTTGCATGCGTACACGTAATCAGGGGATGCGTACGCGTCTTGGCCTAAACGCGTATCGACACGTACGCGTGACCCACACGTACGCGTGGTCCTGTTTTCAGCAAAAACAGATTTTTGTGTTTTAAAGCTCAAACTCGAACCTCTAGATTTCTATTTTCATTTTACGCATACGCGTGGTCCTGTTTTCAGCAAAAACATATTTTTGTGTTTTAAAGCTCAAACTCGAACCTCTAGATTTCTATTTTCATTTCTTTAGTCTAAATATTGTTAGTAAGCCTAGTCATAGGATGAAGTTAGGAAATTGTTGTAACTTAAAGGTGAAAAAAGATTCTTTTAAAAGGGTAATAAGTGATCAGAGGAGATGGTATTTGATCAATAAAGATGATGAAAATGGTATATGAGGTAATTAAGAGAGTAAAATGATATTGATAATGATGTTAAATAATTAAGAATAATGAGATGAGATATGAATCAGTATGAAATTGAAGATGATAAATTGTAAGAAACGATTGAACAACTTGAGCTTGGGGCGTTGTCTCCCCATGTCAGTCGGGATTTTTCACGTGGTTATTATTGAGCTTGGGGTATTGTTTTCCCCATGTCAGCTTGGGATGTTGTCTTTTCTCCCCATGTTAGCTTGGGATTTGTCCCATGGATATTATTGAGCGTGGGATATTGTTTTTTCCATGTCATCTTGGGGTGTTGTCTCTTCTCCCCATGTCAGCTTGGGATTCGTCCCATGGATATTATTGAGCTTGGGGGCATTCTCTTTCTCCATGTCAGCTTGGGAATTCTCCCCATGGTGTATTTTTTAGCTCTGAAAACATGTCGGGATGGCTACGTAACCAACAGTTGATATCAACAGCCATAGGACAGGTATGCATCATATGCATTTGTATGTATTGCTTGTTTGTGCATTAATTGGGATTGTCTAATTGATTATAATATGCTAATTGTCATAATTGATATCTGTGTTATCTGTATTCTACCTGTGCTTGCTTTGTCTACTTGTTTGTCTTTGTAATTACCGGAGATGGAGGAACGGAGGAAAGGCAGAGAGATTGAGGATTCTATTTAAGTTCTAGTTAGATTTAAGGAATTGGTTTAGTTGAGAAAGCCTTAGAGAACCACCCTGATTTATAGTTTCTGTTTAGTTCTTTAAGTTTTATAATCTGAGTTTCGGCATTCTAGGATTGCCTCTGGCATTTCCAGGACCTTATATATTATGTGTGTGGCACCTTTACCATGCTGAGAACCTCCGGTTCTCACCCCATACTGTGTTGTGTTTTTCAGATGCAGGTCGAGAGGCTCCTCGCTAGGCGTCTGGACTTCTGAAGTGGAGTAGTTCTTGGGTTTATTTTGATATATAGCTTATGTATATACATATACTTAACTCTCTCTGATTGACTTGTTATTTTGTTCCTCTTAGAGGCTAATGGAGAGCTAGGGTTTTATTTATGTATTTTGGACTTTGGGTATATACATATATATATATATATGTATGTATGTATGTATGTATGTATGTATGTATGTATGTATGTATGTAAATATTCTCCAGCCAGTCTTGGTTTTGCAAGCTGAGTTAGGAGCTTGATATTATGTATCGTTTTGGCTCTCTACTCGTAGTTTCTGTTACATTATGTTCGTTGACTTTCGGTTCCTTCGCACACAAGTAATCTCGTTTTCTGAGCGATGCACTATTTATTTTTGCAAATTTTGTTTTACCAATCCTTCAAGACTCCTAGTGTACTACGTTCTTTTAATTATTATACGTATATATATTTTGTTTTAGAGGTTGTAATACCACACCACCTCTGTTTTACGGTTTAAGCATAAAGCTTTGTGTGGTAGGGTGTTACACCCACCACTCTCTGCCTAACCCAGAATTAGAGCGCATACACCATGCCTTCTCAAGTAGCGTATCGTTCAGCGACTCCATTCTGTTGTGGTGTTTCTCTAACTGTCCAGTATCTCACAAAGCCTTCTCGATCACAGAACTCCTTGAAAGCCCCATGTGTACTCTGTGTCATTATCTGATTGTAGAGTTTTCAGCTTTCTACCTGTTCGATTTTCAACCATTGCTCTCCATCGCTTAAAAGTGTCGAATACCTCATTCTTATGCTTGAGGAAGTAAACCCAAACATACTTGGAATAATTATCAACAAAAGTAACAAAATACCTGGAACCACCCTTGGAAGTAACTTTAGATGGGCCCTAAACATCAGTATACACGTAGTCTAACAACCCTCTGCTTTTGTACTTTCTTGTAGAAAGCTTCACCCTGTGTGCCTTTCCATACACGCAATGCTCACGAAATTCTATTTGTGGTTTCTTCATATTCTTCAACAAACCTTGTCCACAAAGCAATGATAGACCTTTCTCTGACATATGTCCAAGTCGCATGTGCCATATTCTTGTGCAATTTGTTTGATCTCTACTTCCACCGATTCTAACTGCTAACTCACCTGTGACTGTTGTCCCCAAAAGAGAATAAAGACTACCGTGACGAACTCCCTTCATCACTACCAAACCACGAACAACTTTTAGTACCTCATTTTTCGCAACTATTTTGCAACCATTTTTCTCCAACAAACCTATAGAGATAAGATTTTTCCGCAAGTCTAGAATACGTCTCACATCCTTTAAGGTTTTTACTATTTCATCATGCATATTGATTCTTATAGTACCCAACCCCACAGTTTTATAAGCATGATCATTGCCCATTAAAATTGTGCTACCATTTATGCTTTGATAGGTAGTAAACCACTTCCTATTTGGACACATATGGTGAGATGCTTCTGAATCAAGAATCCACTTATCAAAGATTTCATAAGATTGTTCTGACACAGAGTAACAGTCCTCCTCATCATTTGAGACGTAGCTTGCTTCTTGCTTTTTTTTTTGGGTTGTCATTGTTCTGTTTCTTGAAAGTTATCTTCTTATTTGGACAATTTGATTTGAAATGTCCAGGCTCCCCACATTTAAAGCATGTTCTCTCCGCGTGAGGTCTAGATTTTGGCCTAGACTTTCCACACTTATTACCTTTTCCTTTTTCATTAGTCCTTTCTCTAGCCGCGAACAATCCTTGTGCTTGATCATTATACTCTCTTCCATTTGGAGATGACATTACACTTGTAGCAAGTTTACGTAGATCATTCGCTAAAAGTGATGCTCTCGTCTCATTCATGGTCAGAGTGTCACCCACCAGCATCAACGTCTGCACCAGATTTTTATAGGACTTTGGTAATGAAAGTAACAATATGAGTGCCTGATCCTCATCATTATGGGTGTGCAAAAAAACTGGTTTCACTGAACTAAATTGAAACTGAACTGAAACTGTTTTAAATAAACCAATTTTTTTAAATAAAAAACTGAACTGAAACTATAGTTTTTATGAAAACCAGCTTATTAAAAATCAGTTTTTATGGTTCAGTTTAGTTTTAAACCAAATTAAAACTGGTTTTATTTAAACTCTAAAATTAATTTTTACATACTCTTTCTCTCTCTCTCCCTTCACTCTCTCTCTCCTCTTTCTTCCCTCCTCTCTCCCTTCTCTCTCTTTCCCCTTTCTTCCTTCTCTCCCTTCTCTCTCTCTCTCTCTCTCTCTCTCTCTCCATCCTCTTTATCTCCCTCCTTCTCTCTCTCCCCCTCCCCTCTCTCACTCTCACCTCTCTCTCTCTCTCTCTCTCTCTCTCCCTTCTCTCTCTTTCCCTCCCTCTCTTCTTCTTCTTCTTCTTCTCTCTCTCTCTCCTCTTTCTCCCTCTCCTCTCTCTCCCTCCTTTCCCTCTCTCTTCCCCTTTCTTTCTCTTTCTCCTCTCTCTCCACTCTCTCTCCCTCCCATCTCTCCTCATCTTTCTCTCTCCCCCACTCTCTCTCCTTTCCCTCCTCTCCCTCTCTCTTTCTTCCATTCTCTCTTCCTCTCTCTCTCTCTCCCTCTTTTCTCTCTCTCCCCCCTCTTTCTTCCTCTCTCTCTCTCCTTCTCCTCTTTCTTCCCCTCCTCTCCCTCTCTTTCCTTTTTCTCCCCTCTCCCTTGCTCCCCCTCCCTTCCCCCTTCTCTCTCCCTCCCTCTCTCTCTCTCCCTCCCTCTCTCTCTCTCTTTCTCTTCTTTTCCTCCTCCTCTCTCTCTCTCTCCCTCTCTTTCCTCACTCTCCCCTTTTCTTTCTCTCTCTTTTCTCTCCTCCTCTCTCTCTCTTCCCCTCTTTCTTCCTCTCTCTCTCTCTCTCTATTTCTCCTCTTTCTTCCCCTCCTCTCTCTCTCTCTCTACATTTTCTCTCCCTCTCTCTCCATCTCTTTCCTTTTTCTCCCCCCTCCCTCGCTCCCCTTCCCTTCTCTCTCTCTCTCTCTCTCTCTCTCTCTCTCTCTCTCTCTTTCCCTCTTTTCCCTCTCTTTCCCCTTTTGTTTCTCTCTCTCCCTTCCCTTTTTTCTCTCTCCTCCTCTCTCTCTTTCTTCTCCCTCATTTCTCTCTTTCTCCTCTTTCTTCCCTTCTTTTCTCTCTTTTCTCTTTCTCTTTCAACCTTCTCTCACTCTATATCCCTCTTCTCTCTCTCCCTCTTTTTTCCAAAACAACAAAGAGAAGAAGGGATAGAGAAAAGAGGAAAAAAGAGGGAAGAAGGAGAGATAGAAAAAAGAGAGAGATGAGTGATAAACCACTATTTTATGGTTTATCTGGTGCTGATTTGAGTGACTTTTATCAAGTCTTTACACACTTATTCATACTATTTGCATGATTTTACAATTCCTTCCTAGTTTTGTTCTATGATTGAAAACTTGCTTCCTAAGCCTTTAATTTGTGTATTTTAATTCCCATTTTTACCATTCGATGCTGTGATCCGTGTGTTAAGTGTTTCAGGCTTTATAGGGCAGGAATGGCTTAGAGGATGGAGAGGAAGGTTGCAAAAATAGAAGGAACACAAGAAACTAAGGAGATAACCAGCGAGCATTGACGCGCACGCATGGCTCATGCGTGCGCGCGATTTGGAGAAATTTACAGCGATGCGTGCGCGTGCCTGATGCGTACGCGTGATACGTGAAGATGACCAGCGGTGCGTACGTGTGACTGACGCGTACGCGTGACATGCGCGACCTGCAGAGACTCAGGGGACATCCGTAATCATACTTTCATTCACATAATTTTAGGTTTAGAGGTAGTTTCTAGAGAGAGAGGCTCTCTCCTCTCTCTAGGTCTTAGGGTTTCTCTTAGTTTTAGTTTTATTTCTTCTCAATTCCAGGTTCAATGTTCCTTTAATTTAGTTTCTTTTCTACTTTTATTTGTCTTAGTATTCTACTTTATCTATTTCCCGTATTGATTACTTTATGTTTCTATTTGGTTTATGAATTCTCATGTTTAATTTGATTTTCTTTAATGCAATTTGAGGTATTTCGTATTTATGATTTTAATTTAAATTTTTACATTCTTAGCTTGAATTGATTAACTAGAGACACTTGAGTTATCAAACTCCTTGTTGATTGATAATTAGAATTTGCTTGTTAGTTTGGATCCCTCTAAAGCTAGTCTTCCCTTAGGAGTTGACTAGGACTTGAGGAATCAAATTGATTAGTCCACTTGACTTTCCTTTATTTAGTAAGGGTGAACTAAGTGGGAGCAATGAACAATTCTCATCACAATTGATAAGGATAACTAGGATAGGACGTCCAGTTCTCATACCTTGCTAAGAGCTTTATTAGTTATTATTTTAATTCTTGCAATTTACTTTTCCTGTTCATTATTTCAAAACCCAAAAAGATACAATCCCATAACCAATAATAACTACACCTCCCTGCAATTCCTTGAGAGATGACCCGAGGTTTAAATACTTCGATTTATTTTTATTGGGTTTGCTTAAGTGACAACCAAATTTATTTATACGAAAAGATTCTTTGTTGGTTTAGAAACTATACTTTCAATGAGAATATATTTGTGAAATTCTTTACTAGCAAAAATTCGTTCATCAATGAGGAGGAGAGAGAGAAGGGATGGGGAGAAAGAGCACAAAAGAAAGAAAGAGGAAGAGAGAGAGGGAGAGAAAGTGACAAAGATAGAGAGAAAGAGAGAGGGAGAGAGAGAGAGAGGAGGGGAAGAGAAAAGGAGAGAGAAGAAGAGAGAGATAGAGGGGAAGAGAGATAGGGGAGAGAGTGAGAGAAAGGGATAGAGGGAGAAAAGGGAGAGAGAAAGAAAGGGGAGGGGGAGAAAGAGGGGCTGTGGAGAGAGATAGGAGGGGAAGAGAGAGGGAGAGAAAGAGAAAAGGAAAAGAGAGAGAGAGAGAGAGAGAGAGAGAGAGAGGAAGGCAAAGAGAGGGGAAGGGGAGAAAAAGGGCGAGAGAGAGAAGAGGAAGAGTGAGAGGGGAAGGAGAGAGAGAAAGGGAGAGAAGAAGATAGAGAGAAAGGAGGGAGAGAGAGGGAGACTGTGGCGCCCCTAGATGATTTCAAGGTCGTCTTAGGGATAGGATCTAGTTCTTGGATACCAAACCAAAGCCATCCCTACGCCATATTTAGGCACCTTAGGCATCATGGATGAATGAAGACTAGGCATGATTCCAAGTCTTAATGTGAAGACTAGTATTCCCACTTTATCCGCCTTGCAGCTTGTCAAGGGAGTCAAGTCAAGAAGGACGAAAGAGGAGAAAGAGAGGAAGAGGGGAAGAAAAGAGAAAAAGGGAGAGAGAGAAAAAGAGAGAGAGAGAGAGAAGAGGGAGAGAGAGGGGGAGAAAGAGAGAGATAGAGGGAGAGAGAGAGAGAGAGTAAGAAAGAGAGGGAGAGAAAGAGAGAGGATGGGGAGAGAAAAGGAGAAGAGGGAGAGAGAGAGAGAGGAAGAGGGATAGGGGAGAGAGAGAATGAGAGAAAGGGATAGAGAGGGAGAAAAGGAGAGAGAGAGAGAGGGAGAGAGAGAAAGACAAAGAGAGGAGAGAGAGAGAGAGAAGGAAAAGAGAGAGAGGAGGGAGAGAGAGAAAGAAGGGAGAGAGAAGGAGAGAAGAAGAGAGAGAGGAAGAGGAAAAGGAGAGAGAGGGAGAGAAGGGAGATAGAGAGAGTAGCGGGAGAGAGGGAGAGAAGGAGAGAGAGAGTGGGAGAGAGGGAGAAGGGAAGGAGAGAGAGAGAGAGGGGGGGGGAGAGGGGAGAGAGAGAGAGAGAGAGAGAGAGAGGGAGAGAGGGAGAGAGAGGGAGAGGGAGAGAGAGAAAATGTAAAAACTAATTTTATATATGTTAAAAGTTAAAACTAGTTTTAGCCTATAAACCAGTTTAAACTGGTTTTTTCTATTAAAACTGGTTTTATTTTTATGAACTGGTTTAAACTGGTGCACTGTATTGTAAACTGGTTTAAAACCAGTTTTTTATTTGACAAAGTAGTTTGGTTCAGTTTCTAAACCATTTAAAATGGTTTAGTGCAGTTTCAGTTCAGTTTATGAAAAAAACTGAATCATGAACACCCCTACTCATCATCAACCTTCACATCTATATCCTTTAAATTTAATATAATCCTATCAAACTTATTGATATATTCTCGGATTCGGGTACCTTGTTCCATCTTGCATGTATACAATTTGGATTTTAAGTAGATACTGTTAGTTAGAGTTTTCGTCATGAAGTTACTCTCTAACTTTGCCCAAACGCCTACTGCAGTTGCTTCTTCATTTACCAAAAAAGCAACATCCTCTCAAGGGCCAAGGCATAAGATTATTGCAGCCCGCGCCTCAAGATCTAATTCTTCCCAATCCTCATCTTTCATTTTCTTCGACTTTTTTTCTTTTCCTGCCAGTGCCTTGTGTAATTTTTGTGATATAAGCAGATTTTTCATCTGCATCCTCCAATAAAAAAAATTATTTTTTCTATTAAACTTCTCGATTTTATATTTACCTACTTTGACATTACTACTAGTAGAAGCCATTAATTATATTCAAAATTGAATTTTACCACACAAATAATGAATAATATAACGTTGGCTCTTGATATCAATTGTTAAGTCTATAACGGAATTTTGACTTCTAATAGATACAAAGTAATATGAAATTGAACACTACTTACAATAATGCACTCGCTACATATTTTGTAAGGAGGAAAAATAATATAAAAGATTTCTTCTAACTAACTCTATAAGATGATGTGAATAAGGATATTGTTATTGTTATTGACTTCAATACAATTCTAGATATATATAGTATCTCTATACTATAACTTCAACGAATAAAAATAAAATTTTTCGACAAAAATTCTTTACTAAACATTTTAAGTTCTCTCCTATTAAAACTCATTTATTTTACTTTTTAAAATTACTCTTATTCTTCCTTTATTCTCACAACCATTTTCATCTAATTTTAATTTTTGAGAATAATGTATTATTATTTGAAATTAAGCTGGGGTTACTACTTACTACACCTTGTCCCTTGAGGCTAACGAAATGTCAGTTAAGATGTTGCACTTAATTAAGCCATCTAATTAGCGATAAGAAACTAAGTTTAGGGGGCACACTACACACACATACAGAACAAACAATATAGCAATTCAAAATCATGCATGCACCGCGTGTCATATATAGGCATTTTTAATTATTCCCAACCCACTTTCTGGATCAAATAAATTAAACCATGCCTTCTCAAGTAGCGTACGATTCAGTCGTTCAGCGACTCCATTCTGTTGTGGTGTTTCTCTAACTGTCCAATGTCTCACAATGCCTTCTCGATCACAGAACTCCTTGAAAGCCCCATCTGTGTACTCTGTGTCATTATCTGATCGTAGAATTTTCAGCTTTTTACCTGTTCGATTTTCAAACATTGCTCTCCATCGCTTAAAAGTGTCGAATACCTCATTCTTATGCTTGAGGAAGTAAACCCAAATATACCTGAAATAATTATCAACAAAAGTAACAAAATACCTGGAACCACCCTTAGAAGTAACTTTAGATGGGCCCTAAACATTAGTATGTACGTAGTCTAACAACCCTCTGCTTTTGTGCTTTCTTGTAGAAAGCTTCACCCTGTGTGCCTTTTCATACACGCAATACTCACGAAATTCTATTTGTGGTTTCTTCATATTCTTCAACAAACCTTGTCCACAAAGCAATGATAGACCTTTCTCTGACATATGTCCAAGCCGCATGTATCATATTTTTGTGTAATTTGTTTGATCTCTACTTTCACCGATTCTAACTCCTAACTCACCTGTGAATGTTGTCCCCAAAAGAGAATAAAGATTACCGTGACGAACTCCCTTCACCACTACCAAAGAACCACGAACAACTTTTAGTACCCCATTTTTCGCAACTATTTTGCAACCATTTTTCTCCAACAAACCTATGGAGATAAGATTTTTTCACAAGTCTAGAATATGTCTCACATCCTTTAAGGTTCTTACTATTTCATCATGCATCTTGATTCTTATAGTACCCAACTCCACAGTTTTACAAGCATGTTCATTGCCCATTAAAACTGTGCCACCATTTATGCTTTGATAGGTAGTAAACCACTTTCTATTTAGACACATATGGTGAGATACTTCTGAATCAAGAATCCACTTATCAAAGATTTCATAAGATTGTTCTGTCACAGAATAACAGTCCTCCTCATCATTTGAGACGTAACTTGCTTCTTGCTTTTCTTTTGCGTTGTCATTGTTCTATTTCTTGAAAGTTATCTTCTTATTTGGACAATTTGCTTTGAAATGTCCAGGCTCCCCACATTTAAAGCATGTTCTCTCCGCGTGAGGTCTAGATTTTGGCCTAGACTTTCCACACTTATTACCTTTTGGAGTGTCAGAGTGTCACCCACCAGCATCAACGTCTGCACCAGATTTTCATAGGACTTTGGTAATGAAAGTAACAATATGAGTGTCTGATCCTCATCATCAACCTTCACATCTATATCCTTTAAGTTTAATATAATCCTATCAAACTTATTGATATATTCTCGGATTCAGGTACCTTGTTCCATCTTGCATGTATACAATTTGGATTTTAAGTAGATCCTGTTAGTTAGAGTTTTCGTTATGAAGTTACTCTCTAACTTTGTCCAAACGCCTACTGCAGTTGCTTCTTCATTTACCAAAAAAGCAACATCCCTCTCAAGGGCCAAGGCAGAAGATTATTGTAGCCCGCGCCTCAAGATCTAATTCTTCCCAATCCTCATCTTTCATTTCCTCCGACTTTTTTTCTTTTCCTGCCAGTGCCTTGTGTAATTTTTGTGATATAAGCAGATTTTTTATCTGCATCCTCCAATTAAAAAAAATCATTTTTTCTATTAAACTTTTCGATTTCATATTTACCTACTTTGACATTACCACTAGTAGAAGCTATTAATTATATTCAAAATTGAATTTTACCACGTAAATAATGAATAATATAACGTTGGCTCTTGATATCAATTGTTGAGTCTATAATGAAATTTTGACTTCTAATAGATACAAAGTAATATGAAATTGAACACTACTTACAATAATGCACTCGCTATATATTTTGTAAGGAGGAAAAATAATATAAAAAATTTCTTCTAACTAACTCTATAAGATGATGTGAATAAGGATATTGTTATTGTTATTGACTTCAATTACAATTCTAGATATATATAGTATCTCTATGCTATAACTTCAACGAATAAAAATAAAATTCTCCGACAAAAACTCTTTACTAAACATTTTAAGTTCTCTCCTATTAAAACTCATTTATTTTACTTTTTAAAATTACTCTTATTCTTCCTTTATTCTCACAACCATTTTCATCTAATTTTAATTTTCGAAAATAATGTATTATTATTTGAAATTAAGGTGGGGTTACTACTTACTACACCTTGTCCCTTGAGGCTAACGAAATGTCAGTTAAGATGTTGCACTTAATTATGCCATCTAATTAGCGATAAGAAACTAAGTTTAGGGGTCACACTACACACACATACAAAACAAACAATATAGCAATTCAAAATCATGCATGCACCGCGTGTCATATATAGGCATTTTTAATTATTCCCAACCCACTTTCTGGATCAAAATCTCATCAACCATAAAGCTTATTAAGTGGGCGATGAATCGTTTATAAAATATTTTAATTTATAATCCAATTAAAAAAAATGGACTAACTACTTATGTTGTCAAAAATAGATATATAAAATAAGAATTTAATTTTGATACACCGTTAGTAAAATATTTTTATACGTGCATCTAATCACATAACGCTACGTTATTAAAAATAACTATTATTTTTATTAATCGTGTAAATGGTCATTTAAAAATACGAATGTAATTATACAACGGTATAAAATATTTTACACTACCAGTACGTCAAAATTTAACTCATAGAATAAATCACCAAAATAATATTCACTAAGAATATAATATCCTAATTAATTCTGATCCCTAGCTTTATATTTTCCTACCATTTTCCCTTAGTTATATGATAATTTCATTTTTTTTATATAGGACAATTTTGTAGACAATTGACATCTTTTAATTTAGAAGTCACATATTGATTTCGTTCTTAAGAAGAATTCAAAGTAACAAAAAGTTTGGAGTTCACATAATAATGTTTATTATTATAATTAAGATTGTACATATATAGAAACATAGATATATAATAATTTCATACAAAATCTCCGTTTTGATTGGCGTTGAGCATCTTTCCCTTGGCAGTAGTAAACACAATGTCAAGATTGTATAGCACTGGAACCATAGTGATGGTGCACAGGAAGACCAGCACAGGACCAAATATCCAGAGCAAAAGAGGTAGTGCACCGTAGAAAATCCTGTTCCCAACCGTGTTCAACATAAACCCTCTCTCCAATATCTCACTTATGTATTCTGGAGTCACAAGAGACATTGGATCCTGAGGAATGTTGATTAGGATGTTTACTTGGTTTATGAACCTTATGGACAGGGAGTGGCAAAAGAATGAGAAGAGGAAGAGAGTCAGCAGCGTCACGTATTTCAAAGCTACCATGAACTCGCCGTGCGCGCCGTACACCGCGTCGTTCAGCGGCTTTTTGACGCTGTAGGTGCTGCTTATCACGGCCGCTAGGCCGGAGCAGAGGAGGATGGAGGTTGTGGCCATTAGGGTTGAACCCATTATTGTGTTCCGGAGTGATTGTACGGCCAATATGTTTTTCTTGTCATTGTCCTACCACAATTAAATAATTAAAATTAAATAATTTAATATATTTAACTAAATTATTATTTAACGATTTTTAACTATTAAACTTACATGTATTAGAAATGTAATAAAATTTGGAAAAGTCTAGGAGGCCAACAACTTTGTTAAATTTTGGCCAGCATATAACCAGCAAAGAAAAGTGAGCCATTGAATAAAATCTCACACCAATCTCACACCATTAAAACCATCGTTGATGGCTATTTGATGGTTACAAATCACAAAAATTGCTGACCCTCTAACATTCTTCGTAAAATTTTACACAAATAATTAAAATAGTGAGAATAGATAATTAATCTCTATCAATAGTGTAGACCATTCACAGTTAAAATAGCATTTGACATTTTGCATTAAGTATATACATAGAGTTATATTATGTGTACACCAAAATCAGCCACTAAAATCAATTATTAGTATAAAATATATGCTAAAATATAAATACACATTAAAAATAAATTAAACTACGCATGTATTTATACAAATATATTGGTGGCTGATTTTAGTGGCTAATTTTAGTATATAAATAATATTTTTGATATATATATATATATATATACTACGTATATATTAAAATTAATCATTAAAGTCAGTTACCAATATAAAATATATATTAAAATATAAAGATATATTAAAAATAAATTAAACTACACATGTATTTATATACAAATACATTAGTAACTGAATTTAGTGATTGGTTTTAGTGTACGAATAGTATTTTTAATAATATAATTATTTTTTGTAAAATAAATAAAGATGTTAAAAATTGAAGGAATTGTTTTATAGAATTGATTTTCAGTTGCCTTATTATACATTATCAAAACTGCTTTCTATTTGCACAATGATGAAGCATGCACTTTTAATTTGCTCAAATTCATTGGGCCACAAATTAAGACTATTGAAAGACAAACATGTAACATGCATGCATAATGGAATGAGACAGTAAATCACTACTACTAGTAGTGTGTATTTGCTTTACCCATACGAAAGAACCATAAATACTTGTACATTCTTAGAATAAGTGAATTATCAATTTTATTAATAAAAATTAAAAAAGAAAATTTATTTATGGATTAATAAAATCAATTTGTATTCATAAAAAATAAGCAAACTATCATTCTACTTATAAAATATTTAAAATATTAACAAATTTACTCATAAATAAAATTAATATTTAGATATTTTATCACGTAGACATTAATAAAACTAGTCTCATTTATTCATAAATAAATTTACTAGTATTCTAAATATTCATAGATAAAAAATGATAATTTATTCATATATTTAATATATTTTAAAAATAAATATAATAATTATTTATTTTAATTCCATTTAATTATTTTTAAAATGTGTATTAATTTTTTCCAAGAAATATACAAGAATATTTTTAGGAAAGATGAAAGAACACTTTTGATATTCTTTTAGGGATATGCCTGATTTTGTTGCATCAAATGCGATAAGATATAGTATGATGAGATGTTTGTTGTGTGTCAAATAATGCTGCAAAAGCCAGATAAGTGCCCTCTTTTCTCTCTTCCTATCCTAGGACACTTTTTTTATATTGGAAGATCTAGTATTATACCAATGACTAAGGTGAATTAATTCTAGGGGACAATAAAAAAATGTTAGTCATAACGCACTAAAGAAAATGAGAATAATAATAATGAGGGAATGTGAATATAAACATAGATATATATGGTGAGGATAAAATTTTAGTGGATATCTGTTTCACTTCAAAAAGAAATTTAGATTGTAAATATTGTAAGCACTAGTTAGGAACAATGGAGCATAATAATTCAAAGATGTTTTTTCTTCCCATCTTTGAAATGCATTGATGTTGCACATGCAAATTGATCAAACTATAATTAATTAGTTGTGGCTAGAAGAATGTGAAATTGGATATTCTAAAATTAAAGAATGAATTGAGTTAAGGAAATTAAATGAATTAATTAATTATAAATAAAAAAGTGAAAATATGTTTAAGACACATATGATTTTTATAAAAAAACGTTTGATAATAAAAAAAATAGTTAAAAATAATAAAAAAAATTCTGACTATTTTTTTGTGTTTCTAATATTACCAAATTTTTATAAGTATAATATGATTATTTCTCTTACCTCCATTATTTTCTTTTTATTTAACCCGGACATAATGGTTAAAATCCCAAGACCAGTTTATAGCTAATATAAGTGGTGAAAAAGAAAGAATATAATGATGCTATACTTTACAAGGGTTGGCACATGTAATTTGCTAGTATTATAAATTGTTGTTCAACCAGTTCTGACTGATCTAGACAAATAAACTTTGTTTCATGTTCATTTATGGAGTAAATAACAAATTTTTGTTTTTGACAAAAGAGAAAATTAAATTATCTTAAAAAGAAAAGAAACAATATCATACTCTCAAAGATTAACCTACCTGTTTAACAAAGACTTGCCACTTAACCAGAGATTTTGCTAGATGAAGCTTTTTTAAAAAAAAAATGAGGGAGTTATTGTGATGCCATTTCTTTCATTTAAATGATCATTTTATTAGAAAAAGAGTTTTTAAGAGGCCAAAATATAATAGCCAATAAGTTATAACTCAAATGGTATAGTCTATCCATATTCACCTAAGAGGTTATGGATTCGAGTAACACAGAAGAGTAAAAATGTTTAAAATAAAAAGAAAATACAAATAACTTGAAAGCTTTGGAGCAGTGACCATTGCCACTCTCCCTCAGCATGAAAAATAAGATTAATCATGACAAAATAAATAGTCCATAAATGTATAAAAAAAAAGACATACATTGATATATAGTCGTTGAAAGATGAGGAAAAATTGAGAGAATATTATTGTATAAAACGAAGAAAATAAGATTACCTTCAACATGGTATTAACCCAATTCCTACGGGCACTAGAGTTGATGCCAATGATGGTGGTGTGAGGGTGAGTCCTGACCTTGTGCCACAGCCACATATGGTACCCAATGCTCACTATCAACCCCAATGGCACCAGTATCACATCCAAATAGCACTTTCTCCATTCCATTTTCTCTTTATTTAATACAACACTCTTCCTTACCTTATTAGCTTGCGTTCTCTCTTTCTCAACAACAATTTCAGTTTCAATAAAATTGATGTATGTATGTGACTCTTTATTATTCCTTATTGGCAACACCAAGAACGATATATATAATGCACTTTCTCCAGAGAATGCATGTGGACATCTTTTTCGACTGCGTGCTTCATGCTACCATCAACGGAAAATAAGTGCCTATATAATTAATTATAATTAAATAAAATAGTACGCTTGCTTTTTCACTAAATTACAAACCATGGCCTAGTTTTCTAGCTATATGTCTTAGTGCCTTGCCTTTATTATTATTATTATTATTTGGATAATACTAAGACACTATTTTTTTTAGTCAAAATTATTTTATTTATGTTAACCTTTAGATCCTAAATCATAAATTTTTTATTTTTTAAATTTTAAATTCTAAATTCTCAAAAAATAAGAATTTTAGAATTAAAAAATACTAATATTAACTAACTAAAATTTAATTTCCTGTATTTATTATTATTATTATTATCCTTTTCCGTTCATACTTTTTGTTCCCCCTTATATTAGGGTAGTCATCACTATATAACTATAAGGCACGCACCGGACATACATATTTCGTCATTCTAAGAAATGATAATAAGTTTTGGTTAGGTAGGTTTTAGGCAAAAGTCCATTATATGTATGTATGTATCTATGTATAGTATAAGCTTCTATTTTTATCCCTCTCATGAACTTAAAATACTCTCTCCTCTTTCTTTTCCTTTTGTATGTGCTAGCTAGTGTAGCTTTTTGATACCTCATGTAAAGTTTAATATATATAGGAATGTATTTAAAAACAATAATTGACTATAAAGTTCAAATTGACTTGATTTGTCAATTAAAATGTATGTACTAAAAATATTTTAAAAATTATAAATAATTTGATTTGATTCTCATGGAATAATAAGAAGTGATTGTTTTCATGTATATAGAAGAAGTAGTGATTTAATTTGGTAATAATTGATGTTTAAACAAAACAAAACCTCTTACAAAACATAACTAATTTAAAAATATAAATTATTAGTTTAGTAAATTAATTAAAATTACTTTTTATTTCAATAATAGTTTAATAGACAACAAGTTAAATATGATATATAGTTAATTCTAAAATCAATTCAAATCTTATTATTTAATTTGTATAAATTATTTTAAACATAATATTTGATTTATAAACAAAAGCCAAGATTTCTTTTTTTTATTATTTCAAACACTCACATATGAAAATTGATAGACTCATCAAAATATTTGTTAACAAGTGCATATAAATAAAAGTGATGAATAGAATTAATAAAAGTTGAGAAATTAATATACAGGGCAAGAATATGATAAGCAACTCAATGTATATAATAATTATAATTATACATGCGCTTATCCTACAATAATGTAATCAGAATCAAAGTATAAAATAATTTTTTTCCATAATTATATGTTCAATACTTTTGTATAAACTCAATTAATTCCCTTTTTATCCCTTATTTAATTTTCTTTCTCAATCCCATTATTTGTTTAATTTTAAACTGCAATCTAACTTTTAAGGTATGCTTAACAGATCACCACTATAGTCGTACTTGCACTATATAGCCACTTTTTTTAATTTCCTCCCTCTCTTGTCTTTGACAAAATCATGTGATGAAATTAAAAGGTCAAATAATAATTAAAGTGCTTATCTATAAGTTTTATATATCTTAATACAAGACTCTATCATTAACCTCTAATTAGGTATTAGGTATTGATACTTTTAAAACAGACAAGGCATGTAATCTTCATCTTCAAAAAATAATAATACATATATATACTAAAAATCAGTTACTATATATTTATATATTTTTAATTCACTTATTTTTTTTTAACTAAATAATCCGTCACATATTTAATTTTTATGAGACACCTACGTATTTTTATATACAATAGTTAATTGATAGCTGATTTTTCTTTTATATAATATTTGTTTTATATTTACTATATAATTAGATTAGTAATTATTTTTCTTTTTCTTTATTTTTCTCTTGACATACATGACCTTGACATATTGCTATATATATGTTGCTAAGATATAATAAATTGACATTACACTATAATTACAAATGCAACAAACTAGGCAATTTGAATTCTTGTGACCAAACTGATAACTAAACAAAAATATTAATACAGAAAGGACAAAATAATTGAAAGCATGAGTTAATTAATTATGAAGTTATGTAACAAATTATTAGTGAGGTTGAGAAGGTAGTGAAAATGATGGGTTGGCATATTAATATAAGAGATACATGAGGTTACGTGTAGTGATGTTCTGACAAGGCGCATTGGGACGCAAGTGTGCCAAAGGAAGAATTAGAGAGAAAAAAAAATTGATGTTGGTATATTTTTTATTTTATTTTTTTATAGTATAAAAAATATTTTTTTTATTTTCTAAATTAATTTTGATGCTAAAATAAAAAATATACACGAGAATAATATATATAAAATAAGGAGAAAGAAAAATGATATGATCCCACAAAAGCACACTATAAACAGGAGCACATGCTTCCCTCGTGACTTGAAAGTAACACAAATTAAGTGCGTTTTTCTCACACTAACATTCATACATCACGATTGGGGTTACATATACATATTAAATAATTAAGTAGTGCCGTTTGGGTCACAATTTTAACTAATAACGACAAAGCTTTTCACTCATCATCATCATCACATCTCAACAAACTAGCTAATTAATTGATTATATGTATAAGAAATAAAAGGAATCAGTTTGTTAATTTACGTTAATTAGTTGAGGGGATTAGTTAAGTCATATTTGGTTTAGAGATTCTGAAACCTATTTACTACTTATGATCATGCTAAAATGAGAATAGATATTATCCACTTGTTAGATATGTTAGTTGTTAGTTGTAATGTTTTAGAATTAAATAGAAGGAAATTCCCAAATTAATCTTCAAAAAATTTTGAATTAGACATTTTGATCGTTAATAATAAATTTTTATTTTCTAAAAATTATCGAAGATTACTTCTAGCGCTGGCAATATATATTCTACTCGTGGATACCCAACCCGAACCAATCCGTTCGGATAGGGTTGTTTACCCTATCCACTGCGGGTAGGGTAGGGTACGGGTTTAGGGTATACCCTACCCTATCCTATATATCCGCACTATATATATATATATATATATATATATATATATATATAAGTTATGTATGTAGTGAAAAAGTGAGTGTTGAACTCACAATATTTCTCTTATAAAAAATTGAAATAACTACTAAGTTAGTTGATGATCATATTATTTGTAATTTTATGTTGGATTTCTTTAAGATTTTATTGTTTTTAATTTTAATTTGAACTTAATTTTTTATTTTCTATGTTATTAATATGTATAAAATTTGGAATGGTTGAATTTTATATTTGCTTGAAAAATTTTTATTTTTATGCGGATAGGGTCGGATAGGGTAGGGTTTAGAACTTTAGGGTGCGGGTAGGGTTAGGGTTGAGAGATTCTCAATCTTCGAGTGAGATAAGGTAGAGTTTTAAGAAAATTTTCAATCCGTGAGTAGGATTAGGGTAGAGTCCTTACCCTACCCATTGCCAACCCTAATTACTTCTGATGGAGATTCATCTGGCATTTTCAATAAAATATTTAATACACAAATCTGATAATTAAGTTCTTAATAAATTTTATTATAAGACGATTAGGTCCTAAAAAAATATTATAAGACAAATTAATTCTTATTCAAAATGGTAGAGGGATTAATTTGTTTGACAGAAACAACTTTTAAAGATTTTTACTAGATAAAAATTTATTAAGGACAAAAAATATGTCTAATTTAAAATTTTTTAAAGATTAATTTAAATGTTTATTCTATTAAAATGGCTTGTGAATTTCATAATGAGAAATGTAAGGTGTTTGTCTTATATTTGAGCTAATATTAATTAATTTTCTATTTTTTAAACTAAAAATATTAGTTTCCTATCTCTTTTTATGATTTTGTTTTCTCCTTTACGGAGAACTTTTTCCTATATAAGTAACTAAAAGTATTATTTTGACATGTTATTTATCTATATGCGTCAAAATTGTACATATTAACGAAAAATTTTGATGATTCTTTACTTCATCAGTTATATGCAAACGGTATCATGTTAATAACATCACTTTTTTTTAGGATAAATTCTATTGGTAACTTTTAGAAAATTGTAGATAAAATTTGATAATCCATAAAGTTCAAATAGTGTAAGAGGATTGGTACTTAGATTATTTTTTGTTAAAGATACATGTGCTATTTGTGTAAATTTTTTAAATAAGTAATTTTATAATATATTACCAGAATTTTTATATCTAAAAAAACTAAATTTTTTCATGAAAAAAATTGTATATCTAAAAAAATTTATGCAAAATTCAAGCAAGCAAAAACAAAATTAGAGCTCTTAGTGAGAGACATGTATTAGAGATTTAATTATTTATATATCTATTCATATCTATTTAAACTTTTAGGACAAATAATTTTATGATATTTTTTAATTTATTAGGATTTAATCGGATCTAAATTATTTACAAGCATAGTAAAATTATTTTAAAGGGAAGAAAAAAAGAATACTAATTAAAATATTTAAAAACCCAAATATATGGTGGTAATTAATGATGACATTACCCTTGAATTAAAATACAAGCCTTTACACATGTATATAAAATATAAAAATATTATCTGTACACTAAAATCAACTATTAAAATTAATTATTATGTATTTTTGTATAAATATATATTTTTTTAATTTATTTTTTATTGTGTATTTTATATTCCAATATATATTCTACTTTAGTGACTAATTTTAGTGACTGATTTTAATAAAACCTAGCATTATTGTATAAAATATCTCACATTTTGAATTCTATTCATCATTGTGTACACATATTTATAAAAAGAGATAAATCTTAATCAATCAATTAACTTCATTTTGCTAGTCTGCTAGATCAACTGCTTAAGTATTGCCATGACTCTATATTCGATTTAGCTAGGTTTCTCCAAGGGTAAGTGACTCTACTTCTATAAACCTAATTATTTAGAGTAATTTAATGACATTATAATTACTTTAGAGATTGAGTTAGAGATTTGATGATCTGAGATCGATCATTATTTATAAAATGAATGCTTAAACTTGCCTATATTCGATTCATTAGGGTGCATGTGTGTGTAAGTTTGTATATTACAAACCTTATTTTGTTTTTAATTTTTATCGTCTTTATTATTCTTGTTATTGAGAGTAAATTGTTAGAATTTTTATTTTAATTGTAGTTCAATTTGTTAATATAAAAATTAGTTTGAGTAGTGTTGTAAATATTAATTAATTATATTGGCAGTTATTAGTCTGTTTTTTTATGGAAAGAATACGACTATTTATAAACTTTATAAAGTTTGGGTCCCCAATTCTAATTACACAATAATAAACAAACACACTTTGATTCCATCTGAGTTTGTGATTCAAGAATTAAAAGTTTCTAAATTAAATCAAAGAATTTATTGGTAATGGCTGGAGGTACACAAATTACTAATTTTATAAAATATCTAACATGTGGGATCAGCTATCATCTGTTTAGTACTAATATGCTCTATATGTACCTCATTAGACCTAACTCGGTCTTTAATAATGGCTAAGTACTTAATATCGATGTGCTTACTTCGACTACTACTTCTATTATTCTTAGCCATAAATACAGCAGCTGAATTGTCACAATATATTTTCAATGGCCTAGAGATACAATCCATAATCTTAAGCCCAGAGATGAAATTCTTTAACCAAACACCTTGTGACGTAACCTCAAAACAAGCAATAAACTCGGCTTCCATGGTAGAAGTGGCTACAAGTGATTGTTTTGCACTCTTCTAAGATACTGCTCCATCAGCAAGCATGAAGATGTATCCTGACGTTGACTTCCTAGAATCAACACATCCCGCCAAGTTTGAATCTGAGTATCCAACAATTTTCAAATTATTGTCTATATGTAAGCATGAAGTCCTTGGTCTCTTGAAGGTACCTTAAGACCTTTTTTGTAGCTCTCCAATGGATAATTCCTGGATTACTTTGATATCTTCCTAAGATGCTAACAGCAAAAACAATGTCAGGTCTTGTACAGACCTGAGCATACATTAGGCTTCTAACGGTTGAAGCATAAGGAATATTTTGCATCTGTTTCTTTTTAAGTTCATTTTTGGGACATTGATCTAAAAAGAATTTGCTACCTTTCACAATAGGTGCAACACTTGGTGAACAATTTTGCATTTTAAACATTTCAAAAACTTTATTAACATAGGCTTCTTGAGATAAACCTAAAATTCCTCTATGTTTATCTCTATGAATCTTTATGCCAATGACATAAGATGCATCACCCATATCTTTCATATCAAAATGTCTAGAAATTGTTTCACTTCATGTAACAACCCTAAATCATTTGTTGCAAGCAAAATATCATCTACATACAAGATGAGAAATATGATCTTGCTCCCACTAACCTTGTGATATATACATTGATCAGAAATATTCTCAATGAACCCAAATGAAGAAATCACATTGTGAAACTTCAAATACCACTGTCAGAAAACCTGCTTAAGACCATACATTGCTCTCTTAAGCTTGCAAACTAACTCCTTACCAGCACTTGAGACAAACCCTTCGGTTTGTCTCATATAGACCTCTTCTTCCAAATCTCCATTAAGGAATGCCGTTTTCACATCTATTTGATGCAATTTCATGTCAAAGTGTGCTACCAATGCCATACTAATGCGGAAAGAGTCTTTCTTTGAAACAGGAGAAAAAATTTCCCTGTAATCAACTCCTTCCCTTTGAGTAAATCCTTTGACAACAAGTCGAGCCTTATAGCACTCAATATTGCCTGATGAATCCTTCTTGGTTTTAAAGACCCATTTACAGCCAATGGCCTTTTTCCCATCAGGCAATTCTACAAGATCCCGAACTTGGTTATCCACCATAGAATTCATTTCATCCTTTATAACATCTAGTCATAAATTGGAATTACAACTTTTCATTGCTTGTGAAAACGTCGTTGGGTCATTTTCATCACAAACATCATAGTCAGACTCAGCAAGATACACTACATAGTCACTAAAAATTGCAGGCTTTCTGATTCTTGTTAGTCTTCTTAATGTTGCATCATCAACCTCTTGTAAAGGTAGTGACATAACAAGTTCTCCATCTTCTTGAAGTTGCTCTTGAGCAATATGTTCTTGAACAACATTTTCATTATGAAGAGTTTGATCCTCCAGCATATGATCTACTTGAACATTATCTTCATGATGTGGAACATCAGTAATAGATTGTTCTACATTGACCCTATCTGTATGGGCATTGTATTGAACAATCACTCTTGTATATGGAGAGGTTTGACAAACATTATCATTCTCAACAACTTTAAGAGGATGATTTCTCCCACTTTTCACATCATACTCTAAAAACCTTGCATTTCTAGATTCAACTATTTTACTTGAATGGGAGGGACAATAAAATCTATAACCCTTAGACTTTTCTACATAGCCGATAAAATAGGCACTTATCGTCCTTGGGTCCAACTTCCTTGTGGATTATAAACCCGAACTTCAGCAGGACAACCCCAAAGCGTATATGATTCAAACTAGGTTTCTAACCTTTCCATAGCTCAAATGGTGTTTTAGAAACTGCCTTTTTTGGAACTCTATTTAATATATACGTAGCTGTCTTAAGGACTTCACTCCACAAGGATAAAGGAAGATTGGAGTTGCTAAACATACTCCTCACCATATCTAACAAAGTCCTATTTCTTCTTTCAGCTACACCATTTTGATCTGGTGTGCCAGGCATAGTGTATTGTGCCATAATACCATGCTCTTGAAGATATTTTGCAAATGGACTAGGTGCTTGTCCACTTCCAGTATATCTCCCATAGAATTCTCCACCTCTATCTGATCTCACGATCTTAATTTTCTTTCCGCATTGTTTCTCTACTTCAACTTTATAAACTTTAAAAGCGTCCAATGCCTCATATTTATTATGAAGCATATAGAGATACATATATTGTGAATAATCATCAATAGGGAGATGAAGTATTTCTAACTACTTAAGGACATATCAGGACAACATATGTCAATGTGAATTATTTCTAATATGTCAGAACTCCTCTTAGCACATTTTTGAGACTTTTTGGTTTGCTTTCCCTTAATGCAATCCACACAAGTATCGAAATCAGTATAGAGTTTCAAGAATTCCATTACTTACTAATTTCTTTATTCTCTCAATGGAGATGTGTCCCAACCTTCGGTGCCACAACATAAAGGATTTTTCATTCATACCATTACCATGCATAACCATAAGACTAGATGGAATATTATTAGCTAAATAGACTTTAAATAAATCACCAATTAAAGTACCACGTCCAATAATATTAGAATTTTTAATAATGTCAACAGAATCATCATAAAAATTTATACATAATCCTTGTTTTACAAGTTTAGATAAAGAAATCAAATTTTTAGAAAAATCTGGAATATAAAAGGTTTTTTCTAAATCTAAAATACAAGCAGTACTTAATACAAATCTAAATGTTCCAACAGCTTTCACACGTAAATGCATCCGATTGCCCATACAAATGCTTAATTCACTTCCTATCGATTTCCTTTTCCTTATGAAACCCTGCATGATATTTGAAATATGAATTTCAGCACCAGAATCAATCCACCAAGTGTCATGACATATTTCCACAAAATTATATTCAAAACACACTGAAGGAATAAGATCATAAAGGTTAGTACCTTTCTTTTCAAGCCAAACTTTAAATTTTGGCACTCCTTCTTCATGTGTCATTTCTTTTTACAAAAGAAACACCATGCACCTTCTTTTTTTATATGATGGGATACAATACCCTTTCCTTTATTCTTATGAGCTTGCTTTTTACTACCCTCATTTGTCACTAATAGTGCACTTTCACCAAGTTTCTGAATTAGCCTTCCTTCCTCTTGCACACACATCACTAGTAATTCGTTAATGGACCATTTTTTCTTATGTGTGTTATAAGAAATCTTAAATGGTCCATACTGGGCAGGAAGAGAATTTAGAATAAGATGCACCAGAAATGAGTCAGAGATCTCAACCTTTAAAGCTTTCAGTTGTGCTGCAATGTCTCTCAACCTCATGATGTGTTCACGCACACCTCTTACGTCGGTAAGCCTCATAGATAACAATTGTGCCATTAGGGTGCTTGCAAGTGCCTTACTAGAAGACTCAAATTGTTCATCAATAGCCTTCATATAATCCTTGACATTCGTACAATCAGGAATTGAACCTCGGATACTAGCTGAAATACGAGACTTAATGAACATCATACTTAAACGGTTGGATTTCTCCCACTGTTTGTATAATGTTACCTCGGCTTGAGAACTAGCATCAGTAGGTGTCGGAGGCTCTTCCCTACGAAGAGTATAGTCAAGGTCTGCACACCCCAAGTGAAAGAGAATCTTATCTTTCCATTCTTTATAGTTGTCACCACTTAACAAATGAACTTCAGATACAGTTTCAGATATCATTACTGCTACAAATAATAAATCATGCTAACATTACTCAATTTTAAATAGGCACATCAAAATCTATAATATATGATAATACATGTCAATGCAAGTCATATCAAAATAAATATGAATCATAGTGTCATTAAAATCTACCTATGGCCAAAGATTTTAACACACATAATATTCACTATATCAACTAAAGTATTGAAACTAAAAAATAAAATATTACTTTTTAATACCTGTAGGCTAATTAAGAAGTAAGAAATATTTTCTATTTCAATCTAATTATATGTGAATAACATAATAAATTCCTGTGGGTAAGTTTATTATATAATTCACAACAATTATAAATATATCATATTAATATTTATGTGATTTCTTTAAATATAATTATTATCAAGGATGCTGTGGCTACTCCTCAATAAATCATATATTAATCACAATATGATATGCAGTGGAAGAATTTATATTGCATGCAAATATAATTATTAAATAAATAAATTCAATAACATGATTAATATCAAAAGTAAAGATGATCTAGTGGACAACTATTTTGCCCATATTTAGAAAATTCAAGTTCAAACCAATGCTAAAATGACACTCTCCTCCCTTCTATTTTATAAATGTACATTCTCCTTTCTTTTAACTTTTAAAAAAACCTCCTCTTTAATCCATTTTAAATTTTTTGTGTTAACTAAGGTTAACTTTATCCATTTAAAAAAAATAAATTATTTTTTGAAAAAATATCCATTAACAAAAATTTTATTTTTTATCATTAAATTTTAAAAGAATAATTTATTAAAGGGTATTTTGGTAAATAAAATTTAATGATAAAAAATAAAATTTTTGTTAATGGGTATTTTTTAAAAAAAATAATTTATTTTTTCTTAAAAAAATGGATAAAATTAACATTAGTTAACACAAAAAGTTTAAAATAAATTAAAGAGGAGATTTTTTAAAAGTTAGAAAGAAGAGGAATGTATATTTATAAAATAGAAGAGAGGGGAGTGTCATTTTAGTATCTCCCCGAGAAGGGAGCGGAATTTTTTACGACTTTTAAAGTCGATTTAACTCAAAATACATTTTCAAGTTTAACAAACTTTATTTTAAACAAAAAAACTCTTAATATTCATGTTTAGGGTTTAGCCACGGTTGAAATTATGACTATTTTTTGTAATATTATAAAACACATACAGACATGAAAATTCTAGATCTTATTGTGTTTATTAAGAGAAAATAATGGGCTGGGCAATTATATATGTTTAACTCTAATTAAGTTTAAGTAATCACTACAACACAAAATACTACTTCATGAAATGTCACATTTAAATGACCAGAAATAGAAAATTAAAGAAAATGCAATCTTTGAGTATATGTCACGGCGGTTTTTAGGAATAAACAACATTAAGTGTGATGGACCTATTCCTATGGTCACATTTTAAGTGTGATACGATATATAGAGGTGAAATTTCATATCAATTGATAATTGATCAAGCCGGAAGTATATAATATGGACTACTCATCACAGATATATTGTCTTTAATTACTTAATTCTTTTTTGTTTTAGACTATCGATATTTAGAAGACTTCCATCGGATTCTTATTTGGAAAATAAGAAAACTACTATGTTGGGCCTCACACTTATTGTGTGCCATATATATATGAGTTAGGATTAAATAATGATATATTAGTATCAATTTAAGTATGTGTCATATTGTATAATAGCTTTTTATCCGGGTAATTTTTTAAAGGTTTAATTATTTTATCAATTTTTATAATTTTATTAAATTTTTAATTGAATTTTTATATCATATTAGATTTTATAATTAAGTTTCTGCTGTAATAAAAATATTAGAATTAACAGAATATTCTGTTAAATTATACAAAATATTCAATCAAGTGTTAAGTATATTCATTTTGTTTAACGGAATATTCTGTTAATTCTAACATTTTTGTCACGACAAATACTTAATTAATTATGATGGTTTTTCAGTGGCTAAGAGAAGGGGGTTGAATCTTAGCCCCTTTTTCGCTTATTGAAATTTGCTGGTCTTTGAAACAATTTCTGGAGACTTTTTTATTTTGTCTCGTATCCAGCCACGAGACTTTTTCTTTTTATCTCGTAACCCAACACGAGATATTTTACAGTTTTATCTCCTATGCAGCAGAAACAGAAATGGAGTAGAAGAGAGATAGAAAATCACACCACGAAGTATCCTGGTTCAGCTGTCAAGTGCAATGCAGCCTATATTTAGTCTCCATCACAACAATGATGGAATTTCACTATAATCGTCATGATTACATACACCAATTCTCCCTAGGAACTACCCTTCCTATCTGGGACAAGTCCAGAATCTAAACTCCAATCCTGAACTTGACTTGGTCACTGCCAAGTTTTCAACTGCAAAGTGCTAACCCAACTTGTAAGTAGATTCCCACAGAATCATGAAACACAACACAGATGTACAAAGGACCTCTAAGGACATCTATGAATTTTTCTTTTAATTTTGCACTCTCTGCCTTTTTTCGCTCTATGGCTTTTTCTTACAAACCTTACTGTTTGCCTTTTTCCATGAGACTCAAGACAGACAAAATTAAATAGAAAATTACAAAATGAAGAACATTGAAGGAGAAGAACTTCTGTTAGCTTAGGTAGCTATGAGAACTCTGTGCCTTGCACTCTCACTCCTTTCTTCAAGTCTTGGCTGTTCTCCCTTATTTATAGAAGGAGAAGCCTCCAAGGTTGAAGCTCTTGAACCGAGCCAACTTCTTCTTCTTCATGCAAAACCGGTTCGGCCAGAGAGAGAGAGGAGAGGAAACCGAATGCTATATCCAACATGCAATTACCTCTGTGTCTTCCTTTTACACCAAGCTTCACCAATTCGAGCCATCCATCTTGACTTACACTCCAAGAAGGATCCCTAACCCTTGATGAGTTCTTAATGATGACAGCTTCATCTGCTCCAACTTCTGCCTTATCCACCACGTAGCTACAGTGGCTACCTCCTGTAGTGGTTGAGCAAAAGCAAAGACAAGCCATCCCTTAAGGATCTTCTTCCTCTGACCGAGATCATCTTCTTCCATTTTTGGTATGGAGAGCTTGAGATCTCTTCACCAAATTTTACAATTTGTGATAAAAATCTCAGCTACAACATACTTTTTGTTTTCTTTTTCTTTTTCTTGCCATCATTACAATGGTCTTTAGTCTGCTTCTAGCTTCTTCTTCATCATTCTGATAGCTTGCAAAAGCTTCCATGCTTTCTCTGTGAAGTGACCAAGTGAAGAATAGGGATGAGAGAGAAGAGAGAGTAAAAGGAAAGCATTCAATAAATTTGATAAATTAACATGAATTAATTTACTTCCATTTGCTTTAGGTAGCCTGTATCATTAAGGCAGCAATCAAATCAATTGTCATTTCTCTCTCACATGGTTCCAATACATTTAATGTTAATTGAATTAAATTTGAAATCCATCAATTTGAGAGAGAGTGATCCGTTGGAAGCAAGAGGCAATTGCTTTCTCTCTTTTCTTTATTTCGGACCAATCAAGCTAGTGTCAAGCAAAATTAATTTGGGCTAATAACAATAATTCAATCTGGCCCAATAACAGGAATAATATAAGTTCAGCCACACTTCATTAAATATTTTTGAACCAATGCTGAATGTAAGATTCATATTTGGGCTTGCATCATTTTCTTTTCTTGTCAGCCCAACAAGCAAAATTTGCACAGCAAAATTATATAATTAATACATATGAATCAAAATCAAATTGATAATTTTGCAATTAATCATATTAATAATGTTTAGTCATCACTAATTTAATTTAGAGTTTTCCAAACTTATCAAATTACAATATTTGATATAGTATAGAAACTCAATTGAAAAAAAAATATAGGAACTTAATTAAAAATTTAATAAAATTATAAAAATTGATAGAATAATTAAACATTTTTTTAAATTTAATTGTTGAATTAGAAATGTATATATTATTATATAGATAATCCCTAAAAAAATTTATAACAATCCAAAAGGTTTGTTATTATTTCATATTTATATACTTGAAAATCACATCATATATTTGTTTAGAATATACATAAATAGAGAGTTTTCAGTTACATATTTATTGATATCCGATTGCTGTAAAATTTAGCATAAATGATCTTCATTATATGTTATTGTGATTCAATGATTGGGTTGATAAAATATATGTCTTGTAAAAAAATTATTAGCGTAATTTCACTTAAATTGTCATGCGTCACTTAAAGATCATTTGTACTGAATTTTACCGAAATGAGACAATAATAATATGCATGCAATTGAAGAATTTTTTTGCTTATGGCTATATTCTGAACAAATATATTATATTGATTTTTAAGTATATATATAAAAGATATAGTAAATAATTTCATATTGAAATGAAATTTTCTAAAATAATCTATAATATATAAACTTCTAATAATACAACGATTAACTTTTTTAAAATATTACACGAATAAAAATTATTTAATAATAGAATATTTATTTAAATTGAGATCAACATCATTATTTGATCTTTTTATCCATTATATATACCTCTAAACAAGTGCCTTATCCAATTCAAAATTTCCAATCCAAATTAATATAACATCTTTCACGTTTCAATCTCAAAAATACCTATCAAACTTTTGAGTCATTATTGCTTCTTTTTACCACTTCCGTTTCTATATATATCAATACTAATAATGTTATATACCAAGCAAACATAGCTACAGTTCTCGATGATATTGAAGCCTAGTATCCAATTGTTTGACCAATTATGCCCCCATTATTTTTCTTTATCAAGTATATATAGTAATGAAGTTAGCAAACTTACTTTAAACTCAAATAATAAAATATATAAGAGATTATTAACTATTAGGATTTAATTAACATATGTTCTACATGATAAGTTTATTATTAACAAAAAATTTTAAATATTTTTATTTAATAAATATAAATAAATATATTAAAAATTTAAATCTTTTATATTTCTAATAAAAAAAATTTAATATTATAATCTTAACATGTGTTCTAAAGTCACAAAATAAATAAACCCTAATTATTATTAAACTATGAATTTATTAACAGCACTATCCATCTATATTAATTAACAACAATAATTAAAGCATGAGAAATATCAGATGAATTAAAAATCATCATGATATACATTATACTAAGCTAGCAATGTAACTAAAATCTATATATATATATATATGGGTTATGCCTCTGTTAACAACCTAACTATTTTTTGAAAAAAAAAAGAAAAATGAAACAACTTTAAGTTAGAATAGATTATAAATATATATTTTTTAAGTAAAGAAAAAAAGGCAGAAATCTCTCTGATTATTATTTTTAAATTAGCTACCACTTTTAAAAAGTAAGTCAAAGGAAAACAGCAAGAAAGGTAAAGAAACAAAACTTTTACAAAAAGATGACAGTATATGACAAACCTGCTGAATAATACATTCATTGGAAATGAATGACACTTATGAGTAATATAATTCGAGTATTTTCATTTTCTAATTTCTACCAAACCATTCTTTGGAAAAGAGGATAGTGGAAATTGGAATAATCTGCATGATTAATGAAGAAAATATTGTGCATGTATTACAATGTATATAAAATTGCCAAAGCCATATACGCTAGTTGCTAATTAATAAAATTGCCTATGTCATCTCAACACCACCACACATGCATAACTTTTTATATAAATATATATAAAAAATTTACTTCAAGAAAGGAGAAAAATACGGCCCAAAAAGTAGTAATAATTAGATATATAATTATTCAAGTATTTTATTTTAAGGTTAATTATCAATTTGATATTAAAAAAATTCAACAGCTAAATTTTTTTTAAAGATGTAACAAAATAGTTTTTAAATGATTTGAAAATGTTACAAAAATAATTAGTATATTTATTTTTTTTTA
This sequence comes from Arachis hypogaea, assembly GCF_003086295.3. Classification (NCBI taxonomy): domain Eukaryota; kingdom Viridiplantae; phylum Streptophyta; class Magnoliopsida; order Fabales; family Fabaceae; genus Arachis; species Arachis hypogaea. The sequence goes on from NC_092051.1 coordinate 142,545,921, forward strand.
TAAGTGATAAAAACAACTTTTATATTTAGCAAATGACTTATCTATTTAATCTGAATTTTTGTGACAATATTTGAATAAATATTTAAAAGGTGAAAAAATTTGGAACAACATTTAATCTCTATTTTTTTTTTGTTTTTCAAAAAGATATGGTTATTCATAATATTTTTTAAAAAAATTCACTTGATATAAAATTAACAAATTTTAAAGATAAAAAAATCTTATTTTTTAATAATGATTGCAAATTTTACATCATCTGATCTATAAAATTCTTTTCTAAAATATATATTTAATATCTAGTTCTTTTTGTTATGTTTTAAATTTTTTGAAAATTTATTTATCGTTAGCATCTTTTGAAATTATTTTTTTTAGAAATATGAACTTTAAGATACTATTTTAGTAATTTATTCTTTTATTTTATTTTAAAAAATAGAATAATAAAGTTAGATTTTAGAGTTATTATATAAAATATTTGATATTATATTATAAAATTATTCCTTTTAAAATTTTAAGATATTAAATAAAAATATATGAATAATTATATATTAAAAATAAAAAATATATTTTTCATTGAAAATTTAAAGGGTGTAGTCCAATCAACAATAATAATAAATTAATAATAACGTGTGGTGCGGCCATGAGAATTGAGAAGTAGGTGGCCAACAATACCTTTGCAATAAGTGGGTATATGTAAATTGTGATATCCACCTACGTCCACTACTGTGTGTACAATAATAACAAGAGACCAAGCACAAAATTCTCCATCTTAATGCTTTCTAACTTTCTATCACCTAGTAAAATCTAAACTACACACTCTATTATAATAGTCTTTGATCTAATTATGATTTTATATTTTGCTGGCAGTGATTGTAACAAGAAATTGCATTGTGATACCATATATTATACAAAACAAACAATTTTACTTGAAATTGGTATAATTACTTCATATGTTCATTGGGATTATTCGTAATTGCAATTGCGGCTGTAAGATATTATTGCTGTTGAAGTTGAAATCACAACCATGATTAGATTGTAATTACATGTTATATATATATATATATATATATATATATATATATATATATATATATATATATATATATATATATATATATATATATATCTGTGTGTGTGTGTGTGTGATTTAATTAATTCGGAGGTCTTTATAATTTGACAAATATAATTATATTATTAGCTAGATTTTTATATTTTAAAATGAGTAATTGAATCTTTATTATATTTTGAAACAATAAAAGCTAGATTATGTATAATAAGGATTAGGAGGAAAAAATCACGTGCATTAGGGCTTAGGGTAAATATTTTAACTTGCATTTACATTTTATCTCACTATATCAGATATAGGAGCGATTTTTTTTCATATTGAACGAAATTGACGAGATATCATCTGGATTGAGTATCTTAATTATAGTCCAATAATACCCATGACAATTAAAAATATGTTGTGGTGATCATTTAATTTACTTCATAAATGGATCAGAGGAAATATTTTGCATCAGATATAACACAATTTTTTAAACATCATATTTTGATATAATATATCTTAAAAAATTATTATTCTTTTTTTTTTTTTTACCAAAGATAGAAGACTCGAACCCGCAACCTCTCAAATGAGTATGGAAAGACTATGCCATTTTGAGCTATAATTCATTGGCTTAAAAAATTATTCTTCATATAAACTAAATTATAACTTTTAATTTATTGATGAAATTTTATATACTTTATAATATATATAATTGCAATTTTGTCATCATGGAAATATATATGCAATTGAACGAGATTTCATTTCAACATTATTAATTGGTCTAATACCTTGCAATCTCAGTATAATTTTTACAACATGTTTTTATCAACAACCGTCCATCCTCATATAACTATATATATTGCGGAGTTAACAGTAATTGAACCCAGCTACTACTCCAACATACCTAACATTATTCTTGAGCACCCAATACAAAAACAATGCGAACCCCGCCAATAGGAATATGCCTATCAATGATGATCCTAATTAGCCACTTAGTAATTTTTCATAGTATTTGTTTTTAGAAACTGAGATTGAAATTGGAGATTAAGATTAAAATTTTAGTTTTAAAATACAAAATTTCAGTCTTTTTAGTATTTTTAGAAAATAAAAATATATAGGACTAAAATTTTTTAAAACAGAAACTAAAATTTTAATGATATTTTTTTAAAATACTTTTATTTAATTTTTAAAATTTTAAATTTACTCATTTATCTTTATATTTATCTTGAACAAAACATAATACTGAGATATAACATAATTCAACACATTTTATACCAAATATAATAAAAAATACTTAATTTAATCTCTATCTCAATTTTTCAGTCTCAGCCTTTCAAACGCAACCTAAATAATTATCGGATATAGCTATTAGCTTAGCTAGTAATAAAACTCTTGATGCTTCGGATTATATTGGAAATTTAATGTCTACTTGTAAATTCCTTTCTTTAAAAACAAAAGTATTTATTTTCTTAATCAAGTCTCCGATTAATTCTCAAAACATTTATTATTTTATATATTTATTTATTTTTCAAATCTTATTCAATATAATACAATTATTTTAGAATTAAGACATAAATTTTCTAAAATAACACATAATTTTTTTAAAATAAATGAAAATAAAAAAAACAAAAATTATAACGAAATAAATAATGTAAAAATTTTCTATAAATAATACAAAATATGAATAAGAGAAAAAGAAGGAAGAAGATTTTTGAAGAAAAAGAAAGAAAAGGAAAACGAACAAGAGAAAAAATTATGAAAAATGAAAATTTAATTTAAAAAACTATTAAATACTAAAATGTACTTATCAATAAAAGACTCGGCAAAATGAATATAGGGAAGTATTTAGTAAAAGCTACATTCATAAGACTACAATGTACGTGGAATACAGGCTTGATCAATTCTTGTGAAAAAGGATGATCCAAATTTCTAATAAATTTTCATTCAAAAGATTTTACAAATTAATTGTGACACTTTTTCTGGAATTCAGATCCTCTAAATTTTAAATTTGTACTTTAGAGGGTAAAGTGTGATCTTCTACCTTTGAATAATTTTTCTCTCATATTTATTTTTAGTCCCACCTATAGAATCAAGTAAAATTCAAATTTTAAAAAAACCAAATCCCTTTTTTTGAGAGCTTATTATTGTACTTCGATAGTTTATTTTCCCTCTTTCTTTTTCTTTTTCTTTTTCCTTCTCTCAAAAAGAATAATCATAACATGCACACGTGTCTATTTTTAATTATTTTCCTTCAACCTTTATCGCCATCAGGTGGAAATCTAACGTGTTCCCCCTTCTAATTTGAGAAGTATTGTGCTCCTTTTTTCCCGGACAAAATGTTGATGACTCTACAAATGAGTCTAAAAATGACTAGGATCATACCCATTCAAATTAAAAATATGTATAAAATAAAACATTCAAAACGTAAAGTGTATGTTTTATTTTTAACGTTTACGATTATTTTTTAAAAATATTTTTTAATATTTAACTTTATTTAATTTTGTTTTAAATATTTTTAATTTATGTCAAAATTATTGATAAATTTTTTTTATTTTATCTCTAATATTTTATATAGAATTAATTTCAAGAGTAATTTTGATATAAATTAAAAACATTAAAAATAAAAGAGAATAAAATTAAACGTTAAGAATATTTTTAAAGAAAAATATAAACATTAAGATAAAAAAAAACTTTATCTACATTAAAATTTTTTAAATTCAATTAATACTGAATTTATTTTCTTCTATTTCTCACTTTCATTTAGTAAGCTGTCTCATTATGCTATCTGATTAAAGACATTTGTTAAAGATATTATAAATGAAAATATTTTTATAAAAAAATATAAATTGATATTATTTTAAAAGTTTTGTATGCATTCAATCGCTGAATTATCGTATTATCTTGCCGCCGCTTCCGAGTTGTGACTGCTTCTGGATAATAATTCGACATGGAACGCATAGTGACTTGCAATGATTCGATGAATAAAGACTTTAATTCTTTGTATCAAATCAGGGAATAGAACCATTTGAAATGATATCAGGATATAAGAGGAATATTCTCCGGTTAAATATATAGTTGAACTATATAGCAGATAAATATGAACAAATAGTTATTAATTACCAAGGAAGAATTATACAATCGAGATGGAAGTAATAAAGAACAAAAAGAGTAACGAAATGAAGGTGACAAATAGCACATGAGCGAGCCTAAGTCCTGGAATTTATTTTTAATATATAAAAATAGATATATAAGTTTATTTATATTATTTTTAAAATATTTTTGTTATTAATATCATGTCATTAATATTGTTTATTTAGTAAAATATTAGAATTAATCACTTAATTTTTGTCAAATTAATTATTATTTTTAAATCAGTAAAAAAAAATATATACAAAAATTTGTAATCAAATTTATTATCTACAAAGACATTGAATCTATATCCATATATTTATTATATTTTACTGTTATAAACAATACAATAAATTTATAACTCTAATAATTAATTTATTAATTTATATAAATAACTCATTAAATATAATAAACATTCATATTATAAATGTAATAATAATATTATTAATCATAATAAATTTTACGTTACAAATATTCAAATTCCATATTATTTGAACTACTTATATAAGTTTCTTATCACTATTCTTTCAAATGACATCAAATTTAGCACAAAAAATTTATTTTCGAACTACACAACATCTCAAACTTACTCGATGGAGCATCATTCTTTGGACAATATTACCAAACAAAAAGACAATTAATTTATCAAAGTTCGCGTAATTCATCTATGAAAAACATTAACACCCATAAATGAAGAAGAGTCTCTTTGTTTAGAAATGATTATATTAAATGAAAAGGTACAAAACAAACATATTTATTATATTTTAAATTGAATTTACGAAAAAAATATTTTAATTATTTTTACTTTTTATACTTTTTATATTATTTTATAACACTTTATATATAATTGTATTTTAATATCGTTAAAATTATACTTCTTTTAATATGCTATTCATTTTTTTTAACTAATTATGAACTATGATTTACTAACACTGCAGGGAAGAAAAAGTCTATACTATAAAAAATTTAAAAATAGAAGATACAAATGATTTATATAGGCCAATTAAAGATATAATGAAAACAAATTTTTTACTCATAATTATTGTGAAAGAAATTAAAAATTCAATTTTGAACATTTTTCAAGACTATTTTAAATTTGCATCACTTGAGACATTATTTGACAGAATGGGTCAAAGAAAAATACTAATAGTTAATTTCATTTAATACTATTTCAATTATTATTATTAAAAATAACTTATCCAAAAAATAATCTACATATTTTTGTTCTTTTTATTGTAAATGTTATTGAAAAAGTACATCAAGATAGAGATTAAGAAGAAAGAAAATCATACAAATTCAAGACACATCTTCGGAAGAAAAATATACATGCAAAGATGGAACAAACAACATAATAGAAAATGTATACAACTCAACAATTCATAAAGAACATGCCTTCACAAGAACCTCGACAGAAAGAAGAAAGCAACAATTCTAACAATAACCAATAAAGAAAAAGGAAGACAAACGCCACATAAGAAGACTAAATCCATCAGCTAAAACAAATGCAAAAATCAAACTACCAAATAAAAATATCACTTTGTACAACTCTAACATCCAAATCTTTTGTACTACAAATTATTTTAAACAAAACACCTTTCAAATTTAACTTTAGTTTACACATATTTAATTTAATTCTACAAAATATAGCCATTTTTAATATTTAGGAAAAAGTTTGGTAACAAAAAATTTTCAGTCATAATTAGCCAAAACTTTCCATAATGTACTTCATTTACATCACTTAATAACAGTTTTATTTTTTATCCCACTCTCTTATCATTCCACTTATCATATTTTTATCAATTTCACTTATTAATGATATTAATTATAATATCATATCCTTTACTATTAGGCATTCTTGTAATTAATACTTAGTATTCTCTTTTATAATTTGATTTTTATATTTAAAAATATAATAAAGACTAATAATAATAATAATAAATAACGATAATAATAATATCAATTACATTTAATAATTGTAATTGATTCTTGCTCCTCCTTTGCCTAATGGAGATATGATAATATCAATTACATTCAATAATTGTAATTGATTCTTATCATAAACGCTTTCATTCTTTATTATTATTATCATTACCATTCTTTATTATTAATCATTTCTTATTCCCTTTTATCATGACTTAATAGAGATATGAAACATGAAAACTACCCTCTAATATATACCTTCTGTTAATTCAATGATGTTCATTCAAAAATCACAAGAATAATACCATTGCAAGCACATAGTATATAAGCCAAGAAATTTTACAAGAAGTCATCTTTATCATTGTAAATAGTATGGCATTTGAATTCGACCTTAATACGGTACCTATGATAGAAGGTACTGAAGAATTTGAATAACAGATGGACTCACCCGACAAAATTATTGTCAGTCAATCAATTTTTGAGAATATGAAAACCACACTAGTTTTGATGAGGTATGATAATAAACTGATTTATTTTTTTTTTGTATTTTTATGTGCATTTATAATTATATTGTACTAACTAAGTTCATACACATAACATTCATACGTTCATATACATAACATCCATAATTACATACAATTAACATCTAAAAATTAAATTCATGTTTATTAGATATTACATCCATACACATATCATTTTTAGTTATTGCATAAGTAACTATAAAGTTAACACAGATGTTTTAAAATTTTATCATAATTGAATTTAAAAAAATGTCAAATTCTTAAATTAATTTATTCAATTGATAAATTTATCCATAACATCCATAAAATCATACACATAACCTCTATAATTTCATATTAATAACATCTATAATTTTGTACTCATAATATTCATAATTTCATACGTATGATGTCTATAATTAATAAATTTTTATAATTAATATTATCAAATTTTAAAATATACGTCTTACTGTATTTTTCAAATTATCTCATATGTGTATTAATAGGTCATAATTTTAATTATTTTAATATTTTATTTAATATTCATATATATGCTTATTTATTGATTTTAATATAACGAGTTAATAATTATTTTTAAAAATTTATTTTTTAATTTTTGTTTATATTTTATTTTTTTATTTTTTAATAGTCTATATGTAAAATATAAGTTGTATAGTAGAAGTTGTTAAAAATTTTTAATTTAATTTTCATAATTTTTGTAGAGAATTATTTCATTTTAATGGATAATAATGTGATTGAGAGATGTTAGGGATTTGATTTGGGAGAAACTGCAATTAATTTTGAAAAGAATATTAATGACTCCAAACATACAACAAAATGATAAGTGATAAAAAGAATAAGTGATAAGGAAGTGTATGTCCCTTGCTTATCAAGAGAATAGAAATTTTTACACGACATTTCTATATTGTAATTATTCTTTGGTTACCTAGCATCACCTTAATATTTATTATATACTATCATTAATTTACCGTACGCGCATTGCGCGGGTCTTATTCTAGTTGAAATAATTATAATAAAAAGAGAACAATTTCTTAAGTGATCATTTTCACTCTAAAGGGTGGATTTTTTTTAAATAAATAAAATAAATATTTTATTTACTGAAATAGATCATTTATAGTTTTTTATCGATTTTTATCTTTTTATTTATCTCGTTTACAGTGTAATTAAACGATTTGAGTTTGAGTATAACTCTAAAGGGGGCATAAAAAAATTTTGTTGCTAGTTAAATATCTTGGTATTTCTTTGGGAGCGAACCCGATGTTAGTCAAAATATAAAACCCAATAATAGACAAAGTGGAAGAAAATCTCAACTTGTGGAAAGCAAAAATGCTTAGTAAAGCTGGTAAACTGGTCCTCATCAAATCTGTGCTTAATAGTCTGCTAGTTTATTACCTCAACATATATAAGATGCCTAAAGCAGTGGCAGAAAAGTTACTTTCTTTGTAGAGGAAGTTCCTATGGAGCAAGGAGGATGACAAGCATGGGATACCATCGGTGAGGTGGAAAATTGTCCAAACTCTAAAAAAGTTAGGAGGTCTGGGAATCAGTGATGCAGTTATTCAGAATACAATTCTCTTATTCAAGTGGTGGTGACAATTTTTGAAGGAAGATTGTCCATTATAGAAGAAAATTATGTGCTCCTGTAATGATTCGAATTCAAATATAGTACTCTCTTGTCAGCCACCTAATAGATGAGGACCATGAAAGAATATATGCCAGTTACAGATAAAGAAGAGATGAGTGAGAGACAATATGATCAAAGGTCTATCTTTGGAGGTAGAGAATGGTAGAAAAATTCGATTCTAGGAGGATAATTGACTACCATGTGGTATGTTGAAGATTTTTCTCGGTCTCAAACCAACATTGATCGGTAATAGAAGATTGTGGGTTCTGGGATGGGTTAGAGTGGATATGGAATTTTCAATGGAGAAGAAAATTATTCTAATGGGAGTTGGATTTAGTTAACCAACTCCATGGGATCCTTTAATCAGTCAAATTAACACATGAGAGAGAGGACCAACTAGTGTGAAAATTTGATAAATTAGGCATTTATTTTACTAACTCCTTTGTGAAGATTTTACAGGCTGAACTAATACCGAAAGATATTACAAGTTACAGTTTTACTAGTTCTATTTAAAGGGACTTGATACCACCACTAATTGAATTATTCACCTGATTTGTATTAGTGGGCAGGGTCAATACTAAGGAGAGATTAAGTAGATTTAGCGTTATTGATCAAAATGATAGTATTTGTACTCTATGTAAACAAGATATTGAGAATGATTACCACTTGTTTATTGGTTGTGAGTTTACTTGACAGGGGTGGTGTACTTGGTTGTCTGCCTATAATAAGCCATATTCTATTCCAGGAACGATTAAGCAACATTTTGAGAATTGGACATGTGCACCTGTAAGAAAGGAAGAATATAACAGGTAGTTGATTAGTTTTTTTTTTTTTTTTTTGCTATCATTTGGAGTACTTGGCTGAAAAAAATGACATAATCTTTAGGAATCAAGTAGCAGGTGTTGCAGAAGTAATCAACAGGTCGATTAGGAGCTACAAAGAGTGGAGTAGTATTTGATTTTTCTGGTTATTTATGGCATTGGCGGAGATGACTAGGATTAGTTTTATTTTACTTGTCTAGTATTCTTTGTATTATTGCTCCACCTTATTGTATTGAACTTTTTGTTTCAGAAAAAAGAGAAAATAAGTCCGAAGAGTTGGTTATCGGATGTTAACATCGATGGAAAATGAAGTATTTCGGTTTTGTCTGTTTTGCCTCAATGGCGATGAGCATGTGCACCTTATGTTTGATGTCCATGTAAACATTATGGCGGAACAAGTGATGAAGTTTTTTGCAGATGTCAGTGATGTTGGCAGTGGTAGTTCTAGCAGCTCGAATTTTGTAACACCCTCACTATCAGAAGTCACGCTTCCGGCTGGCCACTCTGATAGCAAGAAGTATTACGACTACTTTACATATTAAATACTAAAATAGGAGCCTGTGACTCCACACTGTATCGCTGATTTCTTTGAACATCGGAAGTAAATACTTTATCTTAAAAAAAAACAAACAAGCAGGCATAGATTCATATGCAAGACTCCTTACATAGTAACTCAATATATTATATATATAAAACATACAATTCCTATCCCTCTTACAAACTTATAATAACAAAGACGAGGGAAGAAAATAATCTAAATAATACAACAGCATATAAACCAAACGCAGTATAACTCTTCTTAATGCTTCTTCATCTGGTTCCTGAAAAGGTAAAGCTGTAGGGGGGTGAGAACCTAACCACACGGTCTCACCATGGAATTTCAAAGTTTTTATAAGAAGATATTTAATAAGAAAACTGTTCTCAAGCTCAGTGATTATCATTGCTTTATGAATCTTTTAGAACCCATAGGAAATCGTTCAAAAACTTTTTCAAAGAAACAATGTTTAATCTTTCGGAAATTCAAAACATTTCCTTTCTTATAAGAAAATCTCAATCAGAAACTAACCACGCAATCAAACAGCACAGTCATCAATTCAGCACCAAAGTTCATTCTCAAATGTAGCACACCAGGACAAACACAAGCAATACAGACAAGGAAAGCACAAGTAGGTAGCAGTTACAGCAAATAGTTCAAGTAGAGTAGCAGTTAAGAACAATTTAGCAATTAGGAAAACCAAAACAAGTTCAAACCCAAGCAAAACATACAAATGCATATGATGCATGCCTGTCCTATGGCTGATGAAGCTCATCTGTCGGTTATCCAGCCAACCCGACAAGTCTGAATTATACTTAGACTGTCCCCCGACGTGCATCCCCAAGAGTCTATGCATAGCTTTTTCTCAAATAATCAATATTACTCAATGGGGGTAACATTCCCGGGAATTTATATAGTGCCCGGTCACACACTTACGTCATAGGGTCAACAGAATATCGAGTTTTCAACCCGGTACACGTGGTGGCAAGCCACGGCACTTAATCCAAGGAACCTCGTATCTCAGATATTTCAAATTCATAAGCCATGTGAATAATTCAAAGTTCACATCTCAACATTCTCAACATCATAATCGTTCATCAATCCAAATCTCATTTCCAAGTTCATTTCAAAAATCATATTTCAAATCAATCCTCATCATCCTTCTTTCCGTTTCGTTCACTAACAATTCTCAATCCAAAACATAACTTTTTCTTTGATAAGTGAAGTAATCTTAAATCATATAATGCTTAAAACTAAACCTTTTAAAATAACTACTTCAAATGAAATTTCTAATTTTATAAAATTTCGGTAGCATCTCCTCTAAAACTCAGATTCTGCCACTCTTTTTGGGTCCCATCCAAACATTTCTCAAACCTTTTCCAAACCTCAATCATTTCCAAGATTCAGCTAGTTCCAATATCAAATTATTTTTAAAGCGAATCAGTGCCCATAATAAATCTCTTTTTAAAATCAAACCAGCTCAAATACTAAATCATTTATAAAGTCACTAACTCAAAATTAAACCATTTCCAAAGTCAATTTCTTTACATCATTAAAAATAGCTTCAAAACCAAGAAAAGCCATTTTTCATAATAATCAACTAAATAACCTTTCAAACTAATTTCTTTTCAGCAATCACAAACTACTCAAGCAATCAAGCAATCAGTCATTCAGTCCAGCAAACAACCACAATTAGAAGACAATTATAATCACAGGCATATGTTCTCTCACATTAATATCTATTTATCACAACTCTGTAATATAAATTAGATTTTAAGAAAAACCATACCTCAAAGAATCAAACCTGCAGCAATTTTAATGCGACAAACCCTATTTTCACCTTATTCTGCAGTAGCTACGTTATGATTCGTATTCCAAGCTTTGCTAGTGAAGAAGAATGGCAAGCAAAAGTAATAACCGCAAACACAGCAGCTTTAGCTAATAGCCAGAATAAACACAACCAAGCAAGGCAAAGAGGAACATTACGCACTAATAAAATAGAATCGAAATGGAGCATTATGGCAAGATAAAGTACAATAGAATTTGTCTTACCAGAAAAGAAACAAGAGAATGGGGAACGGAGAAACTATAGCTTCGACAACATTTCCTTTCAACAATTAGAACGACGAATAAGGGCACAGCCAAGCAGAAATGACAAGCCAGTGGCGGCGGTAGCATTAATCTGAATAATTAAGGCAGCAGAGACACCAACAATAATCAAAATAGTGAAACAAAATAGAAGTGGAACAGGGTTTAAGAAAGCAGAAACAGGGTTACCGGTGAATCTGGCCCGGTTCGGCAACAGCGTAGGCAAGGCTTCTCTTTAGTGGTGAGACGCGGCGGAGGCAACCCTAGCGACAGCTAGGCGTGGCGGTGGCTGAAGCTTCATCGACGGTGACTTGGCAGTGGCCTGAACGGCGACGGCAAGGGGGGAATGGCGGCGATTGGGCGACATTGGCTCCGACGGCACGCCGGTCTCCTTCCTCCTCCTCTCTTTAATCACGTCACTCCCTCTCTCCGTGGCGGTGTCACAGCAGCAGTGATGGGCTTCAACGGCAGCGAATCGCTGGTGACGGAGGTCCAGCAGTGGCGAACGGCTTCTGCTCGACGGCGGATCTGAAGATGATAGCACGCGGTGGCTTCTCCCTCGCAGTCCTGACTCGCACTTGTCTCTCTCTCATGGCTCCCTCCGTAAACGCCCCCTCGCCACGGTCCGACAACGACGCGACGGCGGCGGTGAGGCCCAACGCGCCGGTGCGGTCGTCTTCTCCGCCCTCCTCTGCTCTCCCTGTTTCCCTTCTCCCTTTCTTTCTTTCTTCTTTTTTCTGATTTTCTGAAGCTGAGGAAAGGGTATGGCAACGCTAAGATAAGGAGGAAGGGGAAAATGTAATAAAATTAGGGTTAGGAGAGTGAGTTTGGGAATTTTGGCTAATCTAGGGTTTTGGTAAAAATTAGGTATAAGGATAGTTTGGTAATTTTAATAAAATTAGAGCATAAAGTATTAGTATTTGAAAAACTAATTTAATCTCTAAAATTACTTTAAAATATTATTTGTGGTATAAAAGTACTAATTGATTCTCAATAAATTACTCTAATTGAAAATCCATGGTAATATAATTAATTTCTCTTTATCTTTAACTTAAAGTATTAAATGATATAAATTAAATTATCTAAAATCAAATCATATAAAATTTTTATTATTTCATAACTACCAACTTTATAATTTAAATATAGAAAATAATTAAATAATTATAAAATTAGGTAAAATTCTATTTAATTATCAAAACCTGATTTAATTTTTGATTTAATTAACTTTAATAAAATAATTTCTGAGAATAAAATTTCTAATGAATAAATGAATTGAAATTAATTCATAACAAAATTTATTTGAAAATTCTGGGTCTTACATCCTACCCACCTTATAAAAATTTTCGCCCTCGAAAATTGATACAAAATAAAAGAGATTTCATATTACTTCACTCTTGAACTTATTTAAAGAAAAGGTAAAAAGTTCTCAGTATATATATTCATATAGTTTCAAATACCAGAATTTTCATATGGCATAAGGTTATAAAGGATATAAGTGTGATGCGAAACAGAAGTTACAAGATAGGCTTGATGTACAAGATGATATGTTTCAAATATGTGATGGTAAAGCAAGACGGTAAAAGGTTATAAAACAAGCTGGGGTTAAAACGATGTGCTTAATGTTTGCATACTAATCTCATACCAACTTCAGAGATTCAATTATTCAAACTTCAACTTAACTTATCTCTACCATTCTTAACCGTACTTCATTGAGCAACTTATTCGAAGGTTTTCAACTTTGTTAAACACTTTGCAAACCTTACTACTGGTCATAAGTCTCACATCAACAGAACTCTTTCCCGTAAAACAAGGTTTCACAACTCCCTGTGATGTCATACACCTACGAATTTTACCTTTTACGTTCATCAAATGTGTCCTAAAGGACTAATGTGTCGTTTACTAAGTCTAACGGTCGCACAAGATACCAAAACTAATCTCGAGTATATTCAGAAGGATAATAGACCATAGAAAAGAAAGAGAAGTGACAGGGACCGCGTTCGCAAGAATTTGAAAGAATAAATACAATTGCAAGTAAACAAGGATGCTCAAGCAACGAAGTTTGCTAGAAAGAAATCAATTGACAACTTCAAAGATAACCTTTGGGTCAAAGAAATGCAATAGGATCAATAAGACGAAAATCAGCGCATTATTTAAAATATATCCAAGCTGAGTCAAAGAAGTATGAGATTTCATAGAAAATGAATGATTAAAGACTATGATGACGCATTACCGCAGAACAACTTCAAATGACTACGGGGTTTTCATAGTTCATGGAGGAATATGGAATTAATAGCCATGTTGCAAGAGTTTTAACATAGTCAGAGGTGTAAACAGTCAAGATACGTGTAAGGTACAAATCGCGAAGCAAGGAAATTTAAATTACATTCCAAGGAAAGAGAAAGAAGAACGACACATCAAATTGAGTGATACAAATTAGAACACATAAGCCAATAGAATATAATAAAAATGAGTACTTTACTTTTCAAAGATTCAAGGGTCGGCATTGTATGCAAAACAATTCCAATGTTGTGTCAAAGAGAAGTATAATGACAAGGATAGATATTCTTAAAGATTCAAATAGCAGTTTATAAATGAGACGGACGTATGGAGAGATTAAAGAATTTTAATGGAGACGATGAGAAGAGAACGGTGCATTCGTTAGAATTGAATTCAAGCTAAACCAAAGTACAAGATTCACAAGAAAGTGACCAGAGTCAAGGACGTCATTTACAAAATCCAGGGGAATGTATGGGAACACAATCAAATGAAAGATCCACAGGGAATAGATAAACTCAAGAAGAAGATCATCTTATCTAATAAAAAGAGAGGATATGAGATAAACAATTGAGAATATTACAGACAACACAAATAGTATTTACAAGAAATCGGGAGAATACTCAGGTTCGCAGTTGGACAAGGATGGTACTTCGCAAGAATTTGAAAGAACACGTGAGGTTATCAACAGACAAAGATGTATATAAGCAATGGAGTGTAGTGTAAAGGGAGTTAATTCGAAAGCTTAAGAAGGAATTCTGAATCAAAGAGTTTCGACATGGGCAATAATAGTAAAAAGAGTACAACAATTTGGAATGAACCTAAAGGAATTGGTTTATATTTTTCTAAAGAAAGTATATAAATTTAATATTTTTCAAAAAAACTAAACACAGGTAAATATTATGTTATGCTAAATCAAATTCAAATTAAAATAATTTATATGAAGTTTATTAAATGAAAATTAATTGGAATAAAAGCAGAAATCTTGCTTTAGAAAATTTGAAAAGTTCATATATATATATATATATATATATATATATATATATATGCATAAAAATTCGAATAATGTTGCAAAAGAATCAAATTATGTTCAAATGAGAAAATTTAAGGTAAAGTATTCTTGTAAAGATAAATGAAGACTAAGTAGTACTTTTAGATAGAAGCATGTTGTAACTATATAAAGAAAATTTTTATTTTTTTTTTGTAGAAAAGTACTTACAAAATCAAAAGTTGTCATATTTAGAATTCAAATAATGGTTACAATCAGAATCAAACTGAAAAAGAACCAAAATAGAACTATTTTCAAAAACAATTCCAAGATAAGAGTTGTAGAAGAAAACTACTAGAATTGATACATTTTATTAAAACAAGGTCAGTTTTTATCATTTTTACGAAGAAACACAAAACCAAAGATTGTAATCCGAGCAGGACACACAATAGTTACAGAACACGAAACAGGAGAACTAAATCGCATAATCAGTTTACTACGAATCGTGACTCTTAAGATTTCAAATAACTTAGGAATCAAGGATTATGGATTGCACCAAAATTAATTCGAAATCAAATCAACAAATACCAAATTTATGAACAGTGTTAAGGTTGAATGTTCTTTAAAGATTCAAGCAACAATTAGGAACATAATCAAACAAGGATATATATGAATGACAAGATATGGTAGAAAAATATCCAAAACACATTCCAAGAAGAAATCAAGAACTAGAGATTCCAATACTATTGATAAAGGAAAAGATAACGTCAAGCACAAATAAAGATTATACGTCGAAACGGAACTAATCTCTGAAATTTAGTCTCTAACGTTCCCAAAACCCGTGACTCGTGTTATCTATGACTCGCATATCGTCTACGATAACCCATTAATGCTTGCATATACATAATTCACTAGTGTTAAGCTGGCCAAACTTAATACCAGGGATTATTCAATGCAAGACTAATGGCATTAATCAATAGACCGTCATGTGCATAAAGCTCTAATTCTCGTTATTCGAACAAGACCTACTACATGACAGACTCTCAGAGTATGCAATTGAAGCATAACCGGTCCATTCCTCAGGCTCTACAGGAAAGACCGCTCTGATACCATAATGTAACACCCTCACTATTAGAAGTCACGCTTCCGGCTGCGCCACTCTGATAGCAGGAAGTATTACGACTACTTTACATATTAAATACTAAAATAGGAGCCTGTGACTCGACACTGTATCGCTGATTTCTTTGAACATTGGAAGTAAAAACTTTATCTTAAAAAAAACAAACAAGCAGGCATAGATTCATATGCAAGACTCCTTACATAATAACTCAATATATTATATATATAAAACATACAATTCCTATCCCTCTTACAAACTTGTAATAACAAAGACGAGGGAAGAAAATAATCTAAATAATACAACAGCATATAAACCAAACGCAGTATAACTCTTCTTAATGCTTCTTCATCCAGTTCCTGAAAAGGTAAAGCTATAGGGGGTGAGAACCTAACCACACGGTCTCACCATGAAATTTCAAAGTTGTCATAAGAAGATATTTAATAAGAAAACTGTTCTCAAGCTCAGTGATTATCATTGCTTTATGAATCTTTTAGAACCCATAGGAAATCGTTCAAAAACTTTTTCAAAGAAACAATGTTTAATCTTTCGAAAATTCAAAAACATTTCCTTTCTTATAAGAAAATCTCAATCAGAAACTAACCACGCAATCAAACAGCACAGTCATCAATTCAGCACCAAAGTTCATTCTCAAATGTAGCACACCAGGACAAACACAAGCAAGACAGACAAGGAAAGCACAAGTAGGTAGCAATTACAGCAAATAGTTCAAGTAGCAGTTAAGAACAGTTTAGCAATTAGACAAACCAAAACAAGTTCAAACCCAAGCAAAACATACAAATGCATATGATGCATGCCTGTCCTATGGCTGATGAGGCTCATCTGTCGGTTATCCAGCCAACCCGACAAGTCTGAATTGTACTTAGACTGTCCCCCGACGTGCATCCCCAAGAGTCTATGCATAGCTTTTTCTCAAATAATCAATATTACTCAATGGGGGTAACATTCCCAGGAATTTATATAGTACCCGGTCACACACTTACGTCGTAGGGTCAACAGAATATCGAGTTTTCAACCCAGTACACGTGGTGGCAAGCCACGACACTTAATCCAGGGAACCTCGTATCTCAGATATTTCAAATTCATAAGCCATGTGAATAATTCAAAGTTCACATCTCAACATTCTCAACATCATAATCGTTCATCAATCCAAATCTCATTTCCAAGTTCATTTCAAAAATCATATTTCAAATCAATCCTCATCATCCTTCTTTCCGTTTCGTTCACTAACAATTCTCAATCCAAAACATAACTTTTTCTTTGATAAGTGAAGTAATCTTAAATAATATAATGCTTAAAACTAAACCTTTTAAAATAACTACTTCAAATGAAACTTCTAATTTTATAAAATTTTGGTAGCATCTCCTCTAAAACTCGGATTCTGCCACCCTTTTCGGGTCCCATCCAAACATTTCTCAAACCCTTTCCAAACCTCAATCATTTCCAAGATTCATCTAGTTCCAATATCAAATTATTTTCAAAGCGAATCAGTGCCCATAATAAATCTCTTTTTAAAATCAAACCATCTCAAATACTAAATCATTTATAAAGTCACTAACTCAAAATTAAACCATTTCCAAAGCCAATTTCTTTACATCATCAAAAATAGCTTCAAAACCAAGAAAAGCCATTTTTCATAATAATCAACTAAATAACCTTTCAAACTAATTTCTTTTCAGAAATCACAAACTACTCAAGCAATCAAGCAATCAGTCATTCAGTCCAGCAAACAACCACATTTAGAAGACAATTATAATCACAGGCATATGTTCTCTCACATTAATATCTATTTATCACAACTCTGTAATATAAATTAGATTTTAAGAAAAACCCTACCTCAAAGAATCAAACCCGCAGCGATTTTAACGCGACAAACCCTCTTTTCACCTTATTCTGCTGCAGCTACGTTATGATTCGTATTCCAAGCTCTGCTAGTGAAGAAGAATGGCAAGCGAAAGTAATAATCGCAAACACAGCAGCTTTAGCTAACAGCCAGAATAAACACAACCAAGCAAGGCAAAGAGAAACATTACGCACTAATAAAATAGAATCGAAATGGAGCATTATGGCAAGATAAAGTACAATAGAATTTGTCCTACCAGAAAAGAAACAAGAGAATGGGGAACGGAGAAACTATAGCTTCGACAACATTTCCTTTCAACAATTAGAACGACGAATAAGGGCACAGCCAAGCAGAAATAACAAGCCAGTGGCGGCAGTAGCATTAATCTGAATAATTAAGGCAGCAGAGACACCAACAATAATCAAAACAGTGAAACAAAATAGAAGTGGAACAGGGTTCAAGAAAGCAGAAATAGGGTTACCGGTGAATCTGGCCCGGTTCGGCAACAGCGTAGGCAAGGCTTCTCTTTAGTGGTGAGACGCGGCGGAGGCAACCCTGGCGACAGCCAGGCGTGGCGGTGGCTGAAGCTTCATCAACGGTGACTTGGCAGTGGCCTGAACGGTGACGGCAAGGGGTGAATGGCGGCGATTGGGCGACACTGGCTCCGACGGCGCGCAGGTCTCCTTCTTCCTCCTCTCTTTAATCACGTCACTTCCTCTCTCCGCGGCGGTGTCACGGCGGCAGTGATGGGCTTTAGCGGCGGCGAATCGCTGGCGACGGAGGTCCAGCAGTGGCGAACGGCTTCTGCTCGACGGCGGATCTGAAGATGATAGCACGCGGTGGTTGCAGCGGTGTTCAAGCTTCAGCTACGGCAACGAGGATACACGGCGGTGGCTTCTCCCTCCCCGTCCTGACTCACGCTCGTCTCTCTCTCATGGCTCCCTCCACAAACGCCCCCTCGTCACGGTCCGACAACGACGCGACGGCGGCGGCGAGGCCCAACGCGCCGGCGCGGTCGTCTTCTCCGCCCTCCTCTGCTCTCCTCGTTTCCCTTCTCCCTTTTTTTCTTTCTTCTTTTTCCTGATTTTCTGAAGCTGAGGAAAAGTATGGCGGCGCTGAGATAAGGAGGAAGGGGGAAAATGTAATAAAATTAGGGTTAGGAGAGTGAGTTTGGGAATTTTGGCTAATTTAGGGTTTTGGTAAAAATTAGGTATAGGGATAGTTTGGTAATTTTAATAAAATTGGAGCATAAAGTATTAATATTTGTAAAACTAATTTAATCTCTAAAATTACTTTAAAATATTATTTGTGGTATAAAAGTACTAATTGATTCTCAATAAATTACTCTAATTGAAAATCCATGATAATATAATTAATTTCTCTTTATCTTTAACTTAAAGTATTAAATAATATAAATTAAATTATCTAAAATCAAATCATATAAAATTCTTATTATTTCATAACTACCAACTTTATAATTTAAATATAGAAAATAATTTAATAATTATAAAATTAGGTAAAATTCTATTTAATTTTCAAAACCTGATTTAATTTTTGATTTAATTAACTTTAATAAAATAATTTCTGAGAATAAAATTTCTAATGAATAAATGAATTAAAATTAATTCATAACAAGATTTATTTGAAAATTCTAGGTCTTACAAATTTTATCCAGGATGACGCACTTTTTGCACCACTCCTTACACTGTGCTAGTGTGGAGGTGCCCATAGACGTGGACTGTGAGGAGTCCGACAAAGAATATGTTGCCGATAGCAATGGGGGTGGTTCTTCTGATGATGATGAGGATGAGGACTTCGTACCAGAGACTCCGGTAGGTGAATCAGTTTGGTATCTTCTGCCTGTCCCATAAAAGATTTTGGAGTTATTAGTTGTACCCAGCCACTATCACACATTGGATCTGGACGCGATGCACAAGGTAACTCTATTTTTTTCAATATGAATGGGGACGATTACAACACAGGGAGTAAAGTAGAGTTTCGGATTAGTCATAGATTCAGAAGCAAAGAGGCAGTCATGCAAGGTGTGAAGAATTATAACATTTAGAGAAGTGTTGAGTACCAAGTTGTGGAGTCAGATCAGTTAAAGTACCATGTGCATTGTAGGCAATTTACTGATGGATGTCCTTGGAGTCTCTGTGTCACCCTCCGACAGAATCTCGGATATTGGTAAGCCTTGCTTTATATTGTAATTCATTATCTTATTTATCGTGTTTATTTTGGTTAGAATGTCGATCGATTATATTTTAATTCGTTAGGGAGGTACGTAAATTTAGCAGATTGCACACCTGTTTAGCCCCACCATGTCTCCGGATTATCGATAGTTGAACAACAACCTCTATTCTATGCATGCATAATAATACTGAATCTATAAAAGTACTATAACTATAACATTATATGGTTGTTTATTTAAAACAGGAAAATGACAACTAACCTCGAAGTCGATCGCTCTCGCGATGTGCCAGTCGCATTCAGGCGGTTGATGTCACCGTCTCGTGCATCTGCGCGTGCTATAATATCTGAGTATCTCAAGAATAGAGAAGGAGAAATGAAGCGAAAGGGATAATGAAAGGGACATTTGAGGCACTATAAACAACATCCTTATATAGGGTCAGTCATACTTATCTCGTTTAGAGTGTAAACGATTTAAGTTTGAATATAGATAAGCCACATTTCACAACACGTGTGCAAACATGATACATGTAACTCATGATATGGCTTATCTCGTTTACAATGTAAATGAAATAGACTCAAATTCAAATCGTTTACATTGTAAACAAGATAGGTAAAAAGATGAAAATTGATAAAAAAAAAATTATAAATTATCTATTTTAATAAATAAAACATTTATTTTAATTATTTAAAAAAATTCCCTAAAAGGTGAATAAGTGAATCATGATTGATTGGTAGGGTTTTTTTTTTTTCCAATGTGTTCATAAGCAAGGTTCAAACTTCTAATTAGATATTTAAGAACGAAATCAGCTAAGTGCTACTTGATTATTGATTGGTACACTTTATATAAAATAAAATGATAAAATTTGTTTTCCATAATATTTGTAAAAAGTTTATGATTTTATTTGTTTTTAAAACTACCATCAGCATAATACAGCTAATTTTACCCCTTTCATTTTTTTTCTTTCCCTCTCACCATTACTATTATTATTACTGCTATTACCACCACTATTATTATTACCACCACCAACACCATCATTGTAAGAATGGAAAAGTTTATTAGTTAATTCTTTCAAATTAATTTGAATTGAAGAATTAAACCGCCCAATAAACAACTTTTTTTCTTTTTAATAATAGAGGGTAACAATAAACTTAGATATGAAGGGTCCATAGAGTGAAATAGTGAATCTTTATGTATTCCATGGAACTTCCCACGACAGCTCCAATGATAAAGCTGTCACAAATAATTAAGAATTTGCCCCAAACACAAGTTTTATTATTTCTATTTTTTGCCACCATTTCAACTTAGATTTACAAATTTCCCACAAATTGATCTCCAAATTAATCATTAGATCCAGTTTAATTTTCCCCATAATAATTTTTTCTGGTGCTATTCTTTGACAGTGATTATTCCAGGGGAGTAAAAGGTTATCAGCATTTTTTCAAATGTTTAGAGCAATATAAGTGAATGAAACAGATCAGAAACACCTGTATTATTCCAAGTAGAGGAATCCATAGCTTTTGTAATTGAGTGTGCTTCCTCCAACACCCTTGCAGGATCTATTGAAACTTATATTGTATTTCTTCAGGTATGCACTCGAAAACAATAGAGCAGGTGGGTTTTTTCAGGAGATCTTGAACCATTTCGGTATACTCCACCTTCATGTAAAGAGGTACATTTGCTTAACCTTTAAAACGCGGCAGACCAACTTGAATTGGTTGAGTAGTCAACTCATCTTAACCAAGTATGGGAGGTTCAAATTTGGCGATGTGCATATAACAATCTATTGGCCAGTAGCAAACCCTTATATGGAGTTCAGATTTGTAACGGATTAGTCCTTAACCTGTCGAAACGGGGAATACCATGGCGCAAAAAAAGGAAAAAAACGAAAAACTGTTAAAGGCTTTCAGATTAAACTATGCAACTTGCTGCTTCTTTTTGAAGTTCCTTGCCGATAACACCAGCTAGAAATTCGAAATACTTGGTTAATAATTAGTAATTAAGATTATTGATTGCAATGAAATCTATACTTGCTGACATGCCAGACAAGCGACTTGTTTCATTGAACAGCCATTTAAAATTGAACTATCTTCATCCAGAATAATCATTTTCTAACAGTTTGGAATTATTATTTTGGGGGAAATTAAACTGGATCTTATGATTAATTTGGGGAATAATTTGTAAAAAAATTGTAAATCTTAGTAGTTAAATGGTGGCAAAATCAGAAATAACAAAACTTGTGCTGGGCAGTTTTAATTATTTGTGACAGCTCCAACACTCCTTGGAGTAGTTTGCCAACTCACAAACTCCACAAGAATTATAAATCCATGGAAGTAGAGAGGAGTGGGCAAAGACTATAAAGTATAAACACAACAATGAATTTTCTTTTACATTGTAATTTATATTAAATATTAATATAGTATGATTAGTATCCAATGAAGTGACATTGTACGTGTACCACCGAGTAATATTCCCTGGTTATGCTACCTGCAACTTTCACGACATTGTTCCGGACTCCATCTGGCGATCGTGCGCTCTTCGACAGTGTAGTTAGCCAAGCATGATGGTGAGTCAGCCAAGCATGATGGTGAGTCATCCCTGCTACCATTTTTACTGATGTATAGGACCAACAAGGTCTTTGCAACACTTCCAACTAATCGCGTTGCGCAATGAACATCAGACCATACTCTCAATCTTCCATTTACATCTTTCACGGTCTCCCCATCTGATAAAACAAGTACACCGTACTCTGAATGAACACGAGATGGATGATGACGATACACAACGAAGTCAACACCGTACTGAAAGCCCGACCTCACAACCCAATTTTTCATTCTAAGATGAGAATAAGCCTTGAAGAAATTTGGGAATGTTTCTTTCCTGGACTTCATGTAATGCCATAGGTCTTCATTGGTTCGGGGAATCCGATTGCCACCATTAATCTTCAAGCAATTCATAGAGTAACATAGGAAAAATGCTTCTTCCAAGCTTAATTGAAACCACACTTTGTCCTTTTCAACCGTTCCCACTGGTCTACCAAAGCATGCTTTATCAAGCAACACAATTTGTTCTGCTCCCGCTGCATAGTGAACACTTTTGTTGGACAATATTCCATATGCATCTGATTGAACTAGAGAGGACTGAAGTTCAGATATTATATTTGACATTGGTTCTTTAAGTGCTTCAGCTTCTGCATCCTTTTTAGCTTTTGCATCTTTTCCTTTCCATCTTGGCACCATTTGACCTTAAAAAACATTAAACACATTTTTCAATTGACAATTATTCAACAATCATCATATGTTTACAACAGCTAAGGCAGTTATTTACAGACTAATCAAGTAACTAATACCTAATTATTCAGTAATCATGTTAACAATTACTATAGTTAAGGCCCTTATTTATGGACTAATCAGGTAACAAACTTCTAATAATGCCTAAGAGTGTATCAAATATGAATGTTCTTCTGCATTCTTCTAATATCCATTTTTTTTTGTAAAATAAGTTACTTTACAATTCAACTCTGAATCTTTAATGCAGAGAAGAAAAAAGAGGGAATGACGAAATGTTGGTGTTCAAAGCACACCTCAATATCTTAAGGTCAAGCAATCCTAGCCCTCCTCCAACACCTTCAATAATAAAAAGGTCCAATTATAGAGCTGCAGATCCACCTAATTCAAATCCCGAAGGAATCAAATACATGAGTCAGGATCATTATCAATCATTCAAAATACACAAACAATAATTCAAGATTAAATACTGTATTTCATATTTGCTCTGCGTTTAGCTACACTGTTTTGTTAGTTAACCAGAACAATGATACCAAATTTAAATGAACAAAAATCAGTTCACATTCAGATTCAAGTGACTCCAAAGGGTAAAAAGAATTAAAGAGGGAGAAGCAGACCCGAAGAGAGGGAGAGGGTGACAAGAAGATGGCGAGGCTTGTGCGAATGGCGGAGTGGAGGCTGAGGGAGTCACCAGAGAGGAAGCAGGGAGTAACCAGCGAGGAGTCAAGGGTTTTAGGGGGTTTTTTTTTTTTTGTCACGGGCTTCCAGGCGCAAACGGATGCCCGGACACACCCACCATACCCGAACCCGAAGCAAACAGAATTGTTCCCGTATCCAGTGAGCCTCAAGCCCAGGTCGAGCCCACAGCCATCACCATGTTTTTTAAGCTTTGCTTTGCTTTTCTGACCAAAAATAACACTTAGCTTTGCTTCCTATTTTAGTCCGATTTAAATTTTTTTTTTTAAATCAACCCTACGTGTGATTATATATAAGCTAATGTAACAATAAAATATATATTTTTAAAAATTTTTTAATACTGGCTAATTACCCCTTATTTAATTTTAATTACAACTTAATCTTTTATATATTATTTAATTATTATATTTACTATCTATTTTATAAATTATTATTTTATTATTCATCTATCATATTTATTAACTATTAGAAATAAAAACAACGAAACAGATCTTTTATTAATCGTAAGCTTTCATAAATATTTTGACAATGCGAATCAACGATTTTTTTTGTCCTTGATCCGTTAGATCTCGTGTTCCTTGGTAATTTAATTGATTAGACGTACAATACAATTGATTGAATATCGCACACGGCAATATGAGTTTTCTCAAAATTCAATCAATTGAATTTCGCAAAGCAACAAGAGTATTTTCTTATTCAATCGATTGGTTATGTAATAAAATCGATTGAATTTTGTACGTGATTAAGAGTATTTGAGTATTTAATCGATTGGTATGATTAATGGTTTAACGATTTAAAAAAACTCACATTTTTATGATGAAGTAATGTCATTTTCATTTATTATTTCAACAATCATGCCATACAAATATTATGTCTTGTAAATTATATTTTATTTTATATAATTAATTGTTTATAAAAAAATATTTTTTATTTTTTATTTGTTTGCATTTTATTTATATGTTTGCATATATTAAGGTTATTTCCATTCCTTAGATGTTTGTGACATAAATTAATATTTTTTAATTCTTATGTAGATTTTTTTTTTTAATTTCCTACTATTCTTTAGAGTAATGTGTTTTGCATTGACTAACCCTTGGAATAGAATTCTCTAAAAAATGGGATATTGAGGAGATGGATAAACGATAAACAGAAGCTATGAACAAGTTGATAATCAAGGAGATTGATAAACGATTACAATGGTAGAATTGGGTAATTGAAAAATAAATTGATGATAGATTATTCACTAATTGTTAATATTAATATTGAACTATGATATCTAAATCAAAATAAGAACTTAAAAGGTTCACCAAAAAAAATAAGAACTTAAAAAATTGAAGATGGAATTTTAACGATAAGATAGATGAATATTAAGATAATAATTTATAAAAAAAGGGCGAAAAAAGTTATAACGGCTTAATACATATTGCAGTTCTCAATTCAATCGATTGAATACGAAAATACCTTTAATCACTTATAAAATTCAATCGATTATGTATCAATTAAATTTTGATAAAACTCATTCTACAGCATAATTCGATTGTTTTCTTGCGTTTAAGGACAAAAAACTCATTGCATGGCCAAAATATATACGAAGGTCACGATTAATGAAAAAATTATTTCATTGTTATTTTTGTTTCTAATTATTAATAAAATAATAAATAAACAATAAAATAATTTATAAAATAAATCGTAGATTTAATAATTAAATAATATATAAAAGATTAAGTTGTAATTAAAATTAAATAAAAATTATTTAATAATTATTAAAAAATTAAAAAAAAATGTTTTGTTACTAGAGCATTAGATAGTCCAAACGTTCTAGGACCATCGAATCTTATGCGTAAGTAATTATCGGGAATTTGAATCCTACATTGCACATACAACAATCCATTAGCCCACAATAAACCCTTAATGAAACTCAGATCCATAGTTCTTGGCCTATTGAATTGGGAGATACTATAGAAAAAGAAAAAAATATAAGCTAAGGTGACCACATCCTTCTTGATTAGAATGGAAAAACAATCTCATTAATATAATAAGCAATATCGGATATCATATTCTGGTGCTCAAATTGATTTAATTAGTTAGTCATTACCTATGTATGTTCATCACAGGCAACATTTGCAATATTAGATCTATAATATACATGTGACTGAATACTAAAAAAGCTTTAGGACCAAAGGCCAATTAACACAGCACATCTAAATGAACAGGCTCGTCATATCTAAATGATAGTAATAATAACAAATGCCAATTAACACAGCACATCTAAATGAACAGGCTCGTCATATCTAAATGACAGTAATAATAAAACATTCATGTTTTAAATAGGCTACAACTCTACAAGTTGGCTAAAACTGGCCAGATATGTAGCATTACTGGAGTCCATCCACATACTACGGAAATGGCACTTGTGCATTACAATTAAAACCAATAAACCCAACAAGTTCTGAAACTAACTAAAAATTAGTTCAACTAAACTAAGCTTTTACCAATTCAACTATACAAAAACGCTTAGTTCCATGATCAATTCAATAAAACATTCACGTGACCAATCCATACTATGTGATTTCTAACCATTAACTTTCTCTTGTCAGGATCCTAGATATGAAAAGAAAGTAAACTATAGTACAATGTCTTTTTTTTCCAACACAGAAGAAATTGCAATCTGCTATTATTCGTCTGTAAGTTCAACACCGTCAAAACCATTACTATTATCCTGATCAACCAAAGATTTGCCTTTAGGTTTAGAGGATTTGCTAGGTTTTGATGGTTTCTTTATTTTTTCTGCCTGTAACTCCAACACCTTCTCAGAAGGTTTCCGTTTTCTTTTAACACGTGCACCACCAGCATCATCTGCAAAAGAAAATTTAAGTGCCAAATTCCTAAAATGCAAAAGTCTATGTAGTTTACGCAAGCGGGGTTCAAAATTTCAAGACGTATAGCCAAATGAAACGAGACGAAATAAATTTAACTGCAGGTGTCACAATTTTTCTTGTCGAAATAGCAATTTTAAGCAATCTAAAATACACATCTACAAGCATAAGGGACGATTTTACCTTCAACTGGACTTGAGGCTTGATTCGGCATATGTCCATTTGGCCCAGCTTCTTCTGAAAGTGGGGATCCAGTGTTGGTACTGTCCACTAGCTTTGAAGAACTTTCTAGACACTTATCTTGTTCAGGAACATCACGACTGGGAGTTGCTGGCAAGAAACATAACTCTTCTTGAGACATATCAGAGTCGCTGAAAGCAGCATCTTCCTCCACCGTTACAATGTCAACAACTTCATCTTCATTAACATCAGAACCTTTTACCTACGTGCATATGAACTAAGGACTAAACAACGGGAGAAGAAAAACGAAAGAGAAGGACAGCATGACCAATAATCTAGCAACCTCTTACCTTCTCGGTTTCAGGAATCAAATCAAATTCATCTTCTCGCTCTACATACTCCTCGTTTTCCTCAAGCTCTTTGAAATCGGGAGCAAATGCACTCCAATTCTCAGTATAATCTTTAGCCCAAATGTAAACTATTCCATTCAAAGAAACAGATACAACAATAGGACGTACAGGATGCCATGCTAAATCAATAAGAGCTTCCTTAGGCCCTTCAAGAATTTTCACAAGATGCCCAGCCCTATCCCAAATGTAAATCTTGTGTTCTCCTTTGCTAGCAGAACCCCCGACAACCCACTCACCATCACCACTGAAACAGGGCGCTTTCCAGTGCACCTTTGTAATTGAATCTTGAAATTCCCGAAATAAAGTTAAGCATTTTGTTCCTACAGCCTTCAACTTCTCAACTCCATCAAGATCGTTGAAGTTCTTATTAAGGTCATCAAGTGCCCTTACTTCCTCTTTCAAGGGAAGAAGATTTTCATAGATCCTGATTACTCGATCATTTGAGTTTGTAAGTAGATACTGTCCATTCCTGCTGAACACAATGTTCTTCACTACAGAACCACCAGAGATAGGAACCATGGCACGCACTTCACCATCTTTATGATCAATTACAAGAATTTCCCCTTTTGAGTTCCCCACATAAACCAGACTGCCATACTTACTAAAGCAAGCAGCAGTTGGTGTGAAGGAGGTAATTCCATCAGAACACTTGTTACGCGATGGAAGGTTTGGTCCATTGGATATCTCTGAGACAGAAACTTTAAGTGAAGTTGTGTTGCCTGTATTCAAATCAA
The DNA here is from genome assembly GCF_003086295.3 of Arachis hypogaea. Taxonomy (NCBI): domain Eukaryota; kingdom Viridiplantae; phylum Streptophyta; class Magnoliopsida; order Fabales; family Fabaceae; genus Arachis; species Arachis hypogaea. The sequence goes on from NC_092051.1 coordinate 142,574,215, forward strand.
CAATCATTGGAGCACACGAGAGAGGGCATGCTAAGCATAGAGACGGCATAGAGGAACCTGGATGAAGACGGGCTTGTAGAGAGGTTTGTTGCAAGACTATTCTTGTCATTCTTTTACCGCTCAAAACATCCCATAATGATAACGATTTGTCGGCAGCAGATACAAGAATTCGATTACCGCACTTTGACCAACAGACACTGGTTATGGGAGAAGAACATTCATTATCCCGAAGCTCTTTAGCAACTCCCCGGGTTTCAAAATCCCAGACAACACAACTTCCATCATTGCACCCAGCTGATTCAATTAAAAAAAATAATAATAAAGAGCACGTAAGTTGACGACACATAGTATCTCCAACTAGTAATAATTGTGCCCCCACTTTCATGTAAAAATTTGCACGTGAAACTCATTTTGGTAAAGTTTAACCCCAACCAAACATGCCATAAAAGTTCAGCAGTAGCGGTAATATTTACCAAAACCAAAATCACTAAATAGACACGCCATCAATACACAATAATAGATTAAACCAGAACAAACATTACAGCCTGCAAATAATTATAGCAGATGCACCTCTGCCCTTACTGAATGGTATGAAAAATTAGGAACTGTAGAGCGTAAAATACAAAATCTAATCGTTATACAGCTTGCTTTTTATTTTAATAGTGGAGGTAGGTCAAATAAATTTGATATTTTAATCGCACTATTAATGGTATCCCAACAAGCAGTTAATATAACAAAAGCCAATCATCAATAGTAGAAGTTTAAACTTTATACAAGACAATACCATCAGAAAATCCTGAAGTCATGATAGTCTACAAATGTTCAACACACCATAAGTTCACAGAAACTAACATTCTAAAAATTATATCAGGAAGGCTCTTAAGCAAAACACACTAATTGTGTTTGCATTTAGAATGGAGTAAACAAAAAGGTTTTAATTTTATTAATACATTATGTTTGGTTAACCAGTGACAAGAAAGGTAACTTTGGTCAGGGAAAATTTTTCCTAATTTTGAGGGTATATCTAATACCATTGAAGAACCACACCCCAAAAATTAGCTATCACAAATTCACAATTAGAGAACCCAATGCCTTATAAACCCTCCTGTGAATCCCATACATGCATTTTTATACTAAAGTTCCATATATTTCAATTGGATCCTAATTCCTAACAACCCACCAGGATCCCTAGACATAGCACCCATGCTAATGGTACTGAACCTCCTTCAACTCCTGGATCCTAGCATCCCATCATGAGTTCTAGAGAGCAAAGAAACTGCTGAAATTGTGGCATATTAGGAAAAGTTGCTGCTTAGCAGTGGGCAAAGCACTTGAGCATATTAGGATTATCAGGTAGAAACCTAATCTATTTTTCTTTTTCTTTCTTTACTTTCTATGTGTAAATTAGACCACACAGGCATATCAAGTCAATTACAGCCATAATTACATGGGTATTAATCTGCAAATATCTCTTAAGCTTGTCTTTATTATGTAATTAATCCATATAAAGAGGGTTACCAATAATATAAGTTCTCAACACAAAGTTACCAGTTGCAAAGCAAAATGCACTCATAAAGTCCTGCCAATTATTTCAAGCCAATAACATGAATTACAAACAAGCCAAACTACTAAAATTAAGCATAGACTCTCCACCCTTAAATCCAATGATTACTATATCTCACCCCAACATAAGTTGAAATATGTTATTCTATTCTTCTGAACAACTAGAGAAAAGTTACTTGATCACAAAAGTTCCATTCAAAAGTGACAAACAGTTCATTTGTAAAGGCAATTCAAGTATAAAATAAGAGTATTAGGCTTTTTTAAACAGTTCATTAGTGTGTTTACCAGCAAGAAGGGTACCGCGGCGATTGAAGGCAATACATTTCATACAGCCATGCTCCAAATACTCCTCAATCACTTCGGGGAAGTCTCCCTGCAACGGATCTTCAATACATTCACACAATAATGGTTTCAGAAAGAAGGGACAACTAAGCAAACAAAAACAAAAATTAAAATATAAAAAAAAAGCATAGACACAACAGAATCACCACTGTCTTTTTTAGCCGCACCAACCCTTAATTTGTTAATTTCCGGGCATAGTTTACAAAGTTCAAACATCAACTTCGAAAATAGAAGAAAAATATGTTTATGACAAATCATCAAAGTAAGGTAGCCAGGGGGGAAAAAAGGGAAAATATAGCTGAAACAAGTGAAAAAGTCCTCAGAACTCAATGAAGTGAAGAACGAGAGGAATAAAAGGAAGAAAACTAACCAATAATGGGCGTGTTCATTGTTCCACGAAATTCAAAGGTACATTGAGGAGGCCGAGGAGCCAACAGCAACTTTGAGGGGTCTTGCTCCGACAACAGCACAAACTCTTGTGCCGGCAACAACAAACAAAGGCAAAACAGGTTAAGGCTGCAACGATTCTCACGATGATCAGAAGGTGCTGCCTTATTATACTGACAAAGGAAGTGAAATAACATGAGAAATCAATCTTCCTAAAACAGTGGAATTGAAATCAGACCCAAATAGGTGTGTTTTAGGCTTTTGGCATTCGATAGTGTCCTCACCTAAAGTTGTAATACCCGTTGGATTAAAAGTAAAACACATTGCTCAATGCTATTTCAACAAACAACCAGTAATTAGAATAATCTACCATTTTCAACCATGAACTATTTAGGTGAGGGTAAAGTGTGTATTTTCTCGTGACAAGTACCCTAATGCCATGGAATACTTTGCTCAACATCAAAGTTTATCATCAATAACAACACAGCAACAGTAACATCTAAACAGAAGCAACAGCAACAAAAACTCAACATCACAGCAACAAAAGCACAAAGAACACAACAAATTACAAAAACAGATGAGGCAATAACAACTCAACAACACAGCAAGAAGAGCAGAGCATGTGATCAAAGGACAGAGGACCTACCGGAACTGAGGCAGCGGTGGAAGAAGAACACAGCCGAATCAATGGACAACACGGCGCAACGCACGGCCGCGACGGGAGGCGCCGGCTCAATGAGAGAGAGGAGAAAGACGCTGATGCGAGAGAGGAGGGAGAGGAGTGTGGAGAATGGGTTGGGTGGGGTTATGGTTCGATATCGGCTTTTTTCAGGACTCGTTTTGGTCCGAGCCAATTTTTTTGAACCAGAACAACGGTTTTAGGACGCTTTTCCAATTCGAAACCGGTTCTTGAAAGGAACCATTATATTCTAAGGACCGAATTAAGAGAGCAGTAGAACACGAAAATAGATTCTCTCCATTTTTTTATTTGAGAGAATAAAAAATAATTTTTTGTAATTAATTTATAAATAAAATAAAAAAAATAAAAAATTACATTAAAAAAAATTTAAAAGGATTTATTTCCGTAACACACTCCTTCCTAATTTCATTTGGCTTTTAGAACAATGATTTTGACCAAGGTTCTGAAAACCGGACCGGTCATCAAACCGTTTTAGTCACTAGTTCATTGGTTTACTGGTCCAATTGGTCTAACCGTGATTCAACCGGAAAAACCGTTTCATAATAAAATAAATAAATTATAAATAAACATCCTAAATATCTTTCAAATTTAAAACCCTACATAAAATATCACCAACTAAATGTAATTAATCATCAAAATATGCAATAACTTGCTGCAAATTTGTTGACAATTAACATAATTATACTTCCATTAAAAATATCTGGATTGAATTACAATGCACAAGTTAAAGATAGAGAATATTGTCTTAATGTAGATAGGTCAAAAAGTAAAACCAAAAATGATAGTGTTGCACAATAAACACACAACAGAGCCCGAAACAAACACACAACACAACAGAGGCTGAAACAAAAACACAACAAAGCCTGAAACAAAAAGAATCCAACACAAAGGAGTGGTAGCAAGTCGGCGGAGATCAAGAACAGGGACAGTGCAACCAAACAATGAAAACAGAATTTTGTTTATATAACAAAACAATCAAAACATGAATCATACAATCACTAATTGCAAATTTTTTCTTCATAAGAACAGAACAATGAAAACATGAAGCATATAATAAATCAAAAGATCACCAATTGCAAATCTTTTAATAAGAACAGAAGTTAGAACAGTGAAAAATGAAGAAAGATTAGTAGTTTTCAACCCAATTTTAACAAAGCTCATCACAATGATTAACAAAAAAAAAAAGCAATGAAGGAACAGTGAATCAATAACATAAGCAGTGCAAATTCAAGAAACTTTAATAAAATTTAACTACAGAAACAGACAGTAAAGCAGTAATAGAGTTATCAATTTAAAATTTATCATCAAATACATTCAGTGAGCAAAACCAATCAACCAAGTACTGACTGGGCATTCGGAAAAAAAAAAAAAAAGAATCAAAAGAACATTTAAATCACAGCAAAAACACAACAACAATGGGAACATTTAAAACAAAGCAACCCAAAAAAAATATAAAAATCACCATTGCTGAAAACAATGATTTGATCCGTGTATGCTCAAAAAATTAAAAGCTAAGCTTACAGGAAAGTGAAGAATACCAAAACCAAAGAACCTTCAATCACAGCTTAAATCAAGAACAGAAAATCACAACAAAAACAAAAAAATTAAAAGTAACAGAAGAACAACAGAACAACAACACAAGAACAATTAGCAAATTAACAAATTCACAATAACAGTTAAAATTTACCAGAAGAACACTAATGCAAGTGGAATCATCATGCTAATATGTTTTCTGCAAAGATGCTATTTGTGCAGCTAAAATTTTCTAATTACTAAGATCCAATTATTCTAATTTCACATGCAATCAACTTACTAAGTTTCTAAAAGCTAGAAATTATAAAACCAACCAGAAATATGGTTAAAGCATTTCATCAAACATGTTGAGTGCAGTAAAATTAAAACAAAATAAGAGAATTTAAAGCTTAGTATCAATGTGATAGAGAAGAGAACATAATTATTGTAACTTTAATTCAATCTATGAAATAATCCAAACCACTACCAAATCAAATAGTTACTTATTGTAATGGAAATCATAAGTTGCATAGTTTGAAGCAGAGTATTGGTGTTGTGTGAGTGTATTGTCTGGTGGCGGGTTTAGGGAACTCACGGCGGCGACAAAAGAGAGCAGTTCAACGGCTAGGTGGAGCGCGCGGGTTGGTCGCAGTGTTTGAAGCAGAGCAACGTGGCTTCCAGCCGAACACGACTGCGAACTCGAACGGTGAACGGCGAGCGAACGTGAACGGCGAAGAACGCGAACGAAGACGACAGCTGAACGAAGACGCGAACGTGAACGGCAAACAAACGGCGACGGATGCGCCGCTGAGCAGACAAAGACGACGGACGCCGAGGTCGAGGAAGCAGCCGCGATCGGTGACAGCGAACAGGGGTTGAAGACTTGGATCACGAGGGAAGCTAGATAGACGGACGGATGGCGAACTTTGAGTGCGACGGACGCGGCAGTATGCCACTCCTTGCGGCGGTGGTGCAGGCTTACAGTGCTAGGGTTTTTTGGCTGGGGTTGTGTGATTTGATTTCTTTCTGAATGAAAGAAAGAGAGGGGGGGAAAGGGAGAAAGAAACGAAGGAGCTTCCGTTTTTGTCTAAACCGGCGGGTTCCGGTTCGGTTCAACCAGCCGATTCTTGTCTGGTTCAACGATTTTTCACCAATTTTTTAAACGGCGGTTTTATATGTCTGATCGGACTGCTAATGTTGCCGGTTCGAAGTTGAACCGATCCGGTCCGGTTTTCAGAACATCGATTTTGACACAATCCCATCACCAACACCACCATTGGAAGGACAACCATAAAAATCAATCGATGTGCATTATCTATCTTATTGCTTACAATTACAAGTTACATCACAAAGATCAATTAATTTTGTGTAAAACCTAAATAAGAGGTTCATAACTCGGAGGCTGGCTCATATTGTAAATATATCTCAAATCTAGATTTATTATTTTTTCAAGACTTTTTTTCAGTTTGTTTATGAGTTCAACAAACTGGCAAGTTTATTTAAAGACTTGATTCATAAATTATAATTCAAAATAATAAATAAATTAAAAAATTTTAAAAATTATTAGATATATTCTAAAATTTATAAATCATAATTTATTCATATAAATCAATATTTTTTTTGAAATCAAACAGCTCAACACAATAGTAGTGGAGCGACCAGGTTACATAACTAAAAACAAGCGGACCTAACAAAAATAACTACACAAACCGTTCCTATGTCATCTCCGGCATAGCCATCAACAACTAAAGAGATCCCTACCACTCCACTCGTTAGTACTACTCGAAGATATGTTGATGATTTCTTCAACTCCTTTCCTTGTGTGCTGAAAAATCCGTCTATTTCTTTCCAACCATAAGTTCCAGACGATCGCGCAGAAGCACCTCAACCGGTGATTACGCTCTTCCATCCTTCGCGGTTCTTCTGTCCAACTAAGAAAGTGTTCTTTCATCGATCCCGGGTAAGACCACCGTCGGCCAAAGGCTAAAATCCAAGCACTCCATACCTGCCATGCAAAGATACATCCTAAAAACAAGTGATGTACATCCTCCACCCCGTTGTTACAAAGGACACATGTAACATCTTCCTGGCTGATAATTTCAAACCGGCTCAACCTGTCCTTTGTATTCACTCTTCCTATCAGAACAAACCAGACAAAGAGCTCCACTCTAGGCGGAACCAGCCCCTTCCAAATAGTCATGGTGAAGCTATAGCTGGTTACCTCCGCTGGGATCAGTTCCTCCTGCATCACCTGCACAAATGAGTTAGTTGTAAAAACACCTCGCCTATCATATTTCCACACCACTCTGTCCTCTCTGTTATGAAATAATTTCACAGGTCTCAAAACCTCATGTAATGCACTCAGTGATTCCAACTCCCATTGGAAGAGTTCTCGCCTCCATTGGAAGTTCCAAATCCACTCAAGCCCATCCCAAAAACCACAGTCCCCTATAACGGATCCACACTGGTTTGAAACAGAGAAAAGCCTCGGGAACCGAATCTTCAGAGGTCCATCAATCACCCATGCATCCTCCCAAAAACGTGTCCGATGCCCATCTCCAACCTCCATGGACAGGCCTGCGACCATCTTATCCCTTAGATGTTGGTTCATAATGTGTAACTGGCAAATATCCTTCCATGGTCCTCCTCTAGTAGGCGGTTCTTGAGTCGACAGAGGCTCATTGGGGTTTAGATTATGACAAGAAACTACAACTTTTTTCCACAATGGGCAATCTTCCTTTGCAAATCGCCACCACCACTTAAACAACAGCGCTGTGTTTCGAACCATAGCGTCCCCTACTCCCAGTCCACCTAGTTTCTTCGGCGTCTGGACCACTTCCCACCTTACTAATGCCATACCAGTCCTTCCCTCTTCTGAGCTCCACAAGAATCTTCTCTGTAGCGAAATCAATTTCTCAGCAACAGCTTTCGGCATCTTGAACAAGCTCAAATAGTATACTGGCAGACTGTTCAGCACAGATTTGATAAGTACCAACTTTCCGGCTTTGTTTAGCACCTTAGCCTTCCACAAGCTGAGTTTCTCCTCCACCTTGTCTATGATAGGCTTCCATGTCTTCACCAACCTCGGATTAGCTCCTAGAGATATTCCAAGGTATTTAACTGGAAGAGCATCCCCCTTACAACCCAGTAGGTTATACATACGCTCGACCCATTGCTCGTCACAATTAATTGGAATCAGGCTGGACTTATCAAAATTGATACTCAATCCTGACATCAACTCGAAGAATCGCAGAAGTCTCTTGTAATTCTTTATAGTCTCTTCCTCTGGTGGGCAGAAGATGATAGTGTCATCAGCAAACTGAAGATGTGACAATGGTACCCTATCTCTACCAACCTGCAGCGGTGATATACGACCATTCCTCACTGCCTCTCCAATCATTCAATGCAGCACATCCACCACCAGCACAAATAAAAACGGAGACAGTGGGTCACCTTGCCTCAAACCTCTTTCCATGTTGAAAGGCTTAGATGGCAAGCCATTTATCAGCACCGACATAGACGTAGTGGCTACACACTCCATCACCCATGCTCTCCATTTATGCCCAAATCCCATTTTCTGCAGCACAATGTTCACAAAGCTCCACTTAACCCTGTCATATGCCTTTTGGAAGTCAAGCTTGATTAGTGCAGCCTCTTTTTTCCTCAGTTTAAGCCAACTAACTGTTTCACATATATAAATCAATATTTAATTATTTATATATTATAATCATACTTACAACTAAATTACAATCCATATAAACACAAATTCTTTTTTCATAAACAAAAAACAAATGAAACTAGAATCTTAAGTCTTGACTGCTCTTTTTTTTTGTGTTTTGTATTGAGTTTATTATGAATAAATAATTAAAAATTTAACCTAAAAATAATTTATTTTTGTAAAAATAATATTTTAACAAATCAGTCTAACAAATTTTATAGGTTTTGTTTAAAGTATTTTCAATCTTATTCTAGCCGAAAGAAATAATAATATTGGGTAAAAAACAGAAATAAGCTAAGGGAGAAAATAATTTACGTGAATAAGCCAAAACGAAAACTGCTTCATGAATCCACTAACGCACATATATATGTAGTTCGAACCAGCTTGGTTCAAACTCCATTTCTACATAATTCGAACCAGCTTGGTTCGAATTATACACAAACATATGCACACACTAATTCGAACCAGTTTGGTTCGAATTACACACAAACACACGTACACACTAATTCGAACCAGCTTGGTTCGAATTACACACACAGTAATTCATGGTATAATTCGAATTATGCTGTTAAAAAATTAATAATTTATTAAAAAAATTATTAAAAAATTAATAATTTAAAAATTAAAAAAATATATATTTTATTTCATACGTTAAAAAAAAGCTAACAAAATATTTAATTACGAGACTTCTTTAAAATATTAATGAGCTATCAATTCGAATTCCATACAATACTTTTCTGTCCATTTTTAATAGTTCATGAATATTTTTTAATAAATTTTTTTAATAAATTTTTTTAAATTATACTACAAAAAATATTTTATCCTATGCAAAACAATTTTAAAAAATTGCTTAAAAAATGTTAGGAGTATTATAAAAATTTGTAATGTTATAATAACTTAGGTAAATACATGCATGTACTCAAATTTTAAATAAAATATTCTACATAGTCAATAATAATTTAGAATTGAAAGAAAATATTTTATTCCATACAAAATAATTAAAAAATATATTTTATTCTATACAAAATAATTTTAAAAAATGGCTTAAAAGATGTTATGAGTACTATAAAAATCTATAATATTCTAGTGATTTAGGTAAATACATGATAAAAATATTTTTTCTTTAATTTCTAAATTATTAGTGACTATGTGGAGTATTTCTTTAATGTCCTAAGTCATTAGGACATTACAAATTTTTATAGTACTTCTAATATCTTTTAAGCCATTTTTTAAATTATTTTGCATAGAATAAAATATTTTTTGTGGTATAATTTAAATAAATTTATTAAAAAATATTCATGATAATTTTCGAATTCTATACAATACTCTTCTGCCCATTCTTGATAGCTCATGAATATTTTTTAATAAATTTATTTAAATTATACCACAAAAAAATATTTTATTCTATGCAAAATAATTTAAAAAATGGCTTAAAAGATATTAGAAGTACTATAAAAATTTGTAATGTCCTAATGACTTAGGACATTAAAGAAATACTCTACATAGTTACTAATAATTTAGAAATTAAAGAAAAAATATTTTTATCATGTATTTACCTAAATCACTAGAATATTACAAACTTTTATAGTATTCATAACATCTTTTAAGCCATTTTTTAAAATTATTTTGTATAGAATAAAATATATTTTTTAATTATTTTGTATGGAATAAAATATTTTCTTTCATTTCTAAATTATTATTGATTATGTAGAATATTTTATTTAAAATTTGAGTACATGCATGTATTTACCTAAGTTATTATAACATTACAAATTTTTATAGTACTCCTAATATTTTTTAAGCCATTTTTTTTAAATTGTTTTGCATAGGATAAAATATTTTTTGTAGTATAATTTAAAAGAATTTATTAAAAAAATTTATTAAAAAATATTCATGAACTATTAAAAATGGACAGAAAAGTATTATATGGAATTCGAATTGATAGCTCATTAATATTTTAAAGAAGTCTCGTAATTAAATATTCTGTTAGTTTTTTTTAACGTATGAAATAAAAAATATATTTTTTTATTTTTAAATTATTAATTTTTTAACAGCATAATTCAAATTATACAATGAATTACTGTGTGTGTAATTCGAACCAAGCTGGTTCGAATTAGTGTGTGCGTGTGTTTGTGTGTAATTCGAACCAGCTTGGTTTGAATTAGTGTGTATGTGTTTGTGTATAATTCGAACCAAACTGGTTCGAATTATGTAGAAATGGAATTCGAACCAAGCTGGTTCGAACTACATATAAATGTACGTTGGTGGATTCATGAAACCGTTTTCGTTTTGACTTATTCACATAAATTATTTTCTCCCTTGGTTTATTTCTGTTTTTTGCCCAATAATATTCACAAGCAAAAACATCTGTGCATGAATAAAAATGACCAATCAACTTTTCTACAGAATTATATATAAAAATAAATTACATTTATAATTAAAATTTATAAATAATATAATTAAAGATAGTTCTAATTCATAATCAAACTTCAAAAAATAAACTAAACTTGCATTTTTTTTAAGATATGAATAAAAATATAAAAAACACAGTGATAACTGTAATAAGTAATGTTTTGTGTTCATAAAAAATTTAATATTGTTATGTAAATTAAAAGTTTGATATTTTATAATTAAATGTTTAATTATTTTAATAACTGATTCTTTTATAAAAAAATATATCACATAATACATATAAATAATTAAATATAAATAAATATATTAGTGAGTAATTTTTAGTTATAATAGATGTTTTTGGTAATGATAGATTTGTACATTCATACGTATATCTTAATAGTTAATATCTATCTTTCCTTCTTTCTACGCTTTCTCTCTTTTGAGTATTTAATATAATTATCAGGAATTATTGGAATAAAGAGGGCTCATCACAGCTAGAAATGAAACCTTTAGATTACGACGTTTCTTCCCTCTCTATTCAACTGAAGGTTGATATACTAACTTTTTTGTTAGCCAAAATATAAAATAATATGAATGTGATTCAATTAGCTGGCAGAATATTTCTACTGCATTATGCAAACCAAATCCTTGCAAATAATGGACCTAATTAATTAAAGGTAAAAAAGTTTACATTAAAAATTAGGAGAATGTTGTTGTGCACTTAATTATTTTAACTTCATGATTAGTGCGCAAAGCAATTCAACATTTTGAAATTAATACTATAACTTACAAATTCATTATTCATAATATAACGTTCAACAGTATTAGAACATATAGATTTTTAAAGGATTTTGTGATAGATTTATAGGTCTTTAATTTAAGGAGCAAAAGTATTAAGTTTTGGAGAAAATTTTGTAATAAATATATAGATTTGAGAGGAAAAATAGATAAACACTCTAGATTCTCTTGTTATATAGGAGATAATTCACCCTTTCTAATAGGATAATATGAGATTTGTTTATATTTAATTCCATACATAACTATAATTTAACTTATATAAATTAGAGTTAAAATTTCTGAACTAAAATAAACGTATTTTTTTATTATCATATTCTACGTAAAAATCTTAAATCCAACAAATTTTGTTTTTATGAAAAAAATAAAATAACAAATAAAAATAAAATAAGAATTTAATAAAATCTAACAAATGTTGGGAAGCAAAAGGATTTATTTTTAATAAATAAAATAAATGTAATTTTTACCAGAATAAATAATTTAAAAAATAATTACTGATTTAAATTCTCCCGTCTTATCTTGTTTACACTGTAAACGAGATAAGACCCATCAGCATAACACGTATATATCTCGTTTACAGTATAAATGAGATAAGGCCTGTACGCACTTATAAGTAGAAGTCGTTTACAGCTTCATTTCGGGTCCCAATTTGACGTAGTCAACCTCTTCCTCCCCTCTTTTAAGCCTTTTCTACCCTATTTTAGACTGATACGGTGATGGCGCGCCAGGCGAGAAACGACGGAGACATCAACAGGCTGAACGAGACGTCGCATTACGTCAGGGTGGCCGACTTCGAGGTTAGTTGCGTTCTGTTTGTTTAATCTAAGTATATGGCCATTATTGGGGTAGTCCTTAAGTGATAAGAACGTAGTTAAATGATTTAAGGATAGGTCTCTAGGAGGAATTTAGAACTATATTTGCTTGTGCAAGGTTGTTATGACATAATTATTGGTTTGGAACTCTGTTTTTCTTGTGCTAGGTTGTTAGTATTTATAACGTTCTAATTAGGATTTCCTTAGTATAGAATATGTAATTTAGGGACATGTGTAGGCTATAAACATGGAAGTAAGGACTTAAGTAGAAGTAGCTGTAAGTTAGATAGAAATATTTGCTTAACGTCTAATTTCCTATGTATCATGTTAAGCTGATCTAATTTGCAACACTCTCCCATACCTGCCATACAGATGCGTGCCATCTACAGATACAAATGGCTTGCAATGCTTGAAGGTCTCGACACATGACAGAAAAGCGCAAAAAACTTTGTCGAACATGCTGTAGTCGCGTACCAGGAGGTGACCATCGTAGAACGGTTTGACGCGTATGTCACAAATGGTTCCAAGAAAATAGCTCTGCAATGCCTAAATTAGCTTGGGCACCTTGTTGTACGACTCTTTCCAATCTCCGTATATTTGTGCAATTGCCTTCTACTTTGCCATCCACACCTTTCTGTAGGATGGTTTGAAGTGATAGCTTGCCTGGACCGCACCTTGCAAAACCAGAATACTCACAAAAGGGTTGGATTACTATGAAGCACGGACACTTTGTTTAATTGCCGTGTCGGCGTGTCGGACACATTTCGGACACGACGCATGGAGACACTCGTTCGACACGCGTGTCTCCCGTGTCCAAACGTGTCCTATCCAAAAAAACAAAAAAATAAGCCGGACACGGCCCAGACACGGCCGGACACGGCCCAGACACGGCCCAGACACGGCCCAATGCCATTTTGGAACATCAATTTCACTTTCAGTCTTTCACCCTTCACTTTAACAAAAAGTTAAAAACCTAACCTTTCACCTCCACCCCCAAACCCGTCTCTGGCTCTGTGGCTCCAACCCACTCACCCTCTCCTCACCGCCAGTCTACCGCCACCTCCAGCCATCGCCGCCACCTCCGGTCGCCACCGCCGTGGATGTTCATCATCTCTCTCCACACCCACTCACTCTTAATCTCAGCATCTTCTCTTCACTGCCGTCACTTCTTCTGTGGTGCTTGTCATCGCCGTTCGCTGCCGTTCGCTGCTGTTCACTCCCCGGTTCGCCACCTCTTCGTTGCCGTGTTCGCCACCTCTCCGGTCACCACTTCTAACGTGACCGTTGCCCTGCTCTCGTGCTCTTCTGCATCCTCCATTTCAAGTAAGGGAGAATATTTATTTTTCCATCAATCAATTTTCTGGTTCTGTATTTCTATTTTTCTCTGGCCTCTGTGCTTCTCTTTGGTTCTGATTTGTTTTATCATTTTTGTGCTTCCATTTGATTTTGGATTTCTATTTTGTTATGTGCATCTCCTTGGTTTGGTTTTGTTTTGTTTTGTGCTTCTGGAATTAGATATTGTTAGAGACTTCTTTCATAATTTTTTACTGCTGCTATGAGAAGATTAGAAACTAGAAAGTAATAGAAAGACACAGAACTGATAGAAAAAAGACAAGAGGAAAAAAACTGGATTGATTGTTAATTTGTTTTTTAGCATACATAATATGGCAGTATTCAGCACTTATGTATATGAAGTGGAATATGCAGTGACTTGTAAGATTCCTAGAAATCAATTTATTTTGAGTTTTAGTGTAAATGTCTAGACTCTAGATAGCAATTTGTCTATACTATAATTTGTTCTATATGCATTTATGTATATGCTGTTATTATATATATCATGGTTCTAATGCTAATCCTGATTCATAGCTTTAGGTTATGTTTCTCTTCTTAGTAATCATGTTCATATTGAAGGATTATTTGTTAAGGTTTTGTTGTGGTCATTGGTAATTCGCACCTTTTATAATATGTTTTTATTTGTTTCTTTTGTAGTAAACATTAAACAATAATAGCTGGGAATGAACTCAGCTTACTTACACAAATGTTTAGTATTATATAATAATTTTCTTTGGTTTTGTTTTCTCTTAATGCTTTTTTTGGTTCTGTTTTGCTCAAGAAATTGAATTATAAAAAAATAATTTTATTTTTTAAATTATTGTAGGATTGTGAGAGATGAGTTCAGAGAGTGTTCAAAACAATTTTGAAGAAAGTGTTGATAAGCCTTTATGGAAATTTGTAACAAAGAAAGATAAAATTGAAGGGGGCGGAAATCTTGAATTTCAATGTAAATTTTGTAAAGTTTTATTCAGTGGTTCTTATACTAGAGTAAGAGCACATTTATTGAAGATTTCAGGAAAAGGAATTAGATTTTGTGCAAAAGTTACATCAACAAAGCTTGAAGAACTTAAGAAACTTGATAGTGAAAGTACATTGTTGCATGAAAGTAAAAAGGCTAAGTCAATTCCTCTTCCACCCTTATCTAATGCAAGTGAAATTGATTCAAGAAAAAGAAGAGCTACTGGACCTTTAGAGAAAACTTTTAATATGAATGCAAGGGAGACTCTAGATTTACATATTGCTAGAATGTTTTTTTCATCTGGATTACCTTTTCATCTAGCAAAAAATCCGTATTTTGTCAAAGCTTTTTCTTATGCTGCCAATAATTATATTGATGGTTATATTCCTCCTGAATATAATAAATTGAGGACAACTTTGCTTGAGAAAGAGAAGCAACATGTGGAGAGAATGTTAGAACCTACTAAGAATTCATGGAGTGGAAAGGGAGCGAGCATTGTAAGTGATGGATGGAGTGATCCCCAAAGAAGGCCTCTTCTTAATTTTATGGCTATAACTGAAAGTGGGCCTATGTTTTTGAAAGCTGTAGATTGTTCAGATGAGATCAGAGACAAGGATTATGTTGCAAAGCAAATAAGAGATGTCATAAGAGAAGTCGGTCTCTCAAATGTAGTGCAGATTGTGACTGATAATGCGCCGGTTTGTAAAGCGGCTGGTTTATTGATTGAAGCTGAATTTCCATCTGTTTTTTGGACTCCTTGTGTTGTTCATACTCTCAACCTTGCTTTAAAGGACATTTGTACAGCTAAGAATACAGAGAAGAATAATTTTGTTTATCAAGAATGCTCATGGATTACTCAAATTGCTGACGATGTTTCTTTTATAAAAAATTTTATTATTAATCATCATATGAGGTTATCTATTTTCAATGAATTTAATACATTGAAGTTGCTTAATGTTGCTCCTACTCGATTTGCTTCTACTATTGTGATGCTCAAAAGATTTAGGTTGTTAAAGTAAGGCCTCAAAGAGATGGTTATAAGTGAGAAGTGGTCTTCATATAAGGAAGATAATATTGGCAGAGTTGAAGTTGTTACAGAAAAGATTTTGAGTGAAAATTGGTGGCAAAAAATTGATTATATTCTTGCTTTCACAAATCCTATTTATGATGTTTTAAGAAGTACAGACACAGATGCACCTACTCTTCATTTGGTCCATGATATGTGGGATTCAATGATCAAGAAAGTAAAAAGTGCTATATATCTCTATGAAAGAAAAGATGAACAAGAGTCATCGTCCTTCTACGATGTTGTGCACTCAATATTAGTTCAAAAATGGACAAAAAGTAGCACACCTCTTCATTGTTTAGCACATTCATTGAATCCAAGGTAACTTTTTACATTTATTATTTATAACTTTAATTTATAAGTGAAGATAATTGAATCATTATTAATTTATGCTTAAACACTAATTATATAGGTATTATAGCCACCAATGGTTGAGAGAAGATCTTACACGAGTTTCTCCTCATCAAGATATTGAGATCACTAATGAGAGAGTTAAATGCTTGAAGAGGTATTTTCCTAATGAAGAAGAAAGGAGAAAGGTAAACATTGAATTTGCAAACTTTTCTGATGGTAGAGGTGTCTTTGATGATTATGACTCTTTGAATGATAGAGGCATAGTTGATGCAAAGTCTTGGTGGCTAATTCATGGTAGTAAAGCAAAATTTCTTCAACCAATTGCTCTTAGGCTACTAGGGCAACCATCTTCATCTTCTTGTTGTGAAAGGAATTGGAGCACATATTCTTTTATCCATTCCCTGAAAAGAAACAAGTTGAAGCCTAAACGTGCAGAAAATTTAGTATTTGTCCACACTAATCTTCGTCTTCTTTCAAGAAAAACTCCACAATATAATAAAGGAGAAACTATGATGTGGGATATTGCTGGAGATGCTTTTTCACCAATTGATGAAGAAAATGGTGTTCTTGAAGTTGCTCACCTTTCTCTTGATGAACCGGAGTTAGAAAGAGTGACTTTTTCTAATGATGAAGATATCAACCATATATGATGGAGAAAGAATGACTTTAGATAACTTTTTTTTTGTGTACATGTGATGTACAAAATTCTTACTATCTTTATTAAGACATAGGAATTTAGAATTTTATCTTTTGAATACCTATACACTTTAGGAAAAATACATATCATATGGTTGTTTTTGAAAATATCTCTATTAAGACATATCTCTATTTAAATATATTATATTATTAATATATGCGTGTCCCCGTGTCCGACAACTTTTTAAAATCCGCGTGTCGCCGTGTCGCGTGTCGTGTCGTGTCCCGTGTCCGTGTCCGTGTCTGTGCTTCATAGGTTGGATTGAATCAACGGCAATATGACCCTATAGATCAGATTGCTGTCTAACTAACGATGGTCTTGAGACATGGTGGGTACTACACAACTGTGTACTCCGCCAACCCTCCGAACTTCCCTGAACACAACAAAACAGTATTGCTTCAGCCATATCTCAAACCTACTTAATATATCATACAGAAGTACCGAAAAGTACAATTAAAGTTGAACTTACCAGTATCTGAGGTTCTGCCGAAGCGCCCACACGGAGGCTCCATTGACACCCATTGTCAGCTTGACGGCACTGCACATGGTACTTTAACCGGTCCGATTTGATCACCCGGTACTCCGCACTCCTGCGAATATTGTAGTTCTTCACACCCTGAAGCACTGCCTCTCGACTTCTGAACATGTGGCCGACCCGAAACTCTACCCCTCCGTCTAGGTTGTAATCCTCTTCACCCGTGTTAGAAAATGAAGTCCTCTCATGCATGGCGTCCATATCCAGACTATGATAGTGACTTGGCACTGCCGATAGCGCTGGAATTGGATGAGGTGGAGGCAGGACATGGTGCGCCACAGTCTGGGTAGGTGTCTCCGGAACAAACTCATCCTCATCCCCACCATCGGACGAATCACTGTCCGCACTGTTCGCCACGTAATCATCGTCCAACTCCTCCTCACCCTCCTTTGCATCATTCACTGGAATGGCGACATGAATGGACGGTGGTGCAAGAGGTCGGTTGTCCTGTACATAGGTCGAGTGTATGGAACCACCGCAACCACTATGTCCCACCTCGGCGGAAAGCTCCATTACCTGCTCCACCACGATCCTCCGATGAATGTCGAATATCAGTCGCACATGCTCGTCTTTTTGAAGTCGGAATAGCCGAAACTGAAAGATTGCGTTACCCATGGGTGCCACCAACCTATATGCCACCCTTCCGATCTCCCTCACTTCTGTACCACCGAACTTGCTCAATATCAAACTCTTCAAATCCGACAACGTATTCACATGCATGCTGAGTGCGAAACAATATCGGATCCTCACACTCAAATGTCACCCCGTTGTCGCCATTTCTCATACGACAATTGGGATAAACAAGCACAACTAAGTGTGGACTGTTACTGGCCATTGATGCCTTATTTTTGTGAGAAAAACGAGACAGGAAAATGATAGAAAATATTTGTGGAAAATACCAAAAGTTACACATCCTTTTATAGCTACTGCTAATTTGTCTTCTTCTATCTCGTTTACAGTATAAACGATATATATGTATCTCATTTACACTGTAAACGAGATATACACGTGTCATGCTGATGGGTTTTATCTTATTTACACTGTAAACGAAATATATGAAATATTATCTCGTTTACACTGTAAACGAGATAAGAAGGAAAATTTTAAATCGATAAATATTTTTTAAATTATTTATCTTGATAAAAATTATATTTATTTTATTTATTAAAAAAAATCCGAAGTAAAAAGCTAAGATAATAGTATTATTTACTTGAGATGAATATATTTCAATTATAGGAGAGGCAAGTGATGCAACATAACCTAGATCAATTTTGTCTTTTTTCACTCTCATCTAAGAGTCCGTGTTTTTCACTATGATACAGGAGAGATAAATGATACAACATGTTCTTCTTCTTCTTTTCTATAGTTGTTCATTATATTTAAGTGTGTCTTTTCTCCTTTTATGTTTATACTTTTTGATCTTCTGCTCTCTTGTCTTTCAGCTTTCTTCTATCTGTGTCATTCTTCTTCTCATTCATTTCGTTTCTCTCTTTTTTATTTTTTAGTTTTAGTTGAATTAGATTTTTAAACTTAAGTTAGAAAATTGAGTTAAACTTATCATAAATTTTTAAAACAGACTTACAATATAAAATGTGATGATTGATAAAAGACCCTTATTTTAGTTAATATTTTAAATTTAATTTAAATAAGTTAAACTATGATTATTTATTAGACTAAATATAAATCAATCACATATTGCCATGTCAAAAAAGATAAATTCTCCTTATAATAAAGGATTTCGGAGTGTTTGCCCGAAAAAAATTATCAAATCTCTAAAGAATTATAATGATGGACTTATTTATAGGTCCTTAAACGAGATGAAAGATTGATGAGGATCGGATGCATTATATATGGCATTATAATTTTTGAGAAACTTAAAAGTCCTTTTTCCAAGTACTTCATTGCTGGATATTTTTTTCTACTCGAAAAGTTTTAAAATTTTCGATGGAAACTTATTATTACATTTTTTTTCCTTGTTGAGAAGGTTATAAATATATTGCAAAACTAGTATTAGGGGTGCACATGGACCGGGTGAAATCGGGTTTTCGAAATATACACCGGGTCTATTTATTAGACCCGAACCCGATGAAACTAACACACTTTCGGACCACAATTATACCAGGTAAAAATCGGGTCATTAACATTACATTACGTTGATTACCTTCTTGTAAGCTAGCATGTAAAAATATCCAAATTTCCAAGACTCCAACCATTATTTGACATGGTAAAATTCACTTAGAAAAATATAACAAGACCCTTCTTTAAAATTAAAGCATAACCACAATCAATACTAAAGTATAACCACAATCAATACTAATATTGTTTAATAACACCAAATATTTAAGTCAATACAAATAACATAATATTATGCATTAGTCTTATGCATTCTAAACATAAAACATTAACTTATAGTCTTATAATGACTAATAACACAAAATATTAAGGTTTACAATATTTAAATTCCACATGAGAATAGCCATGATCCATCACTAATAACACAAAATATTAATTGTGTATGATGACCGGGCCACCGGGCCGAGTTCGGGTGACCCGAGCTATGACTCGGACCCGACCCGAAATAATGACCGGGTCTATTTTTGAGACCCTTACCCAGCTCTAAACTCGGTGAAATCACACCAAATTAGCCCCTAAAGTGTTTGGGGTCGGGTCGGATCTTCGGGCCGGACCGGACCATTTACATCCCAGACTAGTATTTTTATTCGTAATAATATTATGAAAATATAATTTTTTAAAAATTACATCGATTTTGTTTTGATATTATAGATTATAGTATAAAAGATTTATAAAATTAAATTACTTTTACAAAAAGGTCGTAAGAGACAAAAGTTCCGTCAACTAAAAAAATCAGGATTTTCATAGATAAAAAAATCAAATAAAATATTTTTAATTATTATTTTTATGTAAAAGGGTTTAATTTTTTTACTAATAATTAATTTTAGCATTCGTTATCCAAAATTTGAAAGAATTTAACGTATATACTTTTACATTTGATTAGGTGTTAAGTCTATTGCACAAATAAAAATAATTAATTTTTATGCTTACTATTTAAAAATAATATTTTTTCTCTCTATGTATATAAAAATATAATTAGATATTAGCATAAAAAAATTTATATTGATAGTTATAAAATTAACTCAAAATTATTTTTTTAAAAAATAATTGAATCTTAATTCTAACTTTTAATCACAACATTAGTATTATCTCTAAATTATATGAAATAAATATTTTAAGAAAGAAGAGAAGTGAAAATATAAATTAAAAAGATAAGCAGTAAAATTAAAATTAAACAAAATAAATATACATATAATAATAATAATAATAATAATAATAATAATAATAATAATAATAATATCTTTTATTTGAATTATATTATGTTGTTAATTTTATTGTTTGTAAAATAAAAAGGTAGAAAAAATAGAAAATAGGAGAAATAGAGAGAGAAAGATAAAGATAAAGAATGAGAGAGAGAGTTTGTTAATTTTGGAAGAAATAATTTTATTTTAATTGTTATGAAAAATATCTAATAACACATTTTGATTTGTCAAATTATTAATATAATTATAAATTATATATAGAGTGAGAAGGATTGAGAAAAATAGAAAAAGAAGAGATATATAGATAAGAGAATGTAGGAAGGGAGTTTATTAATTTTAGAAGAAAATGTTTCTCTCAATTTTAATAAAAGAGTGTCATGTGACACATTTTAGTTATTAAATTAGTTAGTAATATATAATATAATTATATTTTAGTTTTAATATTTTAATTTTAATTTAATTTAAATACAATTAGAGAATGTTATGTTGCATATTTGATTATTAAATTGTAATTAGTCATTAATAACAATGATATATAGGAGTAATAAAATGGTGAAGGAATGAAAGAAATAAAAAAAAAAAGAAAGAAAAAATTTCTTAATTTTAGAAAAAAAAATTAATTTCAATTATAATAACGAAATGACATGTGATATATTTTAATTATAAAATTAATAATATATAATAGATTTTTCAAAAGATATACCCATCTTATTATTCAAATTTAATTTATGAAAGTAAATATTGCTATTTTCTAATTGATAATATCGTTTTTATTATATGTTATTTTACCTTTAACTTCTTATGAACCATCTTTCATCACTAAAAAAACAATAACAAGAACAGAAGATAATAACTAAAAAAAAGTCACATAAAAGAGTGAGTAATAGTAAATATCAAATTAGAGAGTGACAATATATTACCTCCTTTTGTATACAAAGCACCGTTTAATACTTTAAGTCTTTAAGTAATATTTTAAATTAACCTTCAAAAAACTTTTAGTTGATCAATTTAATATTCAACAAACTTTAACCATTAACTAAGTCCATAACACTTATTTAATTAAACAATTATCACGTCAAATTTTGATAAAAGTTTACAAATTAATTCTTATCGTTATTTACTAAATCCTTTCATATATATAAACGTGAGAATTAATTCGTCTAATAAAATAAACGTTTTGAGAATTCATTTATTTGATAAGTAAAATTTATTAGAGAGTAAAGATTTGACTAAAAATTTTTAGAAATATATATATATATATATATATATATATATATATATATATATAGCTTTAAATTATTAGTATATTAAAATTAAATTTGGAAGACAGATAAAAAATGCAGTATTTTTTAAAAATTAAATTTACTATAAGAAGTTATCATATAAATTAGAGATGTCAACGGGGCGGGGATGTCTCCCTACTCTCTATTTCCGCCTTCATATTTGCTCCCCATCTCCGTCTTCATTTTTCGCCGCGGGAGAATATTGCTCCCCATCCCCATTTTTCACGGGCCCCATTCTCCGCGGGACCCCATTCCCCATTCTCCATCTACATAATACTTCTAACTAATTATTAATTTCCATATGAATAGAGCTGCAAGTATCTATCTTATACAAAAAGTCTAAATGACACGATGTGACTTCTTTCGAAATGACGCAATGGAGAGACGCAACGACGAGTCAAAGGACAAAGCAGTGGATGAGGTGGGAGACGCGGCAACAGAGAGGAGAATGGACACGACGGAAGAGTTACGAAAAGGAATGCCGCAAATAGAAATTACGACGCGGTAAGGGTGATGGTACGGTGAGGTGTGACGATGCGGTGAGAAGGGTGGCGAGGGGGTGGCTGCAGAGAGGTTGGATGGAGTATGGACAGCGTTAGGGATCTCTGAATTGAAGAAGTGTTATGCAAATAAAGATTAGGAGTTTTTGGTTTCTATATATATGTGTGTGAGAAATGACTAAAAAACATATATGAGAAATAAACTATTAAGAATAATTCAGGAAATTCATAAATTTCGGGAAATAGCAGGGACGGGGCGGGGATCCCCGCTCGGGTCCCCATGCCTACTTCGAAAAAATTTTGTCCCCCATCCCCATCCCCGTGAAAAAAATTTTCCACAATCGGATCCCCATTCGGAGCAGTCCCCGCAGGATCCCCGCGTCTCGGGGAGTTTTGCCATCCCTAATATAAATTGAGTTTAGTTATTATTATTATTATTATTATTATTATTTTGTCATGTCTAAACGAATAAATTGACACTAATTAAAAAAAATAGACCTTCATTCAATACGACTTAAAACAGAACGATCATTACACTAATGAAACGCGGAATTTGATGAAACTCTTTCATTATTCTATTGTTGTCGATTTGTTGCTTTTAAATTTTTTCATCGTTGGCTGGGTGGCGACAAATTTAAAGCCTCTCAAATTCACCTCATTCTGCCTCTGCCATAGATAATCTCGGAAGCTCAAGAAATCGCCATCGAAAAAGGAAACTCAACTGTCTATCATTGCTGTTGACTGGCTAGCTTCAAGCACAAAATCGATCCGGAGAATAACCTTATCTTCAGAAAGATACTATGACCATATTGACTCTCAGATGACGACGCTAATATTAAATATTATATATATATATATATATATATATATATATATATATATATTTTAAATATTTCTTAATTTTTTTTTTGTTATATGACCGAACAAGTTGGCACAAATGAAAAAAACTCCTCCATTACACTAGTGAAGTTTGATGAAACACTTTCATTACTCCATTGTTGTCAATCTAATGTCTTTATACATCACCATCCTTCCCTAACTAACAGCTCGTCTTCAACGTGATAGTATTCTTTTATTGTTATCAACCCAAAGTCTTCAACATCTTCCTTCATCAAGCCTTACCATCATATCTTTTTCTTTCCTATTTGCGTTACTCCTTAGCTTCTTCGGTTCATCTCTATTTCGGTCTCTTTCATTAAAGATGACATCCCATCTTCAAGATCAGACGACCATAATGACAAAATTCTTTAAATAAATTTGATAAAATTTTTTAATAAGATAAAATTTTGGCGATTGCATAACTGTGATTTTTTTAAATTTGGTACATAGATTTTTAACTCATTTTTTATCTATTATTTACTTTAATTTCAAAATTCAGTTATCCTATTTTTTTGGACAGACACTCTATTTTTAATATTCATATATTTTTTTGTTTTGAATTTCAGTATAATATTTCTAATACTTAAAAAAAAATAACGTTTAAGGAAGTCTAATTTCATAAATTATCGATGATGATGGGACCAAGAGGCTCAACCTTTCAGTGACGACAATTGGAATCAAAGGAGTTACAGATCATGCACAATCAGGTGGATGGTGGTGATTGGTGAGGCAATCATTGTTTTGAAAGAGAAAGAGATAAAGTTTGATTAGTTTCTATTCTTTTTGTTTTATTTTTTTTTTAATACCCATAGCTTGATATAAATAGTACGTTTTAGGATCACACTTGGAGACTATAAATTTTTATTAATTAATTGTATGTGAATAGTATTGTTCTAGTATAATGAAATTGCAATTTACAAATTAAACCTCTCTTCTTTTTCTTTTTTTTTTTTCTTGAAATTTGACTAAAAAAACATGAATTTTATTTTTCAAAAAATAGTTTAATAATTAAAAATTGAAGGACATAGTAGTTAAAAGCTAAGGTTGACATTTGATATAATATTCAATTCTTAATGATTCAAATTAAATAGAGATAAAACCATGGATATCCACGAGTAAGTAAATTTAAGTTTTTAAAAGATATTTTCTGCCTGCAATTTTGGGTATTTTATAAATTAAGAGAAGAGCAACTAATAATTTTAACCCTCAAAAGAGATATAATTTTATAAGAAAAACAAAAAACATGACTCCTGAAGATAAATTCTTGCTTGTCAAGATAAACCAACTATAAAACTCGTGACTGTGAAAAATAATAGAGCTGCCTTTGTGGTACATTAGTTGCTGATGTAGCCATGTGCATTTAGTGAAATTACTAATTTAATGCTATCAAAAATAGTCCCGATCACGTTGCCACGGTCATGTAAGTGTATATAGCCAGATAACTCCATGCACATAATGCAGAAGCAAAAGTAGTTACAAACTGTTAAAGCAGTTGGAAGTTGTTAATGACAGTTCAGCAGTTAGTTACACTAAATCAATTACACTCACCCTTAGTTAGTTATTCCCAACCTCAACAATCTGTAATCACACCTTATAAATATCTTCACTGTACCTCCTTTATGATTAGCTTTTCACAATTAGTAATGAACAACAATATTGTTCTCTTTCACACTCTTCTACACTCTTCTCTTATCTTCCTTCTCTGAGCCCTCAAAGCTCTTATCTATTCTCCTTCTTTCTTCAAGAATCTGATACCTTACATGGTATCAGAGCTTCGATTCTGATCCAATGGCTCTACCCGACTCTTCCGCAACGCAAGCTCGTTCAACTTCACCCATTGCTGCAATTGCAAACTTTCCTGCAACAATCAAATTAGATGAAGACAATTTCAAAGCCTGGAATAGACAAGCTCTGGCCTGCATCAAAGCAAATCGATTACAAAGCCATATCTCAGCACGCTCAATGCCAAGAAAATTCAACTCAGTGGAAGATCAAGAAGCTGAACGGGTGTCTCCAGAATTTGAAGAATGGGAGCAAAGAGATGAATGTCTTGTAGCGTGGATGCTGTCTACAATGTATGAATTCTTTGTAAACAAAGTAGTTGAATATCAATATGCCCATGAAATCTGGAAAGTTCTTGAAGAACACTTTGCAGCCAGAATAAAATCAAAGATCAAGTTGCTGAAAACTCAGCTGAAATCAATCAAGAAGCACGGTTCATCCGCAGCAGAGTTCATCACAAAGATTAATAAAGTAGCAAACTCTCTCTCTGCCCTTGGGGCTCCGTTAACAAAAGAAAAATATTTTGAATGCACACTCGTAGGATTAGATGAAGAATTCAGTGCCTTTATCACCATGGTTAATGGAAGATCTGATCATATGTCCATCAATGAATTAGAATCACAACTGTTAGCACAGGAAGAAGTGAATGAGAGATTTCGCAAAGCAAATCTGAATATGGTGCATGCAAATCTAGTGCACAAGAAACCTGATTCAAGCAAGGAAGCAATGGAGTATCAAACTGAAGCACCATATGAGAGTTACGCAAGAGACTATGGCAGAGGTCAAACAGGTCGAAGAGGCAGAGGAAGAAATTTCTTCAGATCAGGCAGATCGTGGTGGTAGAACAACAGACCCCAGTGCCAAGTGTGTGGGAGGACAGGTCACACTGTATGGCAGTGCTATCATAGATTCAATTTGGATTACCAGAATCCACAGCTCCAACACCCCAACACTGGACCTCCACCACCAAATGATGGATTTCACTAACAAAACCAACTGATCCAGCCCTATTACCAACCTAACCAACCAGCCCAACCCTATTACCAACCCCAAAGCCCACATGCTCAGCCATACAGGCAGCCACCTCAACAACCTCAGCAAACAAACCAAAATCCTCAAGCACTACTCACCACTCCAGGCACCAGCTCAGATCCAGGATGGTATCCAGATTCAGGAGCCTCTCACCACATCACATTCGACCAATTGAACCTAATCAACAGCTTAGAATATTAGGGACCTGAACAGGTGTTTGGAGGTAATGAAAAAGGTATGAGCATTGCTAATATTGGAAGGTCTATCATTCATGCATCTATGTCAAACAAAACCTTCAAACTTCAGAATTTGCTTCATGTTCCTACAATTTCAAAAAATCTAATCAGTGTATCAAAGTTTGCATTAGATAATGGAGTATTCTTTGAATTTTGGCCTTACCTATGTGCTATAAAATTTCAGGAGTCCAAGAAGGTTCTGCTGCAAGGCAGACTTAGGAATAGATTGTATAGATTTGATGACATTTAGGTTCAAAGACCAAGCTGCAAAGTTGAAAAAGAAAAAAGCAGCCAATGCTGAAAAGAGCATTTGTACAAATGTCAGTGTCAAACTTGTACCAAGTGAAAAAGAAGAAAAACATGTGGTCTGCTGTCATGAGTCAAAAAAAAAAAAAGAAAAGTGAAGAAAAACAAAAAACAAGTTGCAGCACGTCAACAGAAAGTGCCAATAGTGCAACCAGCTCTAGTGTCCAAAGTAGTGTCAATAAGAATGTCCATGAAGACTCAAATGTAAATGCAAACTTTGACAGTGTTTAAAGTAGTGTCAATAGGAATCTCTACAAAGATTCAAATACAAATGCAAACTTTGATACAATTTCTTCCCAATTCAATACAAACACCTTTTCCAACACTCTTAACTGTACTGCTGCATTTTTAAATCATTGTGCATCTGATTCCAATACTACAATGAACAATGACTGCCATGGCAAACCTCCAACTAATGCTGCATTGAATTCTTGTGCAATAACAATAAACTCAAGTAATGCATCACATACTTGTAGCAATCACCCCGCCAATTCCCTTTACCATAACACTTACCCAGCCAAAACCTCACCTAATCAAGTCACACACACGACTCCCACTACCAAAACAACAACCGAAATCCCACCCAACCAAATCATAAGCACCAATACCAACAACTCCCTAGACCTTTGGCACACACGACTTGGCCATCCCTCCACCAAAGTCACCAAAACCGTTTTGGCTAGCCTCAATATTCACTCACTCCAGGACAACACTCCCATTACTTCAACCTGTGAACCTTGCTGCATCAACAAAATACACCAACTCCCATTTCCTTCCTCCCAAACACAATACACCACACCCTTAGAACTTATCTACTCCGACATTTGGGGGGCCTGCCCCAATGCCCAATAAGTCCGGTTACAGATACTATGCATATTTCGTAGATGCATTCAGCAGATACACATGTACCTATCTACTACAAACCAAGTCCCAAACCTTCTCAGCCTTCTGTCAATTTCAAACCATGATTGAAACCAAAATTGGCCACAAAATCAAGGCTCTTCAAACAGACAATGGTGGTGAATATCTTTCAAAACCCTTCACCCAGCATCTTGCAAACCAAGGAATTCAGCACCGACTTACTTGTCCTTACACACACCAGCAAAATGGGTGTGTTGAGCAAAAAAATAGACATCTAACCGAAACCTGCCTCACCCTACTCTCTCAAGCCTCTCTACCTCTCTCCTTTTGGGACGAAGCCATCCTAAATGCAACCTTCCTGATAAATCGCTTACCCACCTAAGTTCTCAACTTCAAAACTCCTCTTGAAACCCTCTTCCACACCACACCTGACTATCAGCACCTAAGATCTTTCGGATGCACATGTTACCCCTTGTTAAAACCATACAATAAACACAAATTCGATCACAAATCTCATAAATTCATCTTCATAGGGTACAGTTCAGACCACAAAGGCTACAAGTGCCTATCCCCATCTGCAGAGTCTATATGTCAAGAAACGTAATTTTCTGGGAGCATGAATTCCCTTACCTAACTCTATTCAAAACCCCACCACCTAAACCAACCAACCCAGTCCTCTCCCCACCCTCAAACTTCACATTTTGCCAAATCCCTCAACCCCAGCCCTCCCCTAGTCCCTCTTCCTCACCTGCATGCATAGACATTCATGATACACCTTCCACTAATATCAATGTTGTATCTAATTCATTACCTAATTTATCTGTTGCAGTCACTGAGCACAATGCAGCCACTGACTCTGTTACCACTGCAGATTCCTCTAACTCTCTGTTGCAGGCAGCTATAGAATCAATGCCTCCAGCACCCGCTGCTCAGAACACGCATGCAATGGTGACTAGAAGCAAAAATGGCATCTTTAAGCCACGAGTGTTCACAACTACCTCAGCCTCAGCTGCGGAGGAATGTGCCGATCAGAACCTGCCAAAGTCAATAGAACAAGCTCTTAGTACCCCCACACTGGAGAGAAGCTATGGAAGAAGAATCCTCAGCCTTACAAAACAATCGTACCTGGCGGCTTGTCGATCCTCCAGCTCACTCAGCTCCCATAGGCTGCAAATGGGCGTTCCGAGTAAAAAAGAATCCAGACGGCAGCATCTAGGAGTACAAGGCCAGGCTTGTGGCAAAGGGGTTTCATCAGAAGCAAGGAGTGGACTATGATCAGATCTTCAGTCCAGTAGTGAGACATGCGACTGTTAGAATCATGTTAAGCATAGCGCTAGCCAAGGGATGGAAAATTCACCAGTTTGATTTCAACAATGCATTCTTGAATGGTGATCTCTATGAAGATGTATTCATGCAACAGCCTGAGGGTTTTGTCTCTTCCAACAAACAGCAAGTTTGCAAGCTCCAAAGATCACTCTACGGGCTCAAGCAAGCTCCAAGGGCATGGTTTACAAAATTAAGTGCTGCTCTCAACCAATTTGGCTTCTCAAGCACCAAATCTGATGTATCCCTCTTCACCAAACTGACAGCCACCTCTGCCATCTACATTCTTGTCTATGTTGATGATATACTAGTCACTGGCACCTCTGAAAGTGAGATTACCACCCTCATGGCACAATTGCACAATACCTTCTCACTAAAAAGCCTTGGAGAAATGCACTATTTTCTTGGAATTGAAGTCCACAGAAGCTCCACAGGCACAGTCACATTAAAACAAACCAAATACATTAGAGACCTACTAAAGAAAGCTGATATGAGCAATGAAAAATCTGTCCCAACCCCTATGACCTCCTCCCTGAAACTCTCTGCCTTTGGTGACACTGCATTTACCAACCCCACAATGTACATGTCAATTGTTGGTGGCCTACAATATGCCATAATAACCATACCAGAAATCTCCTTCTCAGTGAACAAAGTAGCACAGTTTCTTCATAATCCCCTTGAATCCCATTGGAAGGCTGTCAAGCGTATTCTCATATATCTAGCAGGAACCATACAACACGGGCTGAGATTCAGCAAATTCACCAACCTCGGAATATATGGATTCTGTGACTCAGACTGGGCCAGTGATATTGATGACCGAAAGTCAACAAATGGCTATGCAATTTACTTGGGATCAAACCTGGTGTCATGGGTGAGCAGAAAACAAACTGCAGTATCCAAAAGTAGCACTGAAGCAGAATTCAGGGGCATCTCAGATGCTGTAAGTGAGATCATTTGGTTACAAAACTTGCTAGGAGAAATAAAACTCCCTTGTTCTACCAAGCCTATAGTCTACTGTAACAATCAGAGCGCTGTACTATTGTCAGCAAATCCAATTCTACACAACAAATCCAAACATTTTGCACTAAGTCAGTCTTTTGTTAGAGATTTTGTCACCAAAAAGGAAATCTTTGTGCAGCATATTCTAGCTCAGGATCAACTAGCAGATACTCTAACAAAGCCTCTCCCAGCAGCTACTTTCCTGAGGTTTAGGGATTTATTAAGAGTGTTTGAAGCAGCACACTAATGTCTGGAGCAGCTGAGGTAGCCTTTGGTTTTAAGGGGGCATGTAAGTGTATATAGCCAGATAATTCCATACACAGAATGCAGAAGCAAAAGTAGTTACAAACCGTCAAAGCAGTTGGAAGTTGTTAATGACAGCTCAGCAGTTAGTTACACTAAATCAATTACACTCACCCTTAGTTAGTTACTCCCAGCCTCAACAATCTGTAATCACACCTTATAAATATCTTCACTGTACCTCCTTTATGATTAGCTTTTCACAATCAGTAATGAACAACAATATTGTTCTCTTTCACACTCTTCTACACTCTTCTCTTATCTTCCTTCTCTGAGCCCTCAAAGCTCTTATCTCTTCTCCTTCTTTCTTCAAGAATCTGATACCTTACAGGCCATCATAATAATGGTAGCTAGAATCTCGATTTAAGTCTTAAAATCCTTTGATATTACGATTTTAAATGAGTTAATCGATTTTATGAAATTTTTACTAAATCTGATTATTTTACAATTAAATTTTGTTAAAATTTTACTTTTTACATACTTAATTTACTTTTTTTATTTTACGTAAAATCTTAATTTTCTCTGCCTTGCATCATACAACACTACACCGTTCCGAATCAAAAAACAAAGACCATCATGCCCATGCTTACACAACCATAACAATATATTATTAGCAAATTGATCTGAAAATTCTCCTTCACTCCAACTATCTCACCGTTAACTTTCGTTTCAAGAAATTAACTTAGGTTAGTCTAGTTAGTGGTTAACTTAGTTTATTAGTCCACTTAAATAAGTATCGGTAATTTGAATTATAACTTATACATACAAAAACCTATTAATTAGTAACAAACCTTTAAATAAAATTCAAATTTGCAATGAGTTACTAAAACAAAATGCAAAGAGGAAAACATTTGGGAACATCAAAGAATAATATCACCTCCTATCACAAAGTTCCTCAAAATTTTCTTCCATCACATAGGCACTACAATGAATTTTGTATTTTATATGGTATAAAATTCTTAGACCTAAAAATATAAAGTTCAAATTCTGTTGACACAAAAAGAAAAATTTTAACATAAAAATAAATAAAAGACGAAAGAAGACATACGTAAAACATTTAAACAAACACAACAGAGGTTTTTACATAAAAACTATGTTAAAAATAATAATTATTTATTTATTTTTTTATTATTTTAAACTTTTGAAAGATATGATTTTATTCGGATAATATAAAAAATGGTTAAGTATTTTTTTGTCCCTAAGGTCTGGGGTGAAAATCAAATTCGTCCCCGACCTTTTTTTGTTATTAAAATCAACCTCAACGCTCACAAACACTTTAAAATCATCCTCCCCTCCATTAACGAAAATTTTTTGACACTTTTACCCCTGAAGTCTTTAACGCTTCGTTTTCATTCCCGCGAAAGGTATTTAGTGTCTCATTTACACTACACACTTGAAAACTAATGTTTCACCTTCAATGATGTCCTAACAGAGATTCATCGTCAGCTGAGGAGTAGCGTTACTGTATTTGGACTGCGTTGGAGAGATTGTGGAAGTAGGTCATTCCATTGTTGTCATCTCGAATCAGGTATGTATGCACCATTGGTTTCGGTTTTGTGGAGCTTGAAACGTAATAATTTGTAATGGATTTTGTTAGTTTCCAAAAAACTGCTAGGGTTTGATTTAAAGTGTTTTGTTTTTTCATTTTAGGGGATGGGAAGCTTTAATCTGAATGTCTACCATGGGGTCGATTTGGATATGACAATGGGACATTACAGTTTATAGAGGGATAAAAGACACTCATGGAAGATGTTGAGAGTGATTGCTGGTCTGTATTTGAGGCATATGCAGAGGTAAGACAGTTTGGGTACACAAAAAAAAAAACATATCAGCTTTGTGGTATAAGGATCCAACATCTGAATGGTTAGAGAAAGATCTAAAGTTATTTGCTGCTGATAGAGATCCACTTGAGATGTGTAGAATAGTGGAGCTGAGGAGTCATGTTGAGATGTTTGTGGTGCATAAGGTTGAGGATGCTGACGAATTTCCTGAAGTTGGGTATATTGATGTTGGAGGCAAAACAGAGAAAAATCCTAAGAATCAGTTAGTGGTTTATGAGGGTGAACAAGGTCAACAGGTGAAAAATGATCATGTGGAACAAGTTAATGAAGGAGATAACTTGCATCCAGATGTGGCTGTTGAAAATGCATGAGATGAATCGAACAGTGATGATGACAGCGATGATGAGAAGTTTATTCCATTTGATCTTGAGGTTGACAGTGCAGATGACGTTCATTTTACAGATAGTGAAGAGGAGTATGATGATGAGAGTGGGTTTGAGGATCTGATAAGTCCTAAGGATGATGATCGGGTTGATAAAGGCAAAGGGGTTGTGAATAGTAATTTTAGTGATGAGGAAGGCTTCAATAGTGATGAAATAGATTTAGATTATGAAGTTGGTGGTAGCTCAGATAAAGAGGACAGACAGGAGGAAGATAACTATGAAACTAGGAGGTATCCAATTCATAAGGATGTTAAAGACATGACAAATTATAAGTGGGAGGTGGGAACTATATATGCTTCAAGAGAGAAATTCAAAGACACTGTAACAGCATATGCAGTGCAAACAAGAAGGGGGATCAGGTATGCCAAGCTTGACTTGGTTAGAGTGAGGGTTGTTTGTCATCTGGGTTGTTCTTTTTGGTTATATGCTGCAAAAATGAGTGCGAAAGCAACTTGGCAGCTTAGGTCTATGAACCTTAAGCATACTTGTAGCTAGTCACATAAGGTTGGGATAATGCATACTTTGTGGCTGAGTAGAAGCCAGTCTCACTTGTTTAGGAGGGGCAGATTCAGAAATGCTCACAGGTCACAAGAGGGGAGGATGCAAGAAGCCACCCCTCCCTGTAAGTGTATTTACAATATGTATGTTAGAGTTTTATTGAAATGGTTGATTAAAAGTAATTTTTACTGTATTTCAGGCCCAATCACCTAAGCAACCTGTTGTCAAGAAAACAAATGGAGGGAGGAAGAGTTCATCTTCAACGTCTAAAACCAGGTCTAAGTCATCATCACAGCCTACTGTCCAATCTACTACTAGAGGGAGGAAGAGGTCCAATCTGTAACAAAAATCATCAACATAGCCCCAACCAGCCACCAGCATATCACCCACAATTAGGTCTAAGTCATCCCAGCCCAATGCAAGTCCAAGCCCACACCACCATCATCTAAGCCCAACACACCAGTAGCAGCTACTCTCCACCAAAGGTCCAAGATGAAGCCCATCAGAAGCTTAACACAATCACCACCAATGCCCAAGGAGAAGGATGTATCCAACTCAAGCCAACCAGTCAAGACTGTCTCCTTCAGTCACAATATTGCACTACATGTTTTTTTAAGAAAGTTGAGGCTGATGGCAAAATTTCTTCCAAAAGTTTGGGAAAAACTTTAAAAATTTGAGATGTTGTTATGTTATTAATGTAGTGCTGAGTTGAGTATACTCAATGTTTATGAGACTTTATTTTATCTGGAACTTATATTATACTGTTTATGCTTATTATTGTTTAGATAGTAACAGAATTGCTCTAGGTTTGTGGTAACTAAAGTTTCCATCTTTTGTTGTTTTTTTTTTTTTTTAACTAGACAATATTTTGTTCTGGGTCCAATTGTCAACTAATGAATTTGATGGTGACTGAAGTTTTCATCTTTTGTTGTTATTTAGATATGCTTATTAATGAATTTGACATAGTGGTGTTTTAATAAATGTGCTTGTGGTGCTCTCTGATGTTAATTCATATAACCAAGTGAAGTTTACACAATTCTTAAGTAACAATTTCAGGTTACTAGATATAGTTTCATTGCCAGTTTCTTTTCAAATTACAGATACAGAAATTTACTTACATAATTCTTGACCAACCTACAAAACCAAACTCAGTAACACAATTTCTGTTTAGTCACAGCAGCAGATTTTCATTAACACAATACATGTCAAGTTACAAAACTCAATTTCATTCAAACAAAAAAGCTCAGGTAAAACTACAATCTCATCAAAGCCTAAATACATCCCAACTAAAAGAGCCCTATTTTCTTTCCTGATTTCATCAAGCCATTTTTAGATGCATCACACAAGGTAGTCCCTGCTTCTAATTCAACCAAATCTGCAACCAGAAAAAAAAAACAACCAATCCAACAAACCATGCCCAACACTGCAACAACCTTCAACTTCCAATCAAAGTTCCTCGCTTTTGCTTTTAGGGTTACAACTTTTCTCTTCAACCTTACAACCTACGGATCTTCAGTTTCAGCTTCTGGGTCTACCCAATGAAAAAACTGACACTCTTCTTTAATCTACAGGATCCCACCATAGTCAGTCCCCATAAACAAAACATTATCATCAATTAAGAATAAAAATAAAAAAATGTACCTCATAGTAGACGCAGCTCCAAAATTGTCGACCAGGGTTGTTTTTTGTTCCCGAAATTTATTGCACAAGTCTCTCACCATGTTCACAGAGAAGTTCCCTCTTCTGTGCAGACGAGCGACTCCGAGATGACCTTGAGCTCTCCGAAGTCATGGCTGCACTGCAACTCAGACGTTCGATTATTTTGGTTGATGGTGAGATTTTGATTTAATATCTCTTTCCAACCAGTTATAAAAAAAAATTAATTTTCTTAATTATTAAAGGCATCAACTACTGGTGACAACCTAAAGGATAAAAGTGTCTAAAAAATTTTGTTAATCGAAGGGAGAATGATTTTAAAGTGTTTGTGAGCATTGATGATGATTTTAATAAAAAAGATCAGAGACAAATTTAATTTTCACCCGAGACCTTAGGAATGAAAAAAATGTTTAATCCTATAAAAAATATTAACACAACAAAACATCCTTCCGTTAAAGATATTAGTAATTTTATAAATAATTAACGATTGATTGAGACAAATTAGCAATTGACTAAGGCAATGCAAGCAAGTTATTACTGGTTGGTGCATTTTGTAAGAAGGATTATTAGGGATTTATTTTGTAATTTTATCTTTTTGGACACTATTCTATTAAAAATAGGTATGTTTTGAGGACAAAAACTCTTAAGAAAATGATAAATTAAGATATGTTGCTATTGTATATTCAATAAGACCAGAGATTAGCTGTGAGTTATCGGTTGTCGAATAGGAGTGAGAACGTGTTGGATTGGTTTGGGTTTAAGGTGAAATTAGAACCGAATAAATTGAATTGTAATTGATTCGGTTTGGTTTGGGTATACATTTTTTTTTTGTGTATTCGAATTAAATCAAACCGATTAAAAATGGATTGATTTAGTTAGGATAATTAGGTATCCAATGAAATAGAAATTCATAAAAAAAATAAAAAAATGAAATTTTCATCTTGAAGATTCTGTAAGTACAATAAACATGTAATATTAATAGAAATAATTCAAACATGTTAAATACTAAATATATTAAAAATTAAACACATTAAAATCCAAACATATTAAACACTAAAAACATTAAAATTCAAACATATTAAAAGATATATATATATATTATTTAATTAATATATAGTCGGGTCTATAGAGTTATTTCAGATTTTGCACCCTTAAAATCGTTATTCGAACTAATTACTAGAATGAATCATTGATTTAGTTCGAATTAGATCTAATTACTCGTTGATTCTAGAACCAATTTAATTAATTTGATTCAAATTTAAACGAATAATCGTCGAATACCCGTAATTCGTGCTCACCTCTATTGTTGAACATTGAAGATTAACTTCAATTGAACCAAAAGATTAGTCATAATATACATTATTTTAGCAACATTCACACATTCCTCGCTATCTTATTATTTTTAGTTTGGTCCCCATGCTAAGTGCTATAACCATTTGTCAGTCAAACCATTCTTTATGGAACAATGAAGTTATTAATAGAGCAATAATTGAAATTCATAAGGCCATATGATAAGAAGATGACTACCTAGAAGGCCACCCAACAAATTCAGTTTTCTCATTCCAATGATTTGATTATCGATTAAACGCATCTCATCCAACTATACAACTAAAAAAATATATATATCAAAATAATATATATTTTAAACTCTTTCTTAAATTTGAGTTTCGAACAAATTTTCTATTATTAAGAGACGGTTACGGGTAACCCTTTTTATGAAATTTCCATTGAATCAGTAAAATGATTCAATTTTTTACTAATAAAATTCGAATAACAACGGTGGTTTGATGTTGAATAAAAAATGATCACACAACCCCCAATGAGCACATTAGGTTACCATTTCTGCTCATGATTGATCATAGAGTTCTCTCAAACGGTGCAACCGAGTGCGGATCATGTTTGGAGAATCTCTATTTATATACTTTAATTATGTGAAACAAAACTAATTAATTTAGTATTATGCCTAAAGTCAGATCAGTTATTTAATCTTATTTTATTTTATGTACGAACCTAATCTTTATTTATGTAGCTTCGTTTTCATAGTCCATGTATTCTTCTGCATTCGGACATGGATTAAGTTCTTTTTGATTCATGTTATCATCATCATCATCACTATCTATTTTAATCACAAACATATGGAAGTAAGTCAAACTGCTTACTCAGTAAGGAAAGTTTATTATTTGCACCGTCACATACAACTTTTTATATATCTTAGGACTTAAATTACTCCTTCTCCACACTTTAATTCAACATACAACTTTTTATTAATTATCATCATACTTTTAGGCTAGCTAGGAATAGTGATCAAATAAAATTTGAACTTCTTATGTTGCAATTATTGTTATTCGCTGCTCTATTAGGATATCATCAATCAGTTGTTGCTGTAGCCAACTACCTTTTTTTTGTGTGTGTCTAAATTAGATGTAGCCAACCACTGGTCTTAAAAAAGTTTGTTTCTTTTTTAATTTAACTAAAAAAAATCATTTTTTCTAACCAAATATCAGTCAATTTTTTAAATTATTCTTTTATTATAAATTTTAAACTCTAAATTTTAAATTTTAATTTTAAATTTTGAACTGCCAAAAAATGAGAATTAAATAAATAATTTATAATAAAAAATTAACTAATATTAATTAATTAAAATGAGTTTTCTATATTTATCTTTTTAGTGAAAGAAACAGAAAAAAAAAAAGTTAGATTCAACTATAATTTTCTTGTATGTATGAGTATGAATGTTTTGAACTTTAATTTTATTTCTATTGAATATTGATTTTGGTTTATTTTCATACGATAAAAGATTTTTTAGTCCCACAAATTATAATATTAATTTAGTTTCGATACTAATTAGAAAATTACTACTGGGCAGTATTAATTTGTTCTAAAGTAATTATAATGGGATTTGATGTATGAGATAGATGGTAAGACGCTGAGACATAGTTGAAGTTTTTGTCGATACTCTATTTTCCAAAATATCCTTCTAAAGAATAAAAATATGTTGGAAAATATCTTAAGTAATTCTAAAGTATATTAATAAGATATTATGTACACCATTGATTTTGCAATAATTTTAAACTGTCGCTAATCATAAAAAATTGTCGATAAATAGCGTTTTTCTTGTAGTGATGCTCATGGTATATTATTATATCACTAAGAATTTTACTAAGAAATTTTAGAGACACGTTTTAAAAATATTATAACAAAAAATTTCAATATAAAATATAGGTATATGTAATTCTTTTAAGTTTTTAATATATTAAATAAATTATATATACAAATAAAGAATAATTTTTTATTTTAACTCTTTTAACAAATTAAATGTCGACAATTTTTAGCTAAACTCTTATTCTTATTATAGCAACCATTAATTAAATTAAAACACATAACTACTATATAAAAAGACTTATATTAAATAAGAAGTGGTTTTGTCTAACTTAAAGTATGGAATTATAATATTTTGGGTACTCGTTAATATTCTCTTCTTGGGAGAAAACAAAGATAGTAGTATAAATTTGCACTTTATTTCTTTTCTCTTCTGTTACCATGCACGCTTGACGCTTCCTTCTCCTATGTGGTGCCTTTTACTCCACATAAATAAATATATATAATGCAATGAACTTAGTATAAAATTAAGCTTTTCTTATTTTGGTCATTAACGCTCACTCCTAAGGTCCAAGTTAAAACATTACCCTAAAAATACACATAATGCAAGGTCCAAGTTAACATGCATGGAATGGAACATCTCAAAGTGCTAAAGTGCAAAGTTATTAGGAGGAACAAAAATAGAAGAAGAAGAAATTATTTAATCATTGTTTGTTCTATTAATCTTAGAGTATATGTATTTTATGAAAAACAAATAGTTAGGGAGTCAATCAATTTTTTCGTTAATATTAGTTAATTTTTTAAAATTATTTTTATTTTAAAATTTAAATATTAAATATTAAATTCTAAATTTTAAGTCTTAAATCCTCTTAAAAATAAGAGTTTCATATTTTAAAAAAATTAGCTAAAATATTGACTAATTAAAATTAGTTTTCTATTCTTATAAAAAAATATTTATAATTATATCCTATTTTTATTTATAATGTTTTAATTTAAATATTTATAAAAAATATAAAAATAATGCTACCACTACTATTATTATTATTATTATATGATAACAAATGCTAGATAGGTTATGTCTTTTCGTCAATTCATTATATAAAATTTAATGGTGATACGTATATATATATATACCATTTATTATAGTGATATGTCTATTTATGAAAAATTGTCACCAAAATAACAATTTTTAAAAAAAAAAAAATTCACCTATTTTATTAGAATTTGTAGTTTAAAAAAAAAAAAACAAGAGTTGATAAATATTATATAAAAACTAAGAAAATAATGAGGGTTTCACTTTACTATATCTAAATGATACCAATATACCATCTCTAATGTCTATGTGACGACGATAACTACTACGTACTACATGTTTATTAAGCGTTAAATAACTATACACATAAATATTATTATATTAAATTGTATATAATAAATTAATAGAAGAACATAATATATATTCACTATTTACCATCATAAAAAGTTTAATTGACAATGTTTTTTTAAATTAATTAATCTAAAATCAATATATTCAAGGACTTGGTTTTTATTTTACTCTTATTATAATATTATACATAAAATTCCATCGATGCCCCATACTTTGTCACATGGCTCTCATAGAAGTTATAAATCAAGTCACCCAAAAAAGAAGTTCTAAATCTGACGTTTAATTAATTGAGATAATCAGGTAAGAGATAAATGCAATTAAAATAAACTAAAGAGTTTTGCATGGTACGGTACAATTTGTATTGTACGAGGGTTCCTTGACTCTCAGTCTCAGGGCAGTTTGCATTCGAAAAATTAAACTAAGACTTTTTCAGAACCTATCGCTGCTTTAATCTAGCAAAATGTGTTTTAATTAATTAAATAATTTTCATAATTTCACTTGTAAGATCTCAGTCCTAGTCACATGTGATTTAAATAAAACTAACCCCATATGGGTTTAACCTCCAAAGCAAGGAAAGGGTGCTTCAGAAATGCTTATGCTCAGAGTTAAACTAATCACTCACATGTGAATGCAAAGTTGAAAATTTATAATAAACTCTATATCCTGGCAAATAATAAAAAATATATAGTTTTGTTATTTGGTTTAATTTTTCTATGCATGTGAAACAGAAAGTTCCAAATTCGCATTATATATATGTGTGTGTGTGTGGCAGTGTCTTATTAGTCTCTTATTAGATGTACTTAATTTAACTTATGTCATGTACTAATGTACATTTGCTATTATAAATTTAAATATGAACCAAGACATCCATCACAAGCACATCAAATTTTGAACAAATGTATGTTAAACCAAAATTTTTTATCAGTTCAACTGTTAAATTAAGGTGTTTTTTTATAGGATAAATTTATATGTAATTGTTTTGATACGAAATTAATAGTTAAAAATTGTTAGATGATAATTTAGTCAAATATATTAAATTATTTAATAATTTTTAAATATTAATTTTACATAAAGACAACTATACATAAATTTTTACTATTTTTTATATATAAATTACCAAAATAGTATCAAAAGTTTATATTATTGATAGAAATAATTACAAAAGATATAATAATAAATAAGCTTTTGAAAAGTTAAAAAATGTTGCAAAAATAACCAAATATTAATATACATTTAAGGCTTTAGAAATTAGATTTTGATGTGATCTTTTATAATTATTTTTAGAAAAATAAAATATTTTTATATTTAAAATTTGGTAATTTTATCTCCAATAATTTTTCATTTTTTATGAATAACTATATTTGTTTAAAAAAAAATATTTATAGATCAAATTTTGTCTTTATTTTTTTTATACATATTCTAAATATTTATCTAAATATTTTTATATAAATTCATATCAAATAGACAAAGTCAGGTGTCACTTATAAAAACAATATACTTTTTATTATGTTTGTTGTATTTTTAAATTATTCAAAAATTTATTTATCATTTATATTTTTTAAAATTATTTTTTAACGATATAAACTTTTAAGTATATTTTATTAATACTTAACCTTTTCTTACATACTCTGTTGCATAAAATTTTATAATATTTTATAATGATATGAGTTTATTTTGTATAATATACAGTGTTAACTTAAAAAACAATGAAGAATAATATTTGATTTAGTAGAATTAAAAATTAGTATATTTTATAATTTATAATTATTAATTAATTATTATTAATATTTTTAATAATATAAAATTATATCTAATTTAATAATGTAAAATTACAGATTTTTTTTGTTTATTAAATAAAGAAGTATAGAGAGTCAATGAAGTATCTGTACAATGTGTACAATGAGAGTTTAGGGATGTTTCGATTCGATAAGATATTAGATGTTTATTATTTCGATTCGATAAAATTATGGGTGTATTGTATTTAAAAAATTAGTAGTATTTTACTCTAGATGTTCATTTTTTAACTCATATTAGGCCAAATAAATAATCTATTATACACATTATACAAATATTTCATTGATTCTCTGATCAGATTCTTATTAAATAACAGAAATGTTAGGGGACCAGCAATTTTTGTGATTTGTAGTCATCAAGTAGTCATCAATGATGTTTTTAATAGTATGATATTTTATCTAATGATATAATATTATTCATTTTTATTTGGATGCATAGTTAAATGCTGGCTAGAATTTAACAAAGATGATAAACTTTCTCTGTTTGATTATTGAGAAATGAGAGTTACAAATACCAAGGTCTTAGTGGTCTTCTATAAATTGGAAGCAACAACCATCATCAATATCATGCAACCCCAAATCACTCTTCACTACTTTCAAAATCAAAAACAAATTCACCAAAAACCAACCATGTCCATCGATCCAAGGAAATCAAACAAGATCAGAGAAATCGTTAGGCTTCAACAGATCCTCAAGAAATGGAGAAGGATAGCAAGCAATAACAACAACAACAACAACAACCACGACGACCACCGGAGCACCGCCGCCAACACCGGCACTACTACGAGCAAAAGTATAAAGTTTCTAAAGAGAACGCTTTCGCTATCGGAACGTGACGTGGCGCAGACGGCGAATAACAACACGGTGGTTCCGAAAGGTTACTTAGCCATTTGTGTTGGTGAAGAGCTTAAACGGTTCGTAATTCCAACCGTTTATTTGGGGCACCAAGCCTTCCAGATTCTTCTGAGAGAAGCAGAGGAAGAATTTGGGTTCCAACAAACCGGTGTTCTTAGGATCCCTTGTGAAGTCTCGGTTTTTGAGAGTATATTGAAAATGGTTGAAGGAAAGAATAATGGTAGAAATAATAATCAGAAGGAAAAGGTTTCAACTACTACTGCGAATCAAGAATGCAAGCTTAGTGCTGAAGAGATTATGAGCTGTTGTTCTTCTTCCTCTGATAATCAACTTGCTTATTCTCACCATCCTCAAAGTCCTTTGTGCAGATAGGAATAAGGGACAAAACAGGAATTTTGCATATTTCTTTTTTTTTTCTAATTTGATCCTTTATGGAGGCCATT
This sequence comes from Arachis hypogaea, assembly GCF_003086295.3. Taxonomy (NCBI): domain Eukaryota; kingdom Viridiplantae; phylum Streptophyta; class Magnoliopsida; order Fabales; family Fabaceae; genus Arachis; species Arachis hypogaea. Next base: position 142,616,171 of record NC_092051.1, read on the forward strand.
AATCCTATGTATTATGAGAATGAGTTTCAATTAGATGTAAAAGAAATTACTAAAGTGAATGGAAATTATGAAAACAATGAAGTAAGATCTTATCAGGGGCAGTTAAGGTTATGTGAAATTAGATAATTGAAAATTGTTAAATAACAATTTAATTAAACTTATCAAATTAGACGACTCTCAACTATTAAAGCAGCTAATGTACCTGAGTTAGTTTCCACCAAATAATGAGTACGAATTAATTCTCCAAGGTAGTGTTTGTTTTGAGGTATTGGAACAGAGACTGAGATTCAGTATCATGTTTGTTCGTTCAGAGATTGGTACTAAAATTTCTGTCTCTGTCCCTAAAATTTCAGTATTTCAGTACCTCTAAAAAGTGAGGACATAGGAGACTGAAATTTTTAGAGACTGAAATTTTAATAACATTTTATACCTAAAATACCGTCATTTCAATTAATTAATTCCAACTTTATCTTTTATACAAATTAAATTAGAGTTTTATTCTTATTTTAATTTTTGTCTCCCACTTTATACCAAACAGAATACTGAAATTTATTTCTATCTTTATCTTTGTCTCTCAGTCTCAGTCTTTTCATCTCTGTCTCTTAACCAAACGCTACACAAATGTTATATAATAATATAGGTTAATTATTGATCTTATTATTGTTAATATATATGAGGCTAAAAGTTGTTCAACTTTGCAGCAGGTTCATTATTTGTTCATCAATCCTGCAACAACCCAAAATCGAAGAACTCACACTACCAAACAGCTTTAAATCAAGTAGGAAACTAATTAACAATGATCATGCAATAGCTAATTTTTAAATTAAATTTGTTATTGTTATTTTAGTGAGGATGCTGGAGAGCTAATTAAGTTTTTAGGAGGTCTAGTAGGTCTTAGATTTAGTTTGGTAAAATTTTTATTTTTCAAAAGCAGTTTATAAAAAATTAATTTTTAAAAGATGACTTTTTAAAAGTTGCAACATTTATGTTTGGTAAATTAAATTAAAAATAATTTTCAATAAACACAAATAACAACAATTGTGTTTGGTAAAATAACTTTTAAAATTAAAAAATATTATAATAGATATAAATGTAAGTATTAAATTTGAAAATTAGTTAACATATGATATTATATTAGATTTTTAAATTTTAAAAAGCAAAAGCTAACTTTAAAAAACTCTATCTTAGGTGCACTTCGATATTTTAAAAGCTACAAATACAAACACATAGTCTTTTAATTTACCAAATATAAAATGAGTAGCTTGAATTTTTAAAAAACACAAATATTTTTTCAAAAAACTTTATCAAACCAAACTTAAGTATTTCAAAGTATTTTAAGAATATTATATTGATATTTTAATAATTTTAGTTATTAATTTCAATTATAAAATATTATTTATTAAAATTACCTATTACAATTTTAATAATACTAATATTTCTAAAATGGTTACAAATTTTCTTAATTATAGTCCTTTTATAACCAACGTGATTAAATTATATTTGTTCTTCCTTTATTTTTATCTGTCACCGTAAAAATCAATTTGATAGTAAGAAATAATAACTTAAAAGACTCTCAATTAATTGAAAGATCAATTATATATGCGCATGGTCAGATACTTTCGCTTTTGATTATGTGGTAGCTAGTGATTATGTCTCTTTTCTTTGACTTATTAAGCATTAATTGAAGCCTGATGAGAGATGAAGGTCAAAGACCAATACCCGCAGAAACTCTTGGGCCATCACTTTTTTGCAGTTTTGGTCATCGTTTGACCGCATAAAAAATATTAAATTTTATAATCAACTTGAGTTGGTCGAGCAGCCAACTCACTCGTCTGCTTAAGTAAGTGTCGGAGGTTCGAAACCCGCTTTGTGCATACAGTAATCCGTTGGCCAGTGACAGACCCTTAAATGGAGTTCAGATCCGCGACGAATTAGTCATTGATCGACCTGTCGAGTTGGGGGATACTGTAAGAAACCCAAAAAAAAAAAAATTTTATTCAACAAATAAATTTTAAAAAGTATAATATAAATTATATTAATTTATATATATAAATTCTAATAAATATATATTTAAATTATATATATTTTTTGTATATAATTTTTATAAATATGAATATAAATGATAACTAATAAAATATTAATCTAAAATAATATTATTTATTAGACATGTAACATTGTTTTAATAATAGAGTATAATTTTTTTATTATGCTACTTATATACTAAAATTAGTCATTAAAATCAGTTAATAGTATAAAATATATATTAAAATATAAATATATTTTAAAAATAAATTAAAATATATAAGTATTTATACAAAAATATATTAATAATTAATTTTAGTGATTAATTTTAATGTACCAATAGCATTTTTGAAAATGTTTAGAATGGAAGTTATTTAACTACCATAGTATAAAAATATTGCTTGTTGGTAATGTTGAAAAAAAAAAAAGAATTGCCACTTGTTATTAAATATGCGTTTAGGTGTAAAGCCCTTTAACTATGCTGGAGAGACTAACACGAGAGATAGGCCAAGACAATGAGGATTTGATGATACAATGCAAGAAAAAAGAATAATGAGTAGCAATTGAAAGCTTCTCTCTAGTTTCTTTCTAAGATTTTTAATCTATCCAAAAAACTCTCCTTCTTGAAATGTGTAGCATTATATGCATACATAAGTCACACAAAAAGTATAATAATAATAATTAGTAAGTGCTAAATTATCAAAATCTATCCAAAAGGTTCATATTGCAGATAAAAAGATGTAAAAGATATGAAGCATAAAATTTTTGTGAAAGATTTAAAAATATAACAAAAATATAAAATAATTTTTTTTATATAAGTGATAAATAATTTTTTTATATTTAGAAAATGACTTATGTATTTAATCTAAATTTTTGTAAAAATATTTAAATAATTAACTATTTAAAAGATGCAAGTAAAAGTAGAACAAAATTCAATTTTTAAACATTCTTTTTTTATAAAAAAATTTTGTTATTCACAAGCGAAAACGTTTGCAAAAAAATATTTATTTAACGTAAAATTACCAAATTTTAAAAATAAAATGCATTATTTTTTTAATTATGTTATAAAAATGTATTAAAATTTAAAATCAAATCTCTAAAATTATTTTTGAAAATATATATCTAGTTAATTTTTAATTATTTTGTCACCTTTTAAATTTTCTGTAATTATTTATTGTTAGTATCTTTTAAAATTTATTATTTTTTTAGCGATATAAATTTTGATGATTTTAACCCTCCATCTTGTTCAATCTAATTTGTTCCTAACCGTATTTAGCATCCTCCCCATCGAGGCTTCAGGGTTTGGAGATCTCCTTGTTTTACTACATTGACTTTAATTTTTTTTTTCCGTATTTTTTACTCTAAAACAATGTGCAAACTCTGCCTATAATACATTCAATGTGCCCTAATGCTAATTGAAAAGTTTACTCAAAATCAAAAGTGCATATGACCTTAGGGTCATCTAGCTAGATGTATAACATATGATAAAAGATAAAAAAAAAAAAAAAATCCTATTTATACATGTATTTTAGTATAGATATATGTGTAATTTAATTTATTTTTAATATATATTTTGTATTTTAATGTGTATTTTATATTAATAACTAATTTTTTTAGTGTATATTTAACATGATTGTAAAAGATAATAATCAAATTAATAACTTAATATTATAATCAATGATTCATGAGTTAAATCTTTTTGAGATCTCAGAGCACTGAAACACACATGAGATCTAAAATATGACAACTAGGTAGTACCATACGGATAATCTATGGAATTGTCTTATAATAAAAGATCAAAATGCCAGGTTTTGTGGATTATTGAAGTGTCATAATAAGCCATTATATTTTGCTAGTAAAATCGCTGAGATTACAAGTTGCAATGCAAGTATTAATCATACACATGTTTCACTGGTCACATAGCAATATAAAATTGCTGCCACTTGCATTGAAATCATGTTCGTACAAAGTTTTCTGGTGGCATATTATCAGGCTTCTATTATGCACATCACATGCATGCCATGCATCCCTCATTTTTTATCCCATTTCATCGGTTAGGTCGTGTTTGGTAGTTAACACTGCACCTAAAGGTGAAAATTTTTTAGTTCTTGTCCTTGTTATTATTATTACTATTATTTTAGAAGGTAAAAACTCAGGTGCAGTCGACTTTACGTGAAGTTGATAATTGAGAGCCGTTAGATGAAAATTTAGTCAAATTAGTCAAATAATCTAATGGCTCTCAACTATCAACTTCGTGAACTTGAGTTTTCACCATTTTAAAAACAACAAGTAAAATTAGAGATTAATTTTGATGCATTGACAGTGTACAATTATATAAATGATCATTTATATCGTTAATATAAAAGATAGTTATTTTTATTGATGTAGTATTATATAATTAATTAAATACACGTATAAATTAATCTATATATTCTATATTGACATCGCATTAAAATTAAATTTATAAAATTAATATCTTAAAATTAAAGCTTTAGAAATCAACCCCTCGTTATCCGTGGTTTGTCACGCATGCAAACTTAAAGAGTAAGTTATTACTTCAAATATGGAATCTTCTAATTAGTTCCAAGAAAACTCCACCTGCAGGTACAGTAGACATAGTACTTTGCTTTTCATAAAATAAAATTGGATTCAAATTTTAAGAATTGTAATTTTTTTTTTTAATTTCTATTATATATTCTAGAAGTAGGTAATAGATGAAGCGATTATTGACTATCAAGAATTCAAGATTTACATAGGGGTAGAATACGAGGGTAATTGACCTTTTTATTAAAACATTGCCGTTTTCCTTTTTTTTTTTTTTCAGAAAAAAAAAAAAGAAAAATTCGAGATACTGTACTGCTGGCAAATCAGGCATATATAATATGATTATGAGAAATATTAGATAAGTAAATTATTTTAAACTAAATTAAACTAACTTTTTTCTTTTATGTATGTTCTTATTTTTTTAAGTTAGTTTTTATTATATTAATAAATTATTAGACCGATTTAATTAAATTTAATTACTAAAATAATTTAATAATGTAACATCATCCTCTTATTATTTCCATTTAAAAAAGAAAGATTCCACTCAAATCTGGTAGAAAATTTAATAGTGAAGTCAAAGAGGTATGGCCTTGTACATTGAAAGTGATGAATCGCTTGGTATATGCTGGATGGATGTTACAGTAATCTATTAATATTAAAAAGGATTTACTTAATATATGCGTTTAGAATTTAAGTTTAGTTTATAATTAGCATAATCATTCCAACCAAATCAGAAATTAATCCAATCAAGTATTAATAGGTTATTTGTTTAATCGTTGAATAATTAATTGAACCGTTAATTTTTTTTTTGTGATTAAATAGAAAAGAAAGAAAAAAAGAGACAAAACCAAATTAATTGGCTAGGGTCATATCTAAATCTATTAGATGTTGAAACTCACTCCATGGTTGGCTCCAATTCGAGTGAATGTCCGCGACAGAAGCAGCTGCTTTAGCCATACAATCTGCAACACTATTTGCAGTCCTCTAAATTAAAAGAATAGAGACTCTCCAATTCCAATTCATAACCTCCTGTATATGCTTTGCCAAATCCCATTCCGGAATATCCTTACCAAGCATTCTTTGGTTTACCAAGAAAAGAGCTTCTAAACAGTCTGTTTCACAAATAACCTCACGAAATCCACTCTCCCAAGCAAGAAGTAAGCCTCTCCAAATTGCATACAATTCAGCAAAAAGAGACACTGCACACTTCGACTTTCCCAGTGCAACCTTTCAACCAACATCCATCAGGATTGCGAATGATACAACCAAAACCAGCATAGCCAGAAGGAGGAAACCAACTAGCATCACAATTCAATTTAACAGAATAAACTGGAGGTGGAACCCAATGCAAACAAAGTGAAGGAGGAGACAGAGATTGATGCATAGCAAAAATAGTATGAAACTCCCATACTGAACTACGAATCAAACTCACCACTTTACTAGCACTCCATGAATCATCTATATTAAATAAGTCATGATTCCTGCTTCTCCAAATCCACCAGATGGTCGAAAAGAAAAGAAAAATATTTTCACTCCTTGCACCTCTATAGAGCCAATCATGTAAATTCGAGTTATCTGAATACAGGCCTAAAAGGTTCCAGACCTCCTTGGCACTAGGGCACTCCCGAAGACAATGAAGAATTGATTCAGAACCATTCTGACATCGATGACAGGTGCTAGATAAAGCTAAACCACGACCCAAACGAAACTCTGCCGTAGGAATAGCATTATGAAGACTGAGCCAAATCAAGAACTTGTACTTCTCAGGAATATGCAGTCGCCATACCCACAACCAATTATCATGCTCATTCCAGTCAAACTTTCTTTTGGCTAGCCAACTGTACCCACTCCTAGCTGAGTAAAGTCTAGAAGATGCCACACCCCACAACCAACCCGAACTCTCTCCAGCATTCAAATCCGGATTATAAGCATTCAAATGCTGTTTGACATCTTCTGGAATGATAGAGAAAATATCATGGAGATTCCATTGACCATCTTTCCAAACGTCTCTAATAGTTAAATCAGAGTCAGATATATGTACAAAAGGGACATCTTGAGCAATTGGACCCTCAATACTCCAATTGTCAAACCAAAAAGATTGATCAAGTGACCCAACGCACCAAGAGAAAGCATCCTTAAGAGCACCAAAAGCCTTTGAGATACTCTTCCAAACATGAGAAGCATTGCAAGGGACAGGGCCATCTAAAACTCCCTCATTCCTCATATACTTTGCCCTCAATAGAGCAACCCAAGGCTTGTCCTGACAATGAAAAAGTTGCCACACCAATTTACCAAGTAAAGATATATTAACACACGCAGGATCTCTAACACCCAGGCCACCAAATTTTTTTGGAGTGATCACGGTCCTCCAATTAACAAGAGAAAGACCTTTACCATCAACTTGACCCTTCCAAAGGAACTGTCTCATCATAGAAGATAATTTATCGCAAACCCAATTTGGAAAAAAAGATACCTGCATATGATAGACAGGAATGGATGCTGCAACAGAATTGATCAGGCAAAGTCTCCCTGCTTTATTTAGAAGCCTTCCTTTCCAATTAGCTAATCTTCCCCTCACATTTTCAATCACCGAATGAAAAGAAGCCCTACTGGTACGGGAATGATTAAGGTTAACTCCAAGATATCTTCCTAAGTCCAAAGCAAAACGTATTGAAGAAACACTAGTAAAAATATCTCTTCTACGAGCAGTCACATTTTTAGAACAAAAAGCTTTAGACTTTTCAAGATTCACTTTCATGCCAGATGCCTTGCAAAAAATGTTAAGAGAATGCATGACCATTTGGACCTGACTCTTTGTAGCCTGACAGAAGAGTAAGAGATCATCTGCAAACATCAAATGAGAAAATTTTGGGCCACCCCTAGTGACAGAAACTGGTTTCCACACACCCTAGACCACCTTATGAGATATATAGCAAGCAAGTCTTTCCATACAAAGCACAAATAAGTAAGGAGACATTGGATCGCCCTGTCTAAGCCCCCTTCTAGGAGCAAAACTATCCAATCTATTCCCATTCCACATAATAGAAAGAGATGATGCACGGACACAAGTCATAATCAAATTAACAGTGATGATAGGAAAACCAAAAGCAATGAGAGTACTCTCCAAAAACCTCCAATCCACACTATCATAAGCTTTTTCAAGATCAATTTTAAAAGCAAGAGTACCTTTCTTGGATTTTGTGTGCTTCATGAAATTCAGAATTTCTTGGGCTACAATAATATTATCAGGAGCACCACGACCCGGAATAAACCCTCCTTGTAAAGGACTAACAATATCTGGAAGAAAAGGCCGAAGTCGGTTAGTCAATACTTTTGTGATAATTTTATAAACAACATTACACAAGCTAATAGGCCTGAAATCCTTCATAAAGGTAGGGTTATCAATTTTAGGAATAAGCACAATCAGAGTTTCCATGATGCTAGGATTTAAGAACTCTCCCAAAAAAGCGCTCCGGACAATATTCCAAATCTCAGTGCCTACTATCTCCCAATATTCTTTAAAAAAATAAGCTTGAAAGCCATCTGGACCAGGAGCCTTAAAAGGGCTCATACTGAATACTGCTGACTTGACTTCCGCAAAAGAGACAGGGTCAATTAACCTAGCACAAGCCTCAGTACTTAGAGTGGGCATCGGAACATCCCCTAAACAATCAACCTCAACCTCTTCCGTTGTACCAAAGAGATTCTTGTAAAAAGAGAGAGCTTCTTCCTGGAGAATATCTGGATCAGTAGACCAAGACCCATCTCTAACATATAATCCATGTACTCTATTATGGTTTCTACGTACCAAAGTCTGAAGATGAAAGAATTTAGTGTTTCTATCCCCATACTTGACCCACTGCTCTCTAGATTTCTGGTACCAAAAAAGTTCCTCTTGCAACAAAAGCCTATTGTAATCTTCCCTCAGTTCAGCTTCTTTAATTCTCAGAGATAACACATCGGTAACCTCCAAACGCCGTTGAATCTGATCAATCTGATATTCCAGCTTATTTTTTCGCACAAAAATATTTCCAAAAATCTTTGAGTTGAAGTCCAAAGAAGCATGTTGAACCATCTTAAGCCTTTCGGTAACACCTCCAAACTCTTGATTCCAAGCCTTACTAATAACATGTTTATAAGAAGGATGTGTTGCCCACGCAGCTTGGAACCTAAAAGGACGTGAACCTTTCACTCTGGGGCTACCATGACAACGAACTAAAATAGGACAATGATCAGAATGAAGCCTACTAAGAATTTCAGAATAACCCTCAGGAAACATTATCATCCACGCCTCATTAACTATAGCTCTATCCAACCTTTTAGCCAAGTCCCTGCCAGCCTGAACTGCTCTATACCAAGTATATCTCCTACCAGTCACTTTAAGATCAAAGAGCTCACAGTCATCTAGAGTAGTAGCTAATAGACTAGCTCTGTGAGAAGAAAAATAAGCACCTGTACTCTCATCTGGTGCCACAATCTCATTAAAATCACCAACGGCCATCCATGGTCTATTATGGCCTGAATTAATAGAACGCAAATGATCCCAAAGCATACATCTTTTTTCGAATTGAGGACTCCCATATACTGCACTACAAAGCCAAACTAAGTTACCCACACTCACTTTTACTGTGATACATTGGTCAATTTGATCAATAACCACACAAGAAGCATTAGCAATAGAAGATAGAAACCAAATTCCACCCCTGTGTCCTACTGCTTCCTCAATACCAACACAATGAAAACCTAACTTATCCCAAAAATTCTTCAAATTATTAAACATGGTATGAGTCTCAAAGAGAAAGAAGAAAGATGGTTTATATATTCTCACCAAATTTTTGCAATGCACACGGGCCATCTTGTTAGACGCACCCCTCACATTCCAGGCTATGATATTGAAACTATCCATAAAAACAGCAAAAAGAGAGCTCCAATAACAAACTCGAGACTCAACATGATGTCCCTGTCTTCGTCGATCCTGCCTTTAATGGACTCTCAAGTTGCAGCCCAATTTTCTCCGTCAAAACTTGCACCATACCCGCCGTCGATGCTCCATCCTTATCTACTGGTGAATTCTGCAAAGAGTTTGGGCGAGGACGCTTTCGCACAGTGCCATTTGTTGTCTCACCTTGCTGCTGATGATGAACATTGTGCCGGGTCCCCGAAGAAGCCACACTAACCGGTTTTCCAATATTGATGCCCCTGCTTAAATTTACTTTGGATCCAGTTGCATGTGTTGTACGTTGGTGATTAGGCCTTGTCCAAGTATTGGTAGCCTTGTTAGGAGTCTTCTTTACTTTTGGTTGGACCTGATGGGTGCTAAGAGAAGGCTTTTGACCCATTTTATACTTTCCTTTCCTAATCACTTGAGTCCAACCTTCCAAATCCTCATGTTGTGCATGGTCTACATGAACAGCATGCAAATCACTCTCCACCAAATCCGGGACAGTAACATTTACAGTCTCATCTCCAAGATTCTTGCCAAAATGAAAACTTGCCTTTTCCACATGTACTGGATTTTTTGAATTTGAGCTTTCTGGCTGCTTTGCTACATCGCTGATCACCTTGGCATTAGTTCCTCCTCCTGCATTGCTGTCAGTCTTGCACACCTTCATATCATGACCAAACTTGAGACAGGAGCCACAAATAAGGTGAAGACTTTCATATTCAACCTCATATTCAACACCTTCAACAAGAATCTTCTTAGTCAATGGCAATCCTAAATCTATCTGAACACAGGCTCGAGCATATCGTCCTCTTTCAGCTAATTTTGTTGCCAAATCAACCTTAACGGGAATGCCAACTGTAGCCGCAACACGGAGCATTGCATCTTCTTGGTAGCACCAAATTGGTAATCCGGAAATTCTAATCCACACTAAAGTTGCTCCAAAACAGTTTTCACTTGATCTAAACTCTTGATCCCAAGGCTTCACAGCCACATAATTTCCCTCGATCATCCACGGACCTCCTAAGAGAACCTTTTCTCGCTCCTCAGCTACATCAAACTTCACAAGAAAGTAGTCAAATCCCACGTCCAATAAATCAAAACCTCCCTTAATCCTCCATACCGTTCGGAGTTTATGAGACAATGCAGTGTAGCTATAATGTTTACCTAGCACCTTAATCACTATAGCATCCTTATAAGGTTCTGCCAAGCAATTCTTAGCTTCTTGGGTAAACGTGACACTCGGTGGCAAGAGATCTCCTTGCTTCCCAGAAACTACCGCAATGTTATCTCCCGATAGAGTTTCAACAAGTGAAAAAGCTTTAGCAATCTTGGAACCCACAACTTTGTCCCTGAAAGAAACCTTCAAAGGCTTAGAAACCCCTCCCGAAATATGATCCTCCTTTTCCCCTGATGCAATCCCTCCCCCGCTCTCCCCCTTATCTCTTCCGCCGACATTACCGGCTGCCTCACCGTGTTTCACCCTCAAAGTCTCATTCAACCGTTAATTTGAACCGTTAATTTGATTATAATTTAATAATTATATGAATTTTTTATAATAAATAATTTTTTATTTTTAACCGTTGTTTTTAGATTTCAATAATTTTTTTAATTATTTTATTTTTAATTGTTATTTTTAACCATTGCTAACTCGATTCAGCTGTTTGAGAATAAATTTGAGACATGTCTTTATATCTGTTAGTTGCCTTAGTAGCTAAACTAAAAAATTTGGGCAGATACAACTAGAAGTCTGTCGCGCTTTCATAGTTATATTGATGTATGTGTCGTGTTATTAATAAGAACATTATTAAGTTGGCTGATTTATTATAGCTACTTTAGTCATAGATTTTTTTGGCGTTTTTCAAGTTTCAAACTTAATAGGTTTGATACATTTCATTAGTTGTTGGTTTTGAGATACTTATGTTTCTTATGTCGATTAATGATCATTCAGTTACTTTACTATTATTAAACTAAGAATAAATGACTATATGTACCCATGAAAGATGAAAACGCTGACAATTGTATCCATAGCAGATCGAAACTAACTTTGAAGATGCGGTCTGTGTGACAGAAATACCTAACCTTGGTTTGACACTAGCTTCGTTCCTATACGAACCTACGTGGCACTCGACCCCCCCCCCCAAACCCCTATCTATGTGGATTAAACCTTTTTTTTTTGCTAACTGTTTGGTTTTTGAGGAACATTGCGCGGGAGAGGAAAGTGTGCCCTAGCAGAGATTGTAGGTCGCGATCGCTTGCTTTCCCAGTTGGAGAAGTCTTGTGAAACACTCCCAAGCGAACAAGGTGAATCCTGGGGTTTCGTCATCGTCATCCCCAAGTCGGAGAAGACAGTACGAAGCTAATACGTAACCCAGGGGTCTCTTCGTGGACGGCGCAGAGGTTACTACCTTTGCTGCACAGCGAACAGAGGTATCTCATAGCCATTGTTGATTAATTTCATGTCATTCCCATTAGTTAGACATATTCTTGTACCTAATCAAATCCTGTAATTGCTGAGAATTGCTAGAAAAGTTGGTTTAGGGTTTGTGTTACCTGTGGTTAGATACAATCTTTTCTTAGCTTGTGTTAGTTATTTTCACTTCCAGGAATGGCCACCATCCATATAATATTGTGTATCAATCATAGAGGACGGTTTGAGAGAGGGCCTGGTGGGTTAATTAGTTTTACTGGTGGTGAAGTCACAGAAATCAATAGGGTGAACGTTGATACACTGAACGTTTTTTTCATATCTGATTTGTTGAAGGACATTGAATATACGTCCGAATCTAATTTTTACTGGCAAGAACCTGGGAAGGAGCTTGATGATGGGTTGAGGGACCTAAGGGTTGATATGGACGTAGTTAGAATGTATGAGGCAGCCGTGAAGAATGGTAACAAAATAAATATTTATACAGAGCATCCGGTGGACCAGCCTGTGTTAGTTGAGGAGAACAATCTGACTCCGTCAAAGAGGAGAATAAAGACATGTGCCAAAAGGGTTCCAACACCAAATAAGAGTCCAAAGAGAAGATTGCTAGTAGTGGAAGATCATGACGATGCTAAAATTGTAGGTAATGTGCAAGTTAGGAAGGAGGACCAAATAAGGGGTGAGGCCCAGGATAGGGAGGAGGTCCATGAAGAAAATAAACAGGCTGAAGTTGAGGCCCAAAAAGAGGATAGTCTCAGTATGCCCCAGGAGACAGCAGATCCACCACTAGCATCATCCCATGAAGCAGGACAGGTTTCTCAGCCTCCTCCAACACCTGTCCTACCAGATCAGCCACCATCAAGTCAGTCCCAACCTTCCCAGCCACCATTTGAAGAAGATCAGTTTCCACTACACAATGATGGTTCAGATCCAGCCCCGCAGTCTCAAGCCAATGTTTCTAAACCTGTTGCACCTAAACAACTTACTCAATACACCCCACAGCCATGTAGGAATCCACTTTCACAATCGATCCATGATTTAGGACGATCCTCTGATTCCAATAGGACCCCCAAAATAATCAAAGCAATCCTTCAGATGAGGTTGATGGATGGCCAAAGGTGAACAAGAGGAGATCAACAAGGAGGCCTCCCCCTACAGGGCAATCCTTCATCCCGAACCCTGATCCGGACAAGCCGCCAACCTTTTATGTGCCAGTTGAGGATGATATTTTTCTGATTAAAACCCTGGACATCATTGCTATTCGTCAGAGGACTTGCATAGCATAGCAAGTGACGATGATACTAAGACTCCAGTTTTTCCTCAGAGCAATGCTGATGCCCCGGTTAGCCAAGTGTGGTTGGAATTGGGGATGGAGTTTGAGACTCTCAACCAGTTCAGGAAGGCTATCCGAAAGTTTAATATCCACATTGGCAGGAGCATATTCTTTGCTCGTTGTGATTCAACAAGGTCAAAGGCTATATGCTACGATGAGGATTGTCCTTGGCAAATCTACTGTGCTAAGAGAACATTTCTCGCAAGTTATTAGGTAAAGACATTTGTAAATGAACACACTTGCAGCAGAGATAATCACTGTAAGTCAGCAGATGGAAAATGGGTAATAGATGAGCTAGAGGAGAGGATTAGAGTTCAACCAAACTTGACAGTGAGGGAGGCTGACCAATACTTCAGAGCTGAGTATGATGTACTCATCAATGAGAAGAAAATTTACAGATCTATGAAGAAGGCGAAGGAGAGGATTGAGGGTTCTGAGATTGCACAGTATGCAAGACTTCGTGATTATGGTAATGAAATACTAAAGACTAACCCTGGCTCGACGGTAAGGATACACACGAACCCTATGCCTGATTCGAATCCTCTGTTTCTGAGGATCTATGTATGCTTTGATGCGTGCAAGAAGGGATTTGTGGGTGGTTGTAGACCTTTAATAGGGTTAGATGAGACCTTTCTTAGAGGGTACTATGGGGGGCAGTTATTGACAGCAATAGGACAGGATGCAAATAATCATATCTATCCTATTGCCTATGCAATAGTGGAGTCAGAAAACAAAAAAAAGTTGGAAGTGGTTTCTAGAGATACTTCAGGAGGACGTGGGAGATTTTCAGGCGAACATGTTTAACTTTATGTCAGATATGCAGAAGGTACCTTTTTTTATTAATGTAGTGCAATAAAATCTGGTGTATTTTGAAGAGAGTCTTCTTCTATATCATTATGCTTGTTTAGTATAGTTGATGTATACAATTGATGTATATTGATGTGGCCAAATGTAAGTTTAATTGTGAACATATGTTAATTGCTGATAGGAGACTTTAGAAAATGTTCATGAATTCTGGTATGTTAATTGCTGAAATGATACTTTAGAAAATGTTCATGAATTCTGCTATGTTAACTGCTGATAGGAGACTTTAGAAAATGTTATTGATTGTTGATATTTTGATTGCTGATAGGAGATTTTAGAAAATGTTCCCTCGTGCTGACATGTTGATTGCTGATAGGATACTTTAGAAATGGTTCATGAATTCTGCTATGTTAATTGCTGATAGGAGACTTTAGAAAATGTTCTTGACTGATGATATGTTGATTGCTGATAGGAGATTCTAGAAAATGTTCCTGGTTGCTGAAAGTGTTAATTATTTTATACCCAGCTACGTTCACCCTGTTTCTAAATTAGTGTTGTTATGACATTGATTTTGATGTATGCCTGCAGGGGTTAATACCTGCTGTGCAGGAGATGTACCCGAATGCAAACCACAGGTTTTGTACCATGCATATATGGCAAAATTTGGAGTGACTTAGAGTTGAAAATGTGTTTGTGGTCATGTGCTAAGTCAACCACAACACAGGACTTCAATGCTGCCATGGATAGGCTAAAGAAGATCAATGTTGGGGCATGGGAATACTTGGATAAGATCAGTCCAAAATAATGGAGCAGAGCACATTTTAGTGAATATCCGAAAGCAGACAACTACACAAACAACAACTGCGAGGTGTTTAATGCCAAGGTGAAGAAGATGAGAGGCAAACCAATAATTACAATGTTAGAGGAGGTGAGGTGTTATGTAATGAGGATTATGGCTAGGAATAAGAAGGCCTTGGTTGGGTATAGTGGAAGATTAACCCCAACCCAGCAGAGCAGGTTAGAAAGGGAGAAGAGAGAGAGCAACAAATGGAGGCTTCTACCAACCGGAGATGATGCGGGCAATGTTTATGAAGTCCAATGTCTCCCCGTGAAGGTGAGTGTGGATTTGGGCAAGGCTACGTGCAGTTGTAGGCTATGGCAACTAACTGAACTACCGTGTAGACATGCATGTGCTGCGTTAGCTTACCAGAACAGGCAACCCGAAGAGTATGCCCATAACTGGCTGACCATGGGTGCATATAATGTGGCCTATCAGTGTTCTATGCGTCCAGTTCCAAGCCAGGAGTTCTCGGAGCACCTAGACACCCTACCCATTCTGCCACCACGGTACAGAAAACCAATAGGGAGACCTTCAACCAAGAGAGATAAGAGAAACGATGCCCCTGCTGATAAGAATGACCCTCACCACACAAAGAGGAGGATTGGGACTATTGTGTGCAAATACTGCCTCCAGGTATGCGTGTCCATAACTGTTGTTTATTGATATCAGTTCCGAATGTAATAATTATCTAATTATGATATATGCGCAACTTACATTAAGTATTCTTTGCTTTAGGCTGGTCATGATAAAAGGAGTTGTAAAAAGAGAAAAGAGGCAATGGGTGAAGGGAGTGCTGCTTCACAAGTGCCTGAAGGGGTTTCTAATGAAGACATGCTGGAAGAAATGTTCTGGGAGGACACATTAGAGGCTGCAGATGCTGAAGCAGCAGCCACTGAGGACAGAAACGATTCTGCAACACCACACCATGCTCAAGTAAGTGCATTACATTAGTTAGAATTCGTTAGTTTGCTGCAACAATCACTTATTGAGCTAAGATCGGTTTGTTTTCTGGATTTTGGCACACCACAGGGAATGCCGCCACCAACAACCACACAACAACAACCTCCAACCAACAATGCAATAACCAGGAAACAGGTTAAAAGGAGAAGTGTTAAGCGACCACCTCCCACTGAAAAAATATAGCAAACACCTGCCCCATCTGCCAATAAACCATCTACCACCCCATCTACACACAACTCTGAAACTACACCACATCCACTGCAAGGTGCTAGTGCAGGGACATCCACACAGTTTGTGCAATTCATGTCAACACCGGGAGTGACTACGGGTGCTACAAGCCGAGGAATAGCTGCTAGGGGTAGACTTCAAAGCAGGGGACGTCAAAAGAAAGATGCTTTCAACGGATCAAAAATCGGTGTCTCAAGTGGGAGCAGTAACTCAACTCCAGTTTGATAGAAAGTCATGGGTTTGGAGACCCAATCAAGACAGGAATTTGAATCTTGATTAATGTTATGTTTTCGTTTTTTTAATGTACTCGACTTTGATCATGAAACTCATGCTGGCATTTGGTTGTTTTGTTATATTAAAGAGCAACTCAAGACTCTTGTATTGTGTAATCCTCATGGTCTGGTTTAGGATCAGTTAGTTAAACTTTATTTGAGGGTGTGTTTTTTGAGCAACCAAACTTGCCTTCTTTGGCTTATGTCATAACTACCATTTTTTGAGAATCAGAATTCACTATTTAGAATGCTTATTTTATCAGTCTTTTAACAGCACCTTCTTTTGATTTTGGAAGAAACCTTGGAATGGACACCGAAAGCATATTGTTGTTATGTTTCTTGTTCTAGTTATACTTGCTTCCTTAGGAGGAATAGACAGAGTCAGGTGAATTTACATTGGCATTGGCTCAAGATAAAATTTACCTAAATTTACATGTTTGCATCAACTACAAACTAAACAAAACGCTACCAGAGATCAAAGATTTCGTGCCTATGTTAATGCATCAGAATTAATAAAAACCAGATCAAAGTTACCATCACTTAAGCATCATGTCATACCAAAGTTCCCAACTCATACACATGTTACAATTTCATCACCAAATACAACTCACAAAATAAATAGAAGGCAACCCCCAACGCAATGGTTGAAAGCAACAGTTTCATTCCCCTAAGTTCACCCCTGACTTCACCCTTGAATTTTTCTAACTTCCTAGCCATCATTGAGGATGCTTGCTGATTTTCCACACCTTTCGTGACAGTCAGACCATCTTCATGCCTTGAATAAGACTGATTGGAATTTCTTTTTGCTAAAGCTCTTGCTAGGCCCTCCCATCCTTCTTCAATTTTATCCACCCACACAAAGTATTTGCAATCTCTTGTCTGAAAAAAAAAAATCAAAGTGTGAACAACAATGTCAAAAATAGATTTCTAACCTGAACAACAACACCGCGTGTACATTACCGCCCACCCAGGACATTTAATGAACCATCTATTAGGGTTTGTCATGGTGCCAGACTTTATCAACACAACATCCCTCCCACACAAGCATTTGTCGTCGAGCATCTTTTCCTTCATCCTCTTCGAACTCGATGAACTGCTGCGACTTCCATCAGTTGCAGGAGAGTTAAATCTTCGCAAAGACATGCCAGGGCTCGCGAAAAAATTCCTTCTCTCCTTAGGTGCACTTGACACTGGATGAGGTTGAACTCGATTACATTTATTGGGGTGTGGTTCGAATTGGGGAAGATGACTCCCTAGGGTTTCCACTTCATGGGTTAATCCTTATAGCAATATTCAAATCCACGTAGATAGGGGTTTGGGGGGGGGGGGTTCGAGTGCCACGTAGGTTCGTATAGGAACGAAGCTAGTGTCAAACCAAGGCTGGGTATTTCTGTCACACGGACTGCATCTTTAATGGGTACAAAGTTAGTTTCGGTCTGCTATGGGTACAATTGTCAGCGTTTTCATCTTTCATGGGTACATATGGTCATTTATTCATTAAACTAATGTATTGGATGACAGGTGGTCAGAATATCAGTTAACATTGAGCGAGAAAAGGGCCTAAAATGGCACATTGTAAATTGAGAATAAACTTAATGCAAGCGGGGGATATAAGTGTTAAAGTGGCTTAAGTAGAGAGTTTTTGCCTGAGATTTTTATTGTTAAGTTATGACCTTTAACACTATTTTCCTTTTACATTTCACATGGATGTCCTATAGCTCACTCGAAGTTGTTCAGGTAGTGCATTCCAAGATACTAGAGTCTCGACATACGATGTTATGGAGAGCAGTGATTGCATTAATATACTTTGTGGTTATAGAGTAGCATCAGGTGGATATGGTGCTACCACAGCTGGAGGAATACAATATCGACCTCGTGTAGCTCTAGACATGTATTTCTTAATGATGAAGAATGACAGGGGATGATCGTTGGTTTTCTAGCACCTTATAATCTTAACACCTCCATTGGGATATTAGAGTCCATTATGTTCTCCGGTTTGATGTTGTGCCAAACCCAGATCCATCACAGTTATACTTGAAGTGGTAATATGAGTATGGTAGAGGTTTTTGTCACTGGAGCTCTTCCTTGGTAACTCCAGAGCTATTTCGATTCTGACAGAGACTGCACAGAGAGAATAAAGGACATGCACCTCCCATGGATTAGGTACCTGATGTCTTAGACAGACGTCGTGTTGAACGGCAACTGCATTGGTACCCGAGTAAGTGATCGTGAATGGAGGTAGATCGAGGATAAAATTGCTGCAATGGAGGAAAGGGATCGACTCCCTTAGACAAAGTAGGGGTTGTGGTGGGCGTGGAGGTGGTGGCCATAAAGAGAATGTGTATTTTGTTGGAGGCTCGATTTACATGTAGAAACCTTAAATCTAACTTAATAGCTTTGATTTATATAGAGTAAAGTCTAAAATGAACATGCATGTAAGCTTTTTGATTCTAAGACATTCATGTAATATTGTATTTTGGGTTAACTACAAAAAATGCGCTCGAATTATTTAAACGCGGACAAAAATATGCCCAAATTTTATTATTGACAAAAATACCTTCAAATAATTTAAAAATACAATAACAATATCTAACAGTAAATATATATTTTAAAAAAATACCTTCAAATTGGTAATTATAACAATGCCTTCAAATTGAATTTCGATGCAATTTTTTGCAAGAATGATTATAAAAATAAGATATTATTATACATAAAAATTGGTAATTTTTTGTTAAGTATATATTTTTTTATAATTTTTTTATTAACAACCAATAATACTTTTAAAAAATTACAAAACAATATATACTTAACAAAAAATCATCAAATTTTAAGAATAATAATATTTCATTTTTCTAATCATACTTGCAAAAAATTACATCAAAATTCAATCTCTAATGTATTTTTTGTGAAATACATATTTAATGTTAGTTTTTTTGCAAGATTATCTAACATTAAATATGTATTTCTCAAAAAATATATTAGAGATTGAATTTTGATACAATTTTTACAAGCATGATTGAAAAATAAGATATTATTATCTTTAAAATTTGGTAATTTTTCGTTGAGTATATATTTTTTTTTGTAATTTTTTTGTTGACAACTAATAATACCTTTAAAAAATCACAAAAAAAATATACCTAGAAAAAATTACCAAATTTTAAGAATAATAATATCTCATTTTTTTAATTATGCTTGTAAAAAATCACATCAAAATTCAATCTTTAATGCATTTTTGAAAATATATATTTACTTTTGGGTATTATATTGTGTTTTTAAATTATTTAAAGGCATTTTTGTCAACATGAATCATCTGAATAATTCGGAGACGTTTTTGGTAGTTAATCCTTGTATTTTATTCTATTTGATTAGGTGAATTACTCATATATATATATATATATATATATTTTTTTGGTTTCCCACGGTATCCCCCAACCCGGCAGGTCAAGGACTAATCCGTCGCGGTACTGAGCTCCATTTAAGGGTTTGCCGCTGGCCAATGGGTTGCTGCATGCACAAGGCGGGATTCGAACCCCCGACACTTGCTTAAGCGGACTAGTGAGCTAACCACTAGACCAACCCAACTTGGTTTACTCATATATATATATACTGACTCAATAAATAAAAGTCAGGCCCAATAAAGACAAAAAGTCCACCCAAAAAAATGGCCTTTACTAAATACGTGCTTATCTATATATAATTGTCTTTCCAAATTTTTTGTACTATCTCTATCTTTCTAAAAGATTGATAAGGAAAACGGTTATCTATTATGAAAGATGGAATTACTCCAACAAAAATAATTATCAACTCTCTACTATAAATACACTTATATTCTATAGATATAATACTAAAAAACCTACTTAAAATCGTTGCTAATTAACGTTCAAGCTCAAATTAACGTTTCAACCCATGATATATTTGAGGTCAATAACTATTTTAATAATTAACGGATAAACAACTTGGTATAATGGTATTAAGTTATGGCAATCAAATTTGAATAGTGAATAAACTAAGTCTTATAATAATAATAACAGCTACAACAATAAAAATCAACATAACATCTACACGAGAATTTATATCAATCCTTGGAGGCTTGGACCCAAATAAATGCATTTTTTTGACAACCTGATCTAGCTGGGCCAATATTCCTAAAAATTTAATAACACTGTTAATATCAAAGGGAGAAACAAGCCATCTTCAGCCATTTCGACCAAATCCTATTCTTATGATGTTTAGCAACAAGGAAGACAATTTCTTTAATCCATTTAGACCAAGTCCTATTCTTATGATGTTTCCTTGTCAGTTTCACTCGAGTGGTTCAAGGTGTTTCCTTGTCAGTTTCACTCGAGTGGTTCAAGCCTTCAAGGTTCACCGTGGAGAGATAATAACATTTATTTCAGTTCTAATTTATTATAAACTAATTCTTTTGAATTGAATTAACTCCAACTTTTCAATTCAGTTCTATCACACTTCGTTTCCAAACACACTGTTGACCCTTCAAATTGTAAAAAAAAAAAATTAAAAATGTAAAATGTAATTTTTAATCTTTTATTATTCTCTTTTATATTTATTCTTAATTCCACTTATAAAATTATAAAAAATCACATTTTATTCTTTTAATTATTAAAAAAATTGAGAAACTATTTTCCCAATTTACTTTAGACTAAAATCCCTCCCTATTCTCTGCACCATTCTTTTAACATATTATAATTTATCAACAAATTTTAAAAATACAAACCATTAACTGCCATTACTTAATTTAATTTTTCAAACCATAGCAGAGAAACCTAAGTTGCGTGGACAACAAAATTAATACAAAATCAATCAAGAAAAAAAAAAGGGGGAAAACCACGGAAAAAAAAATAACTAATAAATAATTAAATAATATACTTGAGCTTACTAGACCAGCTTCAAAGAAAATCTCAGCAAGTCTGAAGAGCAAAAGGATTTAATTTTCGAGCAGTTTAACGCCCCTCTTGTCATTTAATCGTGTCAAGGAGGCTGCCTGAATTACTACTCGATAATTAAATATTTTCAATTATTTCTTAAAATTATCCAAATTAAAGCATGTATCAACCTTACACCAAAAGTGATACGCTAGATCGATTGAATAAACTTCGTAGGTATCGTGGGTGAAGAAGAGGCTGATTGGGATTTTTTATAGGGAGCTGCATTCATCTCTAAAGCACGAGATTATAGAAGCCAAAGAGCCAAACTCCAGCCCCATAAAAATCACTAAAAGAAGAAAAGAACAAATATCAAACATTAAACTAACAGAGAGAAACTCAACTGCGCCTGAGGAAAACCCTAACCTCTGTTGAAGAATTTAGGGATGCCATGGTATATATAGGAAGAGAAAGAAGATTCAAAAAGGTAGGGTTTCCGTGAAATTTTTTTTTGGTCTTAGCTCTTAGGTAGGGTTTGGATGACGACTGAACTGATGCGGCACTTACTCTAAAATGGGCTCATTTTGGCCCATTGGAAAAGCTGTACAACTGTATTCCAAAATTATAAAAGAAAGGGGCCGAAAAGGCCCAACCAACCACACGCACATGGCGAGGTGCAAGTTGAAAAGAAATGACGAACTTGAGTGATCAGTTCATTCGTCCGTTTAAACAAATGTCGGGGTTCAAATCTAATTTTGTATATGCAGCAACCTATTCACCAGTAGTAAACTCTTAAATAGAGTTTAGATCCGTGACAAATTAGTTCTTAAACTGTTGGATTAGAAAATACCATACACAACTAAAAAAAAAGAAAAAGAAAAAGAAATAAAAACTCGATCAAAAGCAATGCCATCTGGAAACATATCTCTTACCCAAACAATTATGCAACATCTCAATAGACAAAGAGGTGAAACTCACAATTTCCAAAATCAGCTAATTAATTAATATTAGTTTCTTAACATTCTTCTATATTATTTACTGCCTTTAATTATAACTACTACTTAATTTAGGCTAAAATGAAATTATAATTTTAACATTTTCACTACTTGACACTATCAAAGTCAGCATATAATATATAACCATTTATATATTCTAATCTCCTTACGGTAAATATAGTAATTGTTGTATTTAGTAATGAACATGATGAGATTGATGACCGTAGTTGTGACTTGTGGTAAAAGTTAGAACTATTTATTTCTATTTATAATGTTAAAAGTAAAATTATGTACTAGAAAATAAAAAATGTGTACTAATTATTAATATTTTGACTTTCCAGCATATATGCTATTAAATATTCTCAACAAGACTAGAGAATTTCTTTCTCATTATTTTGATTATGGATGGATTTCAAACAAGTTTGGCACGCAACACAACTCATTTCACTCTCATTCTCACACACTCCTAAATCCAAATCCTCGTCACTCATCTCTATCCATTTTTTCTTTTTAAATCAGCATCATCAAATCCATCAATGCCTCATTATTTTGTCCATATTCTATTTATGATGACGAGTTCATGACAATGATGATAAGTTGATAACAACATAAACCCACTCATACATTATTATTATTATTATTATGTATATATTTATTTTTTATATTCAGTACTACTTATTGTTAATTATTAATTTTTATAGAAATTATTTTTCCCATTGCTAAAATGCTATCAATTAATTAATTAAATCAAGTTTCCAATCTGGATCCTATTTTTAAACTACAAGTGATTAATTATTAATTAATTAATTAATCTACTGGTTTAAGAAATTAGTTTACTTATCTTGTGTCTCATTCATCCACATTTGATCCAGTTAAATTCATATATAAAAATAGTCAGTTAGAAAAGTGATAGTAATTTAGATTTTGATAGAATTAAAATATCTATTATATCCTTTATACTTATTTTACCTTTTTTCTTTTAAATTAAAAATAAATAAATTTTAAATTTTGAAAAGAAAATAAATTTATTTAATTCAAATTATATTATATCAAAATAAGATAAATAATAAAGGAAAAACATAAATTTTATATTTATTTTATTTATATAAAAAATATATAATATTGTTTCATAAATATATGCTTACACAAAATTGATTTTATTTAAAAATTTTTTTTTGTGTTTTTAAAATTAATTACAAACTTGTCTTATTTTTTTAATTAAATTAAATTTTTAATTCAAATTAAATAAATTTATTATTATATAGCTCAAATGGCATAATCTTTCCGTACTCATCTAAAAAGTCACGAATTCGAGTTTTTCTATCTTTGGTAAAAAAACATTATTGTTAAAAAATATTTTAGTCTTTTAAATTAATCCTAAAAGAGTATTTTATCTTTTTAATTCTTTTAACTTTTTATATTTTGTTTTTGTGATAATTTTATAATAATTTTTTTGTGATTAATTTTATAATAATTTATTAATAATAAAAAATAAAACAAATATAAATTAAAACAATAAAAAAAAAATTTAATCTAACCAAATTTTAATGCTCATCCTTCTCTCTTTAATTACGGAATGTTAAAATTATAGATACAAACTTTTTCTCTTTCTTTTAGTTAAGAGATATTAAAGGTCTATATGATTTTGGATTACCAAATCACGTGCCTTGAATCTTATTTATTATCTTAGCTTTCCGAAATTGAAGGAAAACGGAGGAATTTACAAACTAAAAAACACAACAAAAAAGAGAGAAAAGAAAAAACAAATCATTCCGAGTTTTGATCTGAAAAAAAAAAAAAGATCAAAATGAGGATTGAGGAAGCAGTTTCAGCTTCGAGCAAGCACCTCGTCTTCGCTTACTATGTTACTGGCCATGGTTTTGGCCACGCCACCAGAGTTGCCGAGGTTTTTCTTCTTATTCATTCCCTCTTTTTTTTTAAATTTATTTTATTTTTCTCAATTCTCTCCTTTGTACTCGTCCATCACTTTTCGGTTCAATGCCGCTATTGTTCGCTCTCCTTTGTATCCTAAAAAATCGAATTGATTTTTGTTTATGCGCTTTTCAATTTTTTTTGAAAAGAAATCATTTTTTTTGTGGAAACGGATTAAATATTTTATTATTTGTAAATTGTGATGAATTAAAAGTGCAAAGTAAAATAGGAGAATTAGCTGATTCATCATACATGTTTTAAGATTAACTAGTTGAAAATTTGGCTAAAAAATTCTCCAATGATGATGATTTCAATTGAAAATATATTGTATCTTGTGATTGTAATGTGAATTTTGGTTTGGAATGGATGAGTAGGTGGTTCGGCAGTTGATCCTAGCGGGACATGATGTGCATGTAGTAACGGGTGCTCCTGCATTTGTTTTCACCTCTGCAGTTGATTCTCCTCGATTGTTCATTCGTAAGGTCAGTCTTTTATTGTTATCATCAATGCCTTCTGAAACCATAACTCCTCTCTTCTTTTTTTTCTCTCTCCTCTTCAACTTTTCTTTTAGTTCAACTTTAAACTTTCTAAGTCTTTTTTTTAAAAGAAAAGAAAAAAAAAAAAAAAGAAAAGATGAAACAAATTGATAATTAAAAAAATAATTACTTTTTGATTTGTATTTTTATGTTTTAGATTTTATAAAAATAATAAAATTCAGAAAAGAAATAAAAAAGAGTACGCACTAGTTAGTGCTCAAACATTGGTGGCTATGGAGTACACATGGATTTAGATTTTTCATTTATTATTATAAGATCAAATTTAAAAGTAAACTAATCAAATTTGAATTATATAAGCTGTTGTAATTTTTATTGGATAAGTTTATTAAATTTTGATAATATAAAATTTTAAATTTTGAATATTAAAAACTAAAAGTAACTAAGTAAACAAGAGGGAAAAAGACAATATTTATAAAATGTTATTTAAGTAAGAATAATACATTATCTAAACATGTTAAAATTAAAAGGATAAATTTAATAATAAAAAAAAGTTATATTTTATACTATTATTTAATGTAGTTCAAATTGGATTAGTTTTGATTGGATTTTATTTGATTTGAATACTCCAATTTTTAAGGCTAAAACAATCCCATCAACTAAATGAATTATTTATATGAAGTTATGAACTGAAAAACATATTTAATCCCTATTGTGAACCCAATGTAAACTCAAAATTTGTGTTATTATCTTTTTCAAGTTTTAAATGACCATATTTCTATTGTTTATCTCTTAATTGGAGTTTAGAAAAAAAAAGGCAATTTTTAAACTAAATATATAGACATGCACATCTTCAAATGGGTAATGCAAGATTTTTAGAAGGATAAAATGCTCAAGTGAACTTTCAAGTGCTACCTGCAAGGGGGCATGTTCATAAACCCAATGAAAAAGTGCATGTTAGCTACAGCTAGAACAAATGTTGAAGCAGTTCTAGAGTATCAGGGTTAGTTAGGCATCTGAAACATTTACTTTTTATTGCTTTGAGAATTTGTATCCTAGTTTTGTCCAAGGGAAATCTCTTAAAAATCAAAGACTGGTTTCAAAGAGAATGCATATTTATGTATTTATATAAAACAGGTGCTTTTGGACTGCGGAGCAGTTCAGGCAGATGCTTTGACAGTTGATCGTCTTGCCTCTTTGGAGAAGGTATAGAAACCACCAAATTATATTACTTATAGTTGTTATATTTTGGCAATACTTTCTGCTTCTGTTTATGTTGCTGATCGCTTGAGTTGTATTTGGATTAGTATTCTGAGACAGCAGTGAAGCCTCGTGCGGAAATCTTGGCACAAGAAACAGAATGGCTGAATTCAATTAAAGCTGACTTAGTGGTATGGGACATACTCTCTCCTTTTTTGATTGGAATCGACAAGTAAATCGCAATGTTTTGATATTAAAATATAAGTCAAGGGGAGCTGTCTTACTCTAAAAGCTAACAACTGACAGCAAAACAGTTAAACAAAACAGCATTACACAATGAATTATGTTTAATGGATCCTTGCATAACTAATCTGAGATATCAGGTATCTGATGTTGTCCCAGTAGCATGTCGTGCAGCAGCAGATGCTGGTATTCGGTCTGTCTGTGTAACCAATTTTAGGTAACTCAGTTGCATCCTTTTTCCTTCATAATGTTATTCACTTTTGTTACCTAAAGTACTGTTTAAGGTGGAGGGACTATGGATTGCAAGAATATATGCTGTTTGCCAATGATGAATGAATATTTAAATCAATGCTGGGGATTGATTTTAGTTGCCAGTTCAATGCCTTGATTGTCTGTAGCTGGATAATCAAAATTCGCAGTTGCTCGTCATGTCTTGTGCTTGTCCTTACCCTCATTCCATATCTTATGATTTCAGTTGGGACTTCATCTATGCAGAATATGTCATGGCTGCTGGAATACATCATCGCTCAATAGTGTGGCAGGTTATAAAAATTTTCTTTAGGAAATTATCTGCTCCCTTTTGCACATTATTTGACAGAAGTATTAGAAGTTTCTGATTGTCTACCTTGTATCCAGTGTTATTTTGTATTTTTTTAAAATGCATTTGTGCTATTCTTATCCAGATTCTTTTGGGTGTTAGGGACATATTTTTGAAAGTAGAATTCTTTTGAACTGTAATTAGTCTACCTTTTCTTTTTCATGCTATATTTTGTACTTGAAACAAGATATATAACTATATCTGCACATCATTGATTCAGATTGCTGAGGACTATTCCCACTGCGAGTTCCTTATCCGACTCCCGGGATATTGCCCAAGTAAGCCAGTTCTTAGATAATTAAATTACAATAGCCTAACATTAAATGAAATCCTCCTAAATTTCGTCTTGGATATAGTTAATGATAAATGTGGCATCTATTTTTGTAGTGCCTGCTTTTCGTGATGTTATTGATGTTCCTCTTGTTGTGAGGAGGTTGCATAAATCTCCAAAAGAGGTACTGCCAAACAAAACTTTGCGGAGCTGTTTCATAGGATGGTTTAACTCCTAATCCATGAACTTTTAATTTTCTTTGTTGAAGGTGAGGGAGGATCTTGGTGTAGCTGATGATGTGAAGTTAGTTATTCTCAACTTTGGTGGACAGGTTATTACTTAAATCTTTATTATTATTATTATTAATAGTAGTCTTTTCTCTTTCTTTCTTTTTTCTATTTTTTAAAAGAAAAACAGAACTTGAAGGCAATTGTTCTAGGCTTCTTTGTTTTTCTTACTCGTTTTTGTACTACGCACTGCGTTGTAAGCGGCTGTAAAAAATCTCCCACAAAAATTTTTG
This sequence comes from Arachis hypogaea, assembly GCF_003086295.3. Taxonomy (NCBI): domain Eukaryota; kingdom Viridiplantae; phylum Streptophyta; class Magnoliopsida; order Fabales; family Fabaceae; genus Arachis; species Arachis hypogaea. The sequence goes on from NC_092051.1 coordinate 142,643,681, forward strand.
CTTTCTTCCTTCTCCTGAACTCTATAAAGCCAGTTAACAAGACAAGTCTTTAGTGCACACACAATCTTTGCCAAACATACTAAACAATGCATTCAATAAAGCCAGTTAACAAGAACTGTCATTTGGATATTGCATGTTTTCACTCTGTAATTTAGATTTTGATAAAATATGGTAGTCCCTAAGAATTTGAATGTTATGCCTTTGTGTCTATGAGAGTATGTGAGCCAAAAATTCTAAATATTGAAATCTTGTGATATTTGTGGTTCTAAGACTCTAAACAGAATCATGCTCACCATCTGACTTCCGACTTCTGCCTATATGATTTTGTTTTTCTCCAGCCAGGAGGATGGCAGCTAAAGGAGGAATTCTTGCCACCTGGCTGGCTGGGCTTGGTACGTACTCCTTCTCCACCATTCTGTTTTGAGTTGTCACATTATTTTTTATTTTTACTTTTTACATACATGTTATTTGGTGATCCAGGTTTGTGGAGCTTCTGAGAGCACCAACCTTCCTCCAAACTTCAGAAAACTTGATAAAGAAGCATATACTCCTGATATTATTGCAGCATGTGATTGTATGCTTGGTCAGTTTGAGGCTTTAATTTTTTTAAATATTAATTTTGTGAGTTGTTGTTGTTGTTGTTACTATTATTATTGTTATTATTATTTCAGGAAAAATCGGATATGGAACTGCAAGTGAAGCCTTGGCATATAAGTGTCCTTTTGTCTTTGTACGTAGAGATTATTTCAACGAAGAGCCTTTCTTGAGAAATATGCTTGAGGTACTACCTCTCTACTTTCTTTATATTAGTATAAAGTATTTTTCCACCTCTTGAGTGCCTAAGTAATTATCTATTTTTTCTTTGGTAGTTTTATCAATGTGGCGTTGAAATGATTAGGAGGGATTTACTCACTGGTCACTGGAGACCTTATCTTGAACGTGCAGTAAGTTTGAATCCCTGCTATGAAGGAGGCATTAATGGTGCTGAGGTATCATCTTATTCTTGAATTAATTGACTCATTTTGCGTAGGTGCTTTCATAATGCTTTATTTGTTAACTATCATGTAAACTTTAAGAATTTCCCCCCAGTATAGTTTCCGGAATAAACCAGAGTGGCTACTTAATGGAAAATGTTGAAACTAAATGGATGGTAGGAATTTCTAGTTATCGAATATACATGAAATGAATTGTACCTGGTGCGCTTGGATCCATACAGGTATCTGACATAATCAAAATCAAATTTTCTTATGATGATCCATTGCACATGCCTTCTGAGGTCATCATACATGAAATAACTTAACTAAGCAGATCATAAATATAGATTGTTTGCTGGTAAACTATCTGCTGTATATCAGTGTAATGCATGTTTAAATTCTTCTATTGTTGCTCCTTGCTACACCTTCGTTTGCATGTAGTAACGTGTCATGTTTAAAATTTTCAAATGTAGATGGCTGCCCACATCCTACAGGAGACTGCATTTGGGAAAAATTATGCATCAGATAAGGTAAAGGACTATTGATACCTATTAGTTATGGTTTTAGTTCACAAGCTTCTGGTTTCATGAAGATTTGGAGAAAAGACTGAACATGGACTTAATAAATGTGCAGCTTAGTGGGGCAAGAAGATTACGTGATGCTATTATTCTTGGGTATCAACTGCAAAGGGCCACTGGCAGAGACGTCGCAATCCCAGAATGGTATGTAAATGCTGAAAGCCAACTTGGCCGGCGACCATCAGATCGGCCAGCAGATTTTGAAAGTGCTTTGGTTGAATCGTAAGTTTCATTTTACTTCAAGTGCTCGTAATCTTTTTTGTGACTATAAAAAGTCTCTTTGGTTTTATAAAAACGTTCTTGTTTTAAATGCCTCTTTATTTCCTTGTATTCTTTCTTCAGTGTAATAGATGACTTTGAGATTCTGCACGGAAATGTTCAAGGTTTTCCAGATACTGTGGCTTTCTTACATAGCTTAACTGAATTACATGCGAACCCCAAAAGGCGGGAGAGTAGGGCTGCAGCTTCTCTGTTCAACTGGGAGGTCTTGACCATTGCCATTTTTTTATTTGTTTTATTTTTGTGATATTACACTACAGATGTCCTTTTTGTTATTGGTTCTTTCAATTTTTGATGTTGAATCATTATGACAGGAAGAAATATATGTGACAAGAGCTCCTGGAAGGTTAGATGTCATGGGTGGTATTGCTGACTATTCTGGAAGCCTTGTTCTTCAGGTTGTATCTCTATCTCTCCTGTACAAGCATAACATTAGTGATATGTAAAGTTAAGCATCAGCACAAAACATGTCCCGGAACTAAAAGGTCAATACTTTAATTGACAATTACTTGAAAGAATAAAAGTCTCATAGGTGCTTCTTGTTGAGATAGTAATGTTACCGTACAACATATATTTTCATTATTTGTATATTCCAGTGCTACTGATAGAGTTTTGCTTAAAAAATCTTCCAAATAGTTGAGTATTCTTTCTATAATAATGTAAAAGAGTTAATTGTCCTAAAAGTTAAAGCTATTAATTAGGTAGAGCCTTATAAATAGTTACTTCAGAATGTTATTGACCCAACAGGTTATTCCAGAAAATATAGACAAATATTCACTCAAAGGAGCCTGCTGTGTTGCTGTGCAAATTCAATTTGAGATATCATATTGACATTGCTTCTTTTGTAACATTATCTTGTAGATGCCAATCAAAGAAGCCTGCCATGTTGCTCTACAAAGGCTCCATCCAAGTAGACATAAGCTGTGGAAACATGCTGCGGCTCGACAGAATGACAAAGGAGGAGAGGCTACTGCTGTTTTACAAATTGTATGTTGAAAATGTGCAAAGCTTCTAAATAGTTTGTTCAATTAACAATGACTGCTGGTTTATATATTTTAGAATGATATGCTTGACAGTTCTGATCACAAGAATCAAAAGATACAGCAAGCCCAGTTGAAGAATATAGATTTAGCACCCGATGAGGCCTATCAATATAGGCTCTCTGGAGAAATAATGCACAAATCAATGTGATTCCATATTATTGATATGAAATATGCTATTTCTATATAGTCTAACCCGAGAAGTTGAAAACTTGTGAAGCTTAAATTGTAAAATAAGATGGAATATGGGGGGTGTTTCTGAACTCACTCTATTTGGATGTTCTTTTGAACTATTATGAATATGTGTTTCTGAATGATACAAGATTTGACATTATAGGTTGGAAGGAAATATATAAATAGCTTTATCAGTTTTAGTAAATGATTACTTCATGTGCAGGTGTCATATGGCTCAGAGCTTGGCTATCGTAGTCCAACATTTGACATGGATTTGTCTGATTTCATGGAAGATGGCAAGCTAATGTCTTATGAGAGAGCAAGGAAATATTTTGCTCAAGATCCATCCCAAAAGTGGGTAGTAGATATGCATCACTTTATATGCATCTTAGGCATTTAGAACATTCTATTATTATACTAATTGAATGATTAACTTCACAGATGGGCAGCATATGTTGCTGGGGCAATTTTGGTCTTGATGACTGAGATGGGTGTGCGTTTTAACGACAGTATCACCATGATGGTAACTCCTAATTCTCTATTAAGTTATTGAATACTTGGTTTAAACAAAACAAATATGGAATAAGTTATAACTGTTAAGGTTTATCTGCTTCTCTAACAAATGAAGGAAACAAAGTATATTGAGAAACAAAGTACTTAGAGATGTAATTCAGTATATACTGTAAAGGTTTGAAAACTTTCATTTTCTTGTTATGCATAGATTTCATCAGCAGTCCCTGAAGGGAAAGGTGTATCATCTTCTGCATCTGTGGAGGTCGCCAGTATGTCTGCAATTGCAGCTGCTCATGGTAATAAGCTCTTTTCCAATGTTCTGTTTACAGGGACTAAACTTCAAGCTCTCCTTTCTTATCACACAAGATTCATTGTTTCTTCTCATGAAAGAAAGCTACACCCAATTTTTCTGCAAACAAGATCATTTGAATTCTTTTTCTTATATATTTTGTTGGGAAAGAGTTAATTTTTCTGTGATCTTTAATGGTCATGTTTAGTGAAAGCGAAACGGATCCTTATTTTGTGCAAGAAAATATTGATTCCATTATTTTCTATATTTGCAAATCAGGATTAAATATCGACCCAAGAGACCTCGCTATACTTTGCCAAAAGGTTGAACTTCATCCTATATTCCAATCAAAATTCTCTATGATATTTATTTATCTCTTGCATGCATTTCAATTAATCAAACTTCATTCTCTTACAATATTCGTTAGGTGGAAAATCACATTGTAGGAGCACCATGTGGCGTCATGGATCAGATGACTTCGGCATGTGGTGAAGCCAACAAACTTCTAGCTATGATTTGCCAGGTATGCATCAGTACAAGCTACAGGGAACAGTGTTTCTTATTCTTTAGACTTGATATCATTGGTGCTGCTTGTTATTGATGCAGCCTGCAGAGATTGTTGGCCTTGTAGAGATTCCCAACCATATCCGTGTCTGGGGAATTGATTCTGGAATAAGACACAGGTATATGGACTAACAATATTTGGGTTTTTCCATTTATGTTTGACCCTTTCTATAATCTTTCACATATACTGTCTTTGAAATGCTGATCTTTTACCACCCTTGGAAAATATCAACCTATTCCATATTCCCCGTTATTCTATCTTCATGGTGTTTGAAACATCCTAATTCCTAATTGTCATCTATTTCAGTATTGGAGGTGCAGACTATGGTTCTGTCAGAATTGGCACCTTTATGGGTCTGAAGATGATTAAGTCTAAAGCTTCTGATGAATTGTCTGATATGCAAACTAATGGGCTGAACAATGATGAAGTGGAACAAGATGATTTAGAACTACTTAAACAAGAAGCTTCCTTAGACTACTTATGTAATTTGCCTCCTCACAGGTAAATTCCATGTTTATTTGAAAGGAAATCATGAGTAGTAATGGCTTTGAAGGAGTAAGAAAATAATTAGATCATAATCTATCAATTCACTTCCCATATTGCTGGTGTAAGTAGTAGTACCACACTATACATTCGCGCAAATATAGAATTCCTTCTTTATACGGATTTCATTTACAGATTTGAGGCTCTTTATGCTAAGCAAATTCCAAACTCCATTATTGGTCAATCATTTTTGGACACCTACAAAAATCACAATGATCCTGTCACTACTATTGATGACAAGCGAACTTATGGAGTGAGATTTCCCACAATGCATCCCATCTATGAAAACTTCAGAGTTAAGGTAAGTCTTGCAACCTTTTGCTGTAATAACCTGCTAATTATGTAATCAGGCGAGCATAATAGTTTTTATTTTCCACTTGGAATTGCTAAATGCATCAGTCATTTGTTCCCTATCTTGCATAATAGTTTCTTAATCAATTCCTTGGTGTGCAGACCTTCAAATCACTTCTAACGTCAACAGCTTCAACTGATCAACTTACTGCCTTAGGAGAACTGCTATATCAGGTACAAGCATGATTTCAGTTGGCCAACTTAGTTCCTTAATATTTTGTATTGAAGAAAACTAAAATATAAAGAAGGAAAACAGTTTGGCTTCTAACTAATTATGATTTGCAGTGTCACTATAGCTACAGTGCTTGCGGACTTGGCTCCGACGCAACAGATAGGCTTGTACACTTGGTGCAGGAGGTGCAGCATAGTGCAGCCTCTAAAGCAGAAGACACAACATTATGTGGAGCAAAGATCACTGGTGGAGGTTCTGGTGGAACTGTTTGTGTAATTGGTAGAAACTGCCTCAAGAGCGGTGAACAAATTATTGAGGTATCTTAGTTTCAAATTTTATTATGAATAGTATTCCATTGTAAATCACTTTTCAGAATTTTCTTAAACCTTGAACAAATTTTGATTTCAGATCCAGCAGAGGTACAAGAAGCAAACTGGTTATTTGCCTTTTATTTTCGAGGGTTCATCGCCTGGTTCAGGAAAGTTCGGGTACCTGAAAATACGCCACCGAACTGGTTCCAGATCCGATGTCAGGATGGGTTACACCAGTGACGAAGGGAGTCCGATATGATCGGGTCTTGCATTATTCAAGCACCTTGGAAATCATTGCTTTTAAGATGTTGTACACTTTCACCAATTATTAACATTCTCATTAGTAATTTTATATTTATGGTCAGAAGCAAAGTTCCTGGCCGGTTTATAATATTAAAGTGGTGAAGTTGGATTATGTAATTACAGCATTACACCATTGGTGTAATATTATGAAACTCACTTGGATATACCATTTGCGCACCTTTGATAAAGTTTCTTATCCTACTATTAGCTGTTGTCAAATTAATTTTCTTCTACAGTCACAACTGGCAAAAAATGTGGTAGCAGTTACATGAATTCTTATTCTTATTACTAAATCTATTGCTAGGTACACGTCTGCATGACTGTTAACGCCCAATTTGTGAGAACTTTTGTTTTCTTCTTGTTCCAAACGCTCTATACTGAACAATAGCTTAGTCCATCCAAACGAGGTGTAGCTGATAATGGTCTAGCTCGTCGGAAAAAGATCATAGAATAGATTGGTAAAATGAAAAAATAAATTTAATCCAACTAGAAGGAAATACTCCAAATTTTCCTACCAATCCGAAGTGAGTTCCACTAGTTGCGACTAATATTATTAGAGTTGTTAGTAGTTGGAGAGTTAAGATAGTAATGGCTAGTAGTTAATAGATGGATATTTATGAGGTTAATAGGTAATATCTCTATAAATAAGTTGACTATCGTATTATATAACAACAATTTCAATACGACAACAACTTTACATATAATATTATCTTTTTATTCTACTCTTTTTCCAGAAATTTAACAGATACCTTAAATTAAATTCTTGAATTTGTTATATCTCTTTGAACTAATATAGTTTTGTAATCAATTCACAGTTGAACAGAAGGCAACGCATAGCGAATAGCTTACATAAGTTAATACTTAATAGGAGAGTTTGGTTTTGAAATGTGTTTAATTTGTCCGGTTCATATGAGAATGAGTTTTTTTCGTTATAACACAATAAGCCATTGGAATCCTTGATTCGGGTTAAATTATGAGCAGTAAAAAAGAATTATTGATGGCATTATGAGCAACGATATTTTATTTTATTTAGAAACTCGCTTTAGTTATCTTCTTCTCTTGGCGGAGTTAAATGGCAAAATCTATTGTTAATTAATTATATATTATTAAATATTTGTTTAAAAGATTTATTTTTATGCACCAATATGCACCAATATGCACCAATAATGTAAAAAAAATTATACAAATATTTAATCAAAATTACATGTTTAGATGGTTTTTCAAATGCACAAAAATACGGAGAGATTTAGTAAAATATAGATACAAAACTAAAAGATAAATTATTATTATTATTATATGAAATGGGATATTAATACTACGATGGCGTTTGAGCAATAAGCCGAAAAGGGAAACCACTGCCTCTACGTTTCCACTCTTCCTTCGCACCATGACCGACACCAACAACGCCAAAAACGACGACGTTGATGACGACGCCGTCATTCGCCGCACGCGTTCCCAAGCCGCACCAGATTGGACGGTTACCGAATCTCTAATCCTCGTCAATGAAATCGCCGCCGTCGAAGCTGACTGCTCCACCGCGCTATCGTCCTACCAGCAGTGGAACATCATCGCCGGGAACTGCGCCGCTCTCGACGTTGGCCGGAACATGGGCCAGTGCCGCCGGAAGTGGGACTCTTTGCTCTCCGATTACCAGAGAATTAGGGCGTGGGAGGAGGAGGAATCCAAGAAGAAGAAGAAGAAGAACAATGCGCGCGGTGCGTGTTCTTATTGGGCGTTGAAAGGGGAAAGGGTTCGGACGCTTCGGTTGCCGGAGGATTTTGACAGAGAGTTGTATAGGGCGGTTGATGGAGTCGTCAGGGCTAGAGAAGAACGAGGGGAGGTTCTGGTTGAAAGTGATAACGAAGAAGCTCGAAATGAAGTTCTCGATGTTACTGTGGAAATCGGTACGGTACGCTTTGTTAATTTTTTTTTTCTTCTTCTATGATTATTTTAATTTTTTTGCTTTGACGAAGTTTGTTTATTTTCTGGAAACCATAATTATGCTGGAAACCAAGAGTTATCACTCAGTTCATCGTCTAAAGATTAATAAATATAGGTCACATTTAATCAATTGGGTTGGTCGAGTGGTTAGCTCACTAGTTCATTTAAATGCAGATGTTTGAATACTACTTCGAGCATGTAGCAATTTACGGGCCCACTGACAAACTTTTAAATGGAATTGATTAGTCTTTGCCTGCCTAGCCGGGAGATACGTGAGAAATCAAAAAATAAATATAGGTCACATCTAATAACTATTGCAAAAATCCTCAAAATAAATATAGGTCACATCTAATATATATTGCAAAAATCCTCGTTACCTAGGAGTCTTTAGGTATAGAAAACTAGAAATAGCATTACTCTTCAAAATTGGTGAACCTATATATATATTTATAGGTGTCACTGCTATGTGGAATATGTTTGAACTGAGAAGGAAGGAGATAGCAATTTGCTACTATTTTGTAGAACAACAGCTCCTGTCCCCTTCTGTAACATGTTTGTCTCCACATTTTCTTAAAGAAAACCAATTTCTATTAGAACATTGCCAAGCATCTTATAGGTGCTTGTCTCTGCAGTTCTTAGAAGTTTTCTGGTGATTTGAACTTTTATTAATGAATTTGACAATTAGGGTCCAAACGGAAACGGCAACGAAGTAAATCTGAGAGACACCCGGAAGATAAACATAAGAAATGCATCCCAGTTGAGTCTTCAGGAGACCAATCTAGAGAACATGATCAAAGAGGTTGCCATGTACAAATGTCCAACAAAAACCATGAAGAAGAGCTAGAGAAACATGATTCAGATGATGAATATTTGAAAGATTTCCTAGAAGATAAGTCCAAGTCGAAATCTAAAGCAGAAAAGACTCCAAAGGATAAATTAGAAATCTCAGTGAAGACCCCTGCCGAAGTAGAGCTTCAAGAAAATGATGATACAGAGATGCCGAAGCCAACCTGTTTAGAAAAGGTAGCTAGTAGCAGCAGAGAAGAGAATGAGGAAACAATGGCCCTGAAATTGGTAACAAGTAGTAGCAGAGAAGAAAATGAGGAAACAGTGGCCCTGAAATTGCAGGAATTGGCAGTGAAGATTCAAGCAATTTGTAATGAATCGGCAGACTGTCAGGCAGCTGGCTCACAGAATGTTGAGGACTACCTTACTGAATTTACAAGATGCCAAGGGGACAAGCTCATAGAAAATCTGGCAACTTTTGCAGATATCGTTAAAAAACTATGTGGTCTTCTCCAGGAGTGTAAATAAGCAGTTCAATTCAGTTGATGTAATTGCTTTTGTTTTATCCTTCTTGGTTAATGTTATCATTTATCAAGAGTAGAATTGTCATTTCATGCCAAAGATTTATTTGCTTTGCTATAATCTGTAGCCCCTAGTATTCGTGTTAGTGAGATGCCGAGCAGTGAGGTATCCCATCTTTAGGATTAGGGTATATTTTTGGAAGATGGATAAAAATGAGAAAATTTTGTTGATGAAAAATCCTTCCTTTTTATCCCTCTATGAAATAGACGGGCAGATTAAATAATGGTCAAGCACTCAAGTCAGAAAGATGTAGATGCACTATATGCCGACTCCACTGGGGATCGAACCCAGAATCTCTGGTTCCGTAGACCAGCGCCTTATCCGTTGGGCCATGGAGTCTTGAGTAATATTTATTGATAACTAATATTTATTGTTTAAATAACTAAGCCACAAAAACTTTTCCCACTAACATTTAAACGGTTAGTTGGTGGTGAAAGTTCAGATGCAATTAACTTCATTTGAAACTGATAATTGAGAAATAATTTAGTCAAATTTATCAAATTATTTAATAATTTTTAATTACTAGTTTTATATAAAATTAAAATCCACTTGAAGAGTAAAAGTTTGTTAAACTTGGTTTGAATTTAATAGTATTTTGAAGGTATGAATTTAAAAATAGTTCATACAATATTATTTTTTAAGTTGGATTAGTCCACCTTCACTGTGATCATTATTTCGAGACTCCTGTCGTCGCTATCAATAACACCAGCAGAATGGAAAAATGAAATTAGTTGAATTTGGTCCAAATAAAAAATATATGAGGTAAATTCAGGTTATAAAATTGCCTATTCTTTCTACTATTTACCACTTTTTCAATGTCTTCAACATTTCCAAAATCACAAAATTTGGAAAAGTCTATGAAAAATAAAGTTGCCTCACAAAAAAAAATTCTGTGAAAATACTTACATGAAAAATTTTGGGTGATAATTTTATTGCACAACAGATTCTCAGACACTTCTGACACTTGTCCTTACTGCCTAATCCAAGAAGAAACCATCTGCCATGGTCTCTTAGCATTGATTAATGAAAGTGTGTGGAACGATCACCGAGAGTCCTTCTCCCATTGGTGGCAGAAAGCTTGCATGGGCGGAGCTGAAAATCCTGATAAACGCCGACTAAACACATTTCTGGTAGTGCTTTGTTGGAATTGTTGGAAGGCAAAGAACCGGTACGTCTTTGACAAGAAAATGAGTTATGCAGATCAATTGGCTCAAGACTCCCACAAACTTACAAACAAGATTCTGAAAGCAAGTCTTGCTTGAATTTTTGGTTTACCGTGTTTGAGTTATTCGCATTACTCTTTCTCTTTATTTTCTTTTGTTTTGGCACCTGTGTTAGTATCATTTTGGAGGTTCCCACTTCTTTTATTGTTTCTAATTTGGATCTTCTGATCTTTTTTTAGCTCTAATAAATAACATATATCTTTGGAGAAAAAATATATAGATAATTTATATTTATAAGTACACAATTTTATTCTAATTTATATTTGATTTAGCATATAAATACAATAATAATAACAAAACAAAACCAGGGCACACATATATATTTATAGACATTCCTTGCTGGGTACATATGATAAACATTCTCTCTGGACTTGACTAAATTAATAATGTTAAGCTTAAGACAACACAACCACCTTACTCAGAATCCAAAGTACCAGAGACAACTCAAAGGCAAAAAGAGTATGGAGCAATCCTCTGTCAAGTGTAAACCCATACAGCGTTATTCCCCCTTTGTTGTGCTGCAAGTATGTCACTGCAATGAAAAATAATGGGACTAACATAAGCATCATAGACCAAGAGGTTTCAATCTCTTTTTGAATGACATTCATATTTTTTGGACCAAACATGACTTTTGTCTTTATCGTGTTCAGCTTCCGCATGTATTGCCAGCTAAACATTATTTCTTATGTAGGATTTTCAAACTTGCATATCTTGTATGTCAAGAACTAAAATTATTTTCATAGAGATGGACTTATTGTATAAATTGCATGCCTGTAATGTGCACATTATGAAAACATGCACAAATAATCCAGCATAATCACTCAGTTAAAAATTAGCTAAACAACAAAGTACTGTCATGTTAACTAAATTAAAGATCATAAAATATCTCACCTAAGGCTTCCCTGATTTGGAATGTAGACAGTTGTTGTGGGATTACTGATATGCGTATGTCTGAGGAATCAGAATCACTATTATCACTGGCTAGTCCATCAGGTATTTGGGCCTTGCAGTGTTGGGATTCAGCAGAGGCAATGGTTACTAACAAGTGCCATCTCGTGGCTATGGCCACTATCCCTTGAGCTCTGTGTGTTATTCTTGCAGCACCCACCAGGCACAGCATGAACCCACTCAACTGCACTGCTGAACATATCTACATATATATATAAAGATAGAAATTGAAATTCAACTCCATCTTTCATGAATAGATAAATAATAGAATGGTTATTACCAGAAGATCTCCAGAATTGAAGAAGGTCTTGTCAGATTTAGAAGCAAGAACGAGCAAGAGAGCACCCAACTGGCTAACAGTGATGGTGACCAAGCAGCCAATGATGAAGAACCTGTATCTATGGCTTGTGAGCCACAACTGCTTCCTGATCCTCACATGTTCCCCGAATATGAGACTGGCGTCGGAGCCGCATCCTTCAAAGAGCTTGTGAACCCCTTCAAACCTCAGCCTCTGGAGCTCGCAGGTCAGTCTAAAGAGCACACACAGCACCAAGAACACCAGTGTTCTATAAAGCCATGACACCAGAACCAAGACAAAGGCGGTGGAGTTGAGGGGGAACGTTGGATTGAGGTGTGGAGCAGAGATCTTAACGGCGGAGAAGAAGATGATCTTGTGGGCCAACTCAAGGAAGAAGGACGGAAGCATTATGTAAGCCAAGTATCTGAAGGACTTGTCCAGTTCTACTTTGTATCCTCTTCGTACGTAGCTGCTGTCGTCTCTCAACATGTCCAGGAACAGAAGCTGCCTTAGCCCATACCTGTTTCCATGCATCCACAAGTTTCATTAGTAATGTTTAAAATTATGGATAAAGTATATTGTTAGAATACCAGACTAAAAAAATTGAGTTGATGGCTAAGTAAAGAAGGAAGGATGAATAATTTGTTTAGATTTAATCATTGGTTTTACATACATACCTTCGGAAGAAACAAGAGAGGGTGAAGAAGGCAATGATGGCGAGTGTGGATTCCGGCACCTGAACAAGCTTGTTGAATGAGATTGGATCATCTTCAGGGGAAGACGCAGGGACTCTGACAAAAATGGAGGTTAGAAGAGGCACAACCACGGCGAGGAAGATGAAGACCACATAAGAGATAAGTTTTCCAAAGCATGAAGAGTGGTCAAGTGCACACCACTTTAGGCTAATCCGAAAATTTCGAAGCTCGTCATGCATCATGGATTTTGATCTTTCATATGATGGCTGCAGCAGCAGGGGAATGTTATTGTTATGGTTGGGCTCTTCTTCATCGTCGGCGAAGGACACACGCCTTCGGGAGGAATTAATGTCAATGGTGGGTTCTTCATTGGTAGGATTCATAGTTGAAGGAGAGTGTTGTTAGAAGCAAGAAAATTGAAAATCTTGTGTTAATGATGAGTTGTAAGTAGTGGAGAGAAAATCTAGAGAAACAAAGTTAGGAAGCTTGCTTTGTCTCGTGAGTCTTCTCCTTGCCCTGTACTAGAGGTTTCTATGTGCAGCCAAGAATAATCAATCAACTGCTTTTTCAAATAACTAAGATCGTTATGTATTGTGTTCCCCCTCTCTTATGCTGTCGAAACTTTTCGCACTTATTTATTGGAACCCCGCTAGGGGACAATTGAAGAATCCTCACAATGTATATAATAAGTTATTTATTTAGGAATAAATAATGAAAACTATTCTCGGTTATTTCACGTCAAATTTCAAAGTTTAAATCCATCGATTTCAAATTTTAAAATTTTAAAAAATTTAGTTAGTTATTCTAAAAAAAATAACCATCTTAAACTTTAATTTATCAAAATATTTCACTCCAGTATCCTCTTCTTTCTCAACTGGTTGTCACTCTACCTTTATCAATAGGGAAAGTATGGAGAGCCAATAAAATATTTGTATAATGCGTACAATGGAGGTTTAGGGAGTATTATAGATATAACAATTAGTGTTATAAAAAGAACCAACTCTTCTTCAAAATTAAAGTATAACCACAATCAATACTAATGTTGTCTGATAATACCAAATATTTAAATCAATACAAATAACATAATATTATGCATTAATCTAAAGTCTTATGCATTCTAAACATAAAACATTAACTTATAGTCTTATAATGACTAATAACACAAAATATTAAGGTTTACAATACTTAAATTCCACATAAAAATAGTCATGATCCATCACTAATAACACAAAATATTAATTGTGTACGATGACCGGGTTACTGGGTCGACTTCAGGTGACCCAAGCTATAACCCGAATCCGACCTAAAATAATGACCGGGTCTATTTTTGAGACCCTTACCCGACCCTAAACCCGATAAAATCACATCAAATTAATCCCTAAAGTGTTCGAAACTAAATCAGGCCTTCGAAGCGGATCGAGTCATGTGTGCCCCTAACTGTTTTGAATCTTTATTTGGATTATATTTTAAATTGAAAATAAATAATAATTAATTAATTAATTTAATTATCATTTGATTTTAATTACAAAAATATTCTCATTGTACATACACTAATTAGATTGATTTCCATACTTTTTCTTATATCACTCACAAAATAGTTAAGTTATCTTCGACACCAAGTCTAACTATTTTAATTTCTTCCACCATAGTTATTAACTTTAAGCGCATCTTATTTTTGGCTTCTACCGTTATAAATCTTTTCTACTTTAACTACTACTGATGAACTATTTTTTTTTACTATTGTTAAGCTTTTTTTTTTGGTAAAAACTCATCAAGTGCAGTCAACTTCACGTAAATTTGATAGTTAAGAGTCATTAAATGATTTGATTAATTTAACTAAATTTTCTGAAAGGTATTTACAAATTTGATTAATTAATATTATTGATATTATTATTAATATTATTATTAATATTAATAAACGGTTACTAACCGTTTAGTACTATTTGGTTGAAGAGACACAACCTTTTAAGGATTGTATATGTTCAAAATATTGTGTCTATTGATTAAAGGAACACAACTCTTTAAGAATTATGTATGTTCAAAACATTGTATCTATTGTCAATAGAAAAGACACAACCATTTGTACACGTAACTAATCATAATTGCTACGTGCAATATGTATAAATAAGTCTTTGTCCACTATTTCAAAAATAGTAGCACTAAGTGTACATTTTAAGAAATCATTAAGATATTTTTTTTTGTTCAAGAGAGTTGAGAATTTCTTACTATTGCTAATTTAGAAATTCTTAGGTTTCATTGTATCTTGGGAGAGTATTGTCATCAACCCTATAGTAACTAAGTGTGGGGACAAATATCTCTCTAAAGAAAGCGATCTAATCGTGCCTTGAAACCACTACACAAATATAAGATTTTGTCATCTTCTCATAATAATATACCCAACAATTTTAGAGAGATATTTCTTGAAGATGACACAAGATCAAAACACTACATTCAAGGTCATGAATCAAGAGTTCGTCAAATTAGATCGCTTTGATGGAATGAACTTCAACCGTTGGAAAGACAAGATGATGTTTTTTCTTTCAGTTCTCAATCTTGCATATGTGATTGACCCAAAGACTACACCAATTACCGATGCCGCTGAAAATTCCACATCGGAAGAGAAAGAAAAGATTGTTTAATTGAAGAAGAAACGTGATGAAGATACTTTTGCATGTCGAGGTCATATTCTCAATACTTTATCCGACCGACTCTATGATCCCTACATGTCAATTCAATCACCATTAGAGATTTGAAAATCTTTAGAAGAAAAGTATAATACCGAACGACAAGGAACAGATAAGTTTATTATGATAAGATATTTTGAATTTATTATGAATGATATTATGATCAAATTTATGAATTACAAATTCGTGTAAGTAGACTTCGTGATCTACAAGTGGTGATCCTTGAATCATTACAAGATGAAGAATATTTATTTTAATGAATTTGATAACTTTTGTGAATTATGTGGTATTGTGCATGATCTTCCACTCAATATACTCCGCAACAAAATGGTTTGGCGGAAAGAAAAAAAAATCGTACGTTAGTGGATATGGTTACTTTAATGTTATTAAATGCAAAATTACCTAACAATTTGTGGGTGAAGTATTATTGATATCATATCATATCCATAATAAGATACCATCAAGACATAGAAAGGTTTTTCTTTATGAAATTTGAAAAAGGAAGAAAACCTAATTTGAATTATCTAAAAGTGTGGGGGTATTTAGTCTTTTATCGAGTTCCTGATCAAAAGAGAATCAAATTAGGGCCAAGAGTCATAAAAGGCACTTTTATAGTATATGCTCAAAATTCTAAAGTATATAAATATTAGACTTAGTGTCTAATATAGTTGTTGAATAAGAGAGGTAGAATTTATTGAAAATAAATTTATCAATTATTCAACTTCTGATTTAGAATATCCCAAAATGATACAAATGTTTCACAACAAATATATATGGAGCAACTGGAAAGCTATGTACTACCCGGAAATGAAAAGAAAGTTTTCAAATTAATTAAGTCTTTGTATGGGTTAAAACAAGCGCCTAAACAATGGCATAAGAAGTTTGATTCAGTTGTGTTATCAAATGGCTTCTCACATAATAGTGCGGATAAATGTATTTACTCAAAATTTACTAAAAATTATGGAGTAATCATTTGTTTATATGTTGATGATATGTTAATTATCGGAACAAATTTAGAATAAATTCGTATAATGAAGGAGTATCTAACTTCTAAATTCAAGATAAAGGATTTGAATGAAGTTGATACAATATTAGGCGTAAAGGTTCATAAGAATGAAGTTGGCTTTACTTTAAGTCAATCTCATTATATCAAAAAGGTATTGGAAAAGTTTGATCATCTCACAATTAAAGAATCCAATACGTCGTATGTCCTAATCTTAAATTAGAAGGAAATATGGGAAGACCTATAGCACAATTAGAATATGCTAGTGTTATAGGAAGTTTAATGTATGCAATGCATTGTACTAGACTTGATATAGCATTTGCTGTGTGCAAATTATCAATGTTTACAGGAAAGCCTAGCAATCAACATTGGAAAGTTATAACAAGAGTTCTTGGTTATCTCAAGAAAACCATAAACTTGGGATTACACTATAGTGATTATCCCGCAGTTTTAGAAGGTTATTCCGATGCAAGTTGGATTACAAATTTTAGTGACAACAAATCCACTTCAGGATGGATTTTCACCATTGGTGGTGGAGCAATAAGTTGGGTCTCAAAGAAACAAACATGTAATACACGTTCTACTATGGAGGCTGAGTTCGTAGCTTTATCAGCCGCAGGTAAAGAAGCGAAATGGTTAAGAAATTTGTTATATGATATAAAGCTGTGGCCACAGCAGACGACAGCCATTTCAATCTTCTGTGATAGTGAATCAACCATGTCTCGAGTATATAATAAGGTTTATAATGGAAAGTCTAGACATATAAGTTTGAGACATGAATTTGTGAGGCAACTAATAGATGATGGTGTAATTACCATCACTTATGTAAGATGTCAAGAAAATTTAGCAGACCCTTTAACTAAAGGTTTGTCAAGGGATAAAATCAAAGAGACTACTGTTAAAATGGGATTAAAACCTATTATTGCTAAGTGATGGGAACCCAACCTTATTCTAGTAGACCACTAGTTTCAAAGTTTAATGGGTAATAACAAGTTATTTAGCAATTGGAGCACTAAGGTATAGGATTTAGTGCTATTTACAATAAATTAGAAGGGTGAGTTTAAACTCTTAATGGAATGATAATATTATCAATATTCCGCCTATATGAATATAAGAGTGGTGCCGCTCTAATAAAAAAATTTAGAGGTTTTATTTTCGTAAATATTCATGAAACCAGGATATGAGCACAAGGCCATATAAGTGCTTAAGATTGTAAACTCTTGAACTTGGAGGGTATAAGTAATGTGTGTGATTTTTGGTACTAGCATTTGGAGTATAGGTTTAATCGATTAGACACCTATTACTTCGTTAGAATTTTAAAATTTACACTAAAAAAATGTTTAATTTTAGTGACACATTCTTTATGCATATACTTGTATGACATTTAAATTTTGTAAATAGTGGAGGATTGAATGTTATTTACAAAGTTGATTAATTAATATTATTAATATTATTGATATTATTATTAATATTATTATTAATATTAATAAACGGTTACTAACCGTTTAGTACCATTTGGTTGAAGGGACACAACCTTTTAAGGATTGTATATGTTTAAAATATTGTGTCTATTGACTAAAGGGACACAACTCTTTAAAAATTGTGTATGTTCAAAATATTGTATCTATTGGCAGTAGAAAAAACACAACCATTTGTATACGTAACTAATCATAATTGCTATGTGTAATATGTATAAATAAGTTTTTGTCCACTATTTCAAAAACAGTAGTACTAAGTGTACATTTTAATCAATCATTAAGAGATTTTTTTTTTGTTCAAGAGAGTTGAGAATTTTTTACTATTGCTAATTAAGAAATTCTTAGGTTTCATTGTATCCTAGGAGAGTATTGTCATCAACCCTATAGCAACTAAGTGTGGGGACAAATATCTCTCTAAAGAAAGCGATCTAATCGTACCTTGAAACCACTACACAAATATAAGATTTTGTCATCTTCTCATAATAATATACCCAACATTTTCATCTAACAGCTCTTAATTATTAACTTCACGTGCACGTTGACTTTACCTAAATTTTTATTTTTTTTTAACTTGGATTGTTGAAATCTTTTTCACTAGGATGAAATATTTTCTGACTTCAACTAATTGTATCATATTGTTGGCACAACGGCATGGTTTTCTACTTTGACAAGATTTTACTGTTTTTGTAAGATTTTCTATTTTAGTATAATTTACTGTTTTCGGAAGATTTATGGTTGTTCTAAGATTTTCGCATTATTATATATTTTCACGAGATTGATCTTTCCATCAATACTAAATTAGTGCACACGTTAATCACTTTAAGCTGTGAATCTTGGGACTTTGTTGATACCTTTGGAGATAAAAATGGTGGTAAAAATATAGCAAGAGTAGAGAAGAAACTAAGGCAATTCTTTATTTGTTTTGTACAAACTTTCCTCTAATCTTAATTTGTCTCCACTGACATGAATTCAAGCGTAAAAGAGTTACTAGTGAATTTTTTGCATGATACATACAATAAAGATTGCCTAATTATTTTACATTCACTTGATCAAGTATTACAATAATAATATTTTTCACAATGATATTCTCGATCATTCATTCTATGCAAAAAGTAAGGTGTTTATTATTTTGAATTTTGATGAATAAAAAAATAGTTATAAATTTATGATGACAAGGTGCTACTTTGCAAGGAGCAGGTGCAGGTAACGCTGCTTCTTGTGTTGGATCATCAAAGTTATGTCAATGCAATCAATAAAAAAGAGCTTATTATATACATATACAAAAAAATACAATGATATCTTAGTTATTTAAAATTTACATACAGGTGTCTTTACTAGAAAATAATATTAAGAAGGGTCAAATAATTTAATAAATTTAACTAAATTATCGTCTAACAATTCTTAACTATTAATTTGAGTCTTCACCTTGCCTTAGCTGCACCTAGAAACCTTTAGTACAGGCCAAAGAGAATACTCACGATCACGAGATAAAGCATGGTTTCCAACTTTTTTGTGTAGATTTTCCCTCCACTAGTTACAATTCGTTTTTTTTTTTTTTTTTTTGCACTCCAAAGAAAACACACAACACAAGATTTTCCCTTTAATTTTCTTGCTTCTAACAACACACTCGTTGAAACAACACTGAAGGAACATGAATCCTACCAATGAAGAACCCACCATTGACATTAATTACTCCGGAAGGCATGTGTCCTTCGCCGAAGACGAATGCCGTCCAGCCGAAGAAGAGCCAATAACACAATACCATCCAAGCAATAACAATAACATTCCCCTGCTGCTGCAGCCATCATATGAAAGATCGAAATCCATGATGCATGACGAGCTTCGAAATTTTCGAATTAGCCTAAAGTGGTGTGCACTTGACCACTCTTCATGCGTTGGGAAACTCATCTCTTATGTGGTGTTCGTTTTCCTCGCCGTGGTTGTGCCTCTTCTAACCTCCATTTTTGTCAGAGTCCCTGCGTCTTCCCCTGAAGATGATCCAATCTCATTCAACAAGCTTGTTCAGGTGCCGGAATCCACACTCGCCATCATTGCCTTCTTCACTCTCTCTTGTTTCTTCCAAAGGTATGTACGTAAAACCAATGATTAAATCTAAACAAATTATTCATCCTTCCTTCTTTACTTAGCCATCAACTCAATTTTTTTAGTCTAGTAATCTAACAATATACTTTATCCATACTTTTAAACATTAGTAATGAAATTTGTGCATTCATGGAAACAGGTATGGGCTAAGGCAGCTTCTGTTCCTGGACATGTTGAGAGACGACAGCAGCTACGTACGAAGAGGATACAAAGTAGAACTGGACAAGTCCTTCAGATACTTGGCTTACATAATGCTTCCCTCCTTCTTCCTTGAGTTGGCCCACAAGATCATCTTCTTCTCCGCCGTTAAGATCTCTGCTCCACACCTCAATCCAACGTTCCCCCTCAACTCCATCGCCTTTGTCTTGGTTCTGGTGTCATGGCTTTACAGAACACTGGTGTTCTTGGTGCTGTGTGTGCTCTTTAGACTGACCTGCGAGCTCCAGAGGCTGAGGTTTGAAGGGGTTCACAAGCTCTTTGAAGGATGCGGCTCTGATGCCAGTCTCATATTCGGAGAACATGTGAGGATCAGGAAGCAGTTGTGGCTCACAAGCCATAGGTACAGGTTCTTCATCATTGGCTGCTTGGTCACCATCACTGTTAGCCAGTTGGGTGCTCTCTTGCTCGTTCTTGCTTCTAAATCTGACAAGACCTTCTTCAATTCTGGAGATCTTCTGGTAATAACCATTCTATTATTTATCTGTTCATGAAAGATGGAGTTGAATTTCAATTTCTAACTTTTTATATATATATATGTAGATATGTTCAGCAGTGCAGTTGAGTGGGTTCATGCTGTGCCTGGTGGGTGCTGCAAGAATCACACACAGAGCTCAAGGGATAGTGGCCATAGCCACGAGATGGCACTTGTTAGTAACCAATGCCTCTTCTGATTCCCAACACTGCAAACCCCAAATTCCTGATGGACTAGCCAGTGACAACAGTGATTCTGATTCCTCGGACATAAAGATATCAGTAATCCCACAACAACTCTCTATATTCCAAACCAGGCAATCTTTAGGTCAGCTTTTCTAATATTTTCATAACATAGATGATTTCACTGAAGAGAAACAATATTTAACTAAAATTATTATCTTTAGGATAAAATATTATTTTCATCTTCAACACTTGAAATAAATCTTAAGTTGATATTTAACTTTTAAATGTTTTATTTTAGTCAAAAAAGAATTTAAATTTTTTATTTCATTCTCAACAAATTTTAAACATATTTAATATTATCTTCAATTAAATTTGACTCAAACAATTAGCATAATTTAATAGTGTTATACGGTCATCTAGCGAAAGAATTATCTTGATTCACTGTTCAAATTGATTAATTTAAAAACCAGGATCAATTTTATAATAAAGTAAAACTGGAACACTAATTGATTGCTATTTTCCTCTACAATCTATGATGCTTATGTTAGTCCCATTATTTTTCTTCGCAGTGACATACTTGCAGCATAACAAAGGGGGAATAACGCTGTATGGGTTTACACTTGACAGAGGATTGCTCCATACTCTCTTTGCATTTGAGTTGTCTCTGGTGCTTTGGATTCTGAGTAGGGTGGTTGTGTTATCTTAAATAAGCTCTTCATTTCTAGTTTAAAAGTAGGTGATTTTTAGTTGGTTCTCTTGTAAATAAGAGATTAGTTACTCTTTATGACATGACATGTTAAAATGATTATTAAAAAAATTTAATTGTGTCATCATGACTAATACTAATTATATTTTTAATTTGAGTTTTAAAACCCAAATCATACAATTATATTTGATACGTCGCCACATACCTCGGCCGCACAAAAAGCTCAGAACGTAAACAGATAAGACCGGGCCCACTTATTTGAAAATAAAGAAACGTGCTCAACAAATTTGATCACCAAAACAGAATACGATAACCAACCTACAAACTCGGACTTATCCACAGCAAACGGGTAAAACAACGTCTATAAAGCCAAACTGATATTCTCGGCTAAAGATCAGGTTCTATTCTCAATCTTCATATTTACTTGATACACTCACTAAAGATTATTATTGACTTGAGCGTCGGAGTATCTTTTGCAGGTATTCCCGCCGCGGTGTTCAGTCCTGGCCGACGTATAGTTCTTCCTCTTCGTCAGCAGCATGCTCGGAATTGCTAAAGCTCGGCCACCCCAGTACACGGACGAATTACTTGGCGCCCACTGTGGGGTCCGAATATAGCTAACCCCACTACCCTCTTTGCTTAATCTTTTACTCTGTTTTGCAGGATTTCCGATCCTCGAATATGGCTGACAATGAGAACCCTCAATCCACACAAGCTGAGCTCCTAGCTCAAATCACTGAACTTCAGGCAGAAGTGTGGAGGTTAGCAATTGACAAAGCAATCCGACCAGTGGCGCAAAAGAAAAGAAACCTCGGAGAAGAGAAAAAACAAGCAGCACTAGAAGAAACCAAGAAACTCCTCAACGCAGGTTTCATCAGAGAGATCCGCTTCACCACATGGCTCTCAAATGTGGTAATGGTAAGGAAAAACTCAGGTAAATAGCGCATGTGCGTCGACTTTACAAATTTAAACAAAGCTTGCCCTAAAGATGTTTACCCATTACCTTGCATTGATAAATTAGTTGATAATGCTTCCGGTTTCAAAAGCTTAAGTTTTATGGATGCATACTCTGGTTACAACCAGATTCTAATGCACCCAGAGGACCAAAGCAAAACAGCTTTTATAACAGAACATGGAAATTTTTGTTACAAGGCAATGCCTTTCGGTTTAAAGAATGCATGGGCGACGTATCAAAGACTAATGGACAAAGTATTTCGACAGCAAATAGGTCGGAATATGGAAATTTATGTAGATGATATGGTAGCAAAAACGTCTGCACAAGGTTCACATTGTGACGACTTGTTAGAAGTCTTCAACCAAGTCCGAGCATACAACATGAGGCTCAACCCAGACAAATGTGCCTTTGGAGTTCAAGGAGAAAAATTCCTCGGCTTCATGCTAACCTCACGAGGGATAGAAGCAAACCCAGAAAAATGTAATGCAATACTGAACATGGCAAGCCCGAAGACAATTAAGAAGTCCAACAACTAGCAGGGAGAGTAGCTGCTCTGTTACGCTTCCCACCTGCAGTGGCAAACCGATCTTATCATTTCTTTTAAACATTCTCTAAGAGTAAGAAATTTACATGGACAGAGGAATGCAAAAATTCTTTTATGGAGCTCAAACAGCTCTTAACATCACCCCCAATACTCTAGAGACCAGAAACAGGTAAACCATTGTATTTATATTTATCAGTATCTAACCATGCTATAAGCTCGTCCCTAGTGATTGAAACAGGGAAAAAGCAAAACCCAGTATACTTCATTAGTAGGGTATTACAACCAACAGAAACAAGGTACCCAAAAATAGAACAGCTGGCGTTGGCACTGATCACCACGGCAAGGAGATTACGACACTACTTCCAGAGTTACACAATAATAGTACGAACAGACCAACCCCTAAGGCAGATATTAACCAGACTCGAGCTCGCGGGACGATTAATCAAATGGTCCGTCGAACTCTCTGAGTTCGACATTCAGTACGAATCAAGAAAAACTCTTAAATCACAAGTACTTGCCGACTTTGTATCAGAGATGACTAATGAAACACAACCTACAGAAGCCAGTTGGAGTATACATGTAGATGGAGCTTCAAACAGAGAAGGCAGCGGAGCAGGGATACTGCTAAAAGAAGGAGACAAAGTGATAGCCGAGCAATCACTACAGTTCCGCTTCAACGCAAGTAACAACCAGGCAGAATATGAGGCTCTGCTAGCAGGATTGAAACTCGCCCAGCAACTAAAGATACCTCGGATAACGATTTATTGTGACTCTTCACTAGTAGTGCATCAAATCAAGGGCGAGTACCAGGTAAAAGATCTTTTGTTAGAAAAATATTGGCTCATAACAAAGGATCTCATCTCAAAATTCAGCAAATTTGATATTATTCATGTAAACCAAGAACAAAACACCAGAACCGATGTGTTATCCAAATTAGCCACAACAAGGCAAACAGAAAACACATCGGCGCTGTCTCAACTAACACTCAATAAGCCGAGTTTCGAGTAGGATACAATTTTAAGCATCATGCAGGTACAAGATTGGAGAACACCTTTTCTCGATTACATCAACACAGGTGCCATACCAAACGAGGAACCAAACTTGCCGCTCTTTCGAAGAAGAGCAAGCTTCTACATAGTGGTAGGAAACACCCTGTACAGACGAGGACACTCCCAACCACTCCTCAAATGCATCAGCAAGGATGAGGCCGAAGAAGTTATGGCAGAAACACACGAAGGGGTCTGCGGAAACCACGTCGGGGGCCGAGCACTGGCTGCCAAAATATTACGAACAGAGTACTACTGGTCAACGATCAAAGAGACTTATCTCAAAAGTCAAGGCAGCGACAATTGTCAAAAGCACGCCACCGTTTCAGGAATCCCAGCCGAAAAGCTACACACCATAGAGGTAAGCTGGCCTTTTGATAGGTGGGGGCTGGACATCCTCGGACCTTTTCCAAAAGCGCCAGGCCAGGTAAAGATCCTTTTAATATCAATAGACTATTTCTCTAAGTGGATAGAAGCACAACCACTAGCACACATAATGGCAGAAAAGGTGAGATCTTTCCTATGGAAAAATATCATATGTAGGTATGGCATCCCGAGAGAGATAATCTCGGATAACGGGAGACAATTTACAGACCATAAACTTGCTTCTTTCCTAACAAATTTCAAAATTACACATCATTTCAGCTCAGTTGAGCACCCGCAAACCAACGGGCAAGTTGAATCAGCTAATAGAATTATCTTGCAGGGTTCAAAGAAAAAGCTCAGTGAGGCCAAGGGCGAGTGGGCCGACCTCATTCCAGAAATCTTGTGGAGTTACAATACTACAATACAATCTGCTACAGGAGAAACTCCCTTCAAGATGGTATATGGTGCAGAGGCACTAATCCCATTGGAGGTCAGCATTCCAACGATAAGGACCGAGTTTTACAATCAACAAAACAACTTGCAGGCCCGAACAACCGAGCTGGACCTCGTAGAAGAAGAAAGAGACATTTTAACCATAAGGCAACGAGCTATGAAAATGTTCATAGAGTGAAGACACAACAAAAGAGTGGCACACAGATCCTTCAATGAGGGAGATCTCGTACTCAGAAGGACAGAAGAAGCACGGAAGCTCCCAGCACATGGAAAATTAGGAGCAAATTGGGAGGGACCGCTCCGAGTATTTAAGAACCTCGGCAAGGGGGATTATAAGCTAGAAACCCTAAGAGGAGATCAACTTCTAGGAACATGGAATGTCTCCTCACTAAGGAAATATCAATCATAATACATATTGTAAATCTGCGGATGAGGGTACTCTTTTTCCCCTTCGAAGGTTTTTTTCCCAAACCACATAGGTTTTACTCGAAGAGGGTTTTAACGAGGCCGGACGCCACAAATCATTGTACAAATGTCATTACTATTGCAAATAAACCATTAGTGTTATCATAATCCTGATAACTAACATATCTTATAATCAAAGAGCTAACAGTTAAACCGAGCTTCATACTCGGAAACCAACAAACATAAGCCGAGAATAATACTCGGAAATATCCAAAAGGCAAAACAAAGCTAAACACATGTCCAAGGCCAAAGAGCCATACATAAGTTTACAAAACGAAACATAAATAAAAAAGGCCTAATCTGCCTTGTCACCAATGCTGGACTCCTTGCTATCATCTCCAGCAGCAGCCTCATCATCCATAAGTTGGTCATTGACGACCACCTTAGTCGCATCTAGGTTTGTAACATCGGACTCAGGGACTAACACCTTCACCTGAGACACGGCTCGATCGAAGCCTTGTGCAAAGGCCTCGTAAACCTCATGCTCCAGCTCTTTAATCCTTGACTCCAAATGATCATTCTCACCTTTAACAGTCTTAACTTGTTCAGCAGAAGCAAGTTGAAGATGTCTCTCCTCAACAAGCTCGGCCTCCTTCAAACTCAGAGAAGAGGACAACTCAGCAATGGTTTTTTCTTTCTCTTGAACGGCCGAGGATAACTCAGCAATATCTAAGGAAACCTTGCGCTCCCTCTCCAAAGCAAGTTCTTGGGCCCTTCCGACAACCACAACACGCGCACCAATCACCTGCAACAAAGACAGAGGAGTCAAAACGGCATAAAGTACAAACAAACAAAGCAAATTTAATTCCTCACCTGCAGGAAACGGCTTGTCCCAACATGTCCGACCTCATCAATCATCTTCATATCATCAGGAAAGCAGCAAAGCTCATCAACCATAACAGAAAAGGGATAAATTTTACCCCCACAGAGATCGAGCAGGCACGTCCTCCAGATAACCATGCAACCTTTTTTGAGACTCGTAAGCCGATTCCACTCTCTGGAGCTCCATAGACGAATCCCCTCTCTCCAAAAAAGTCTCAGCAATCTTATCTTTCACATGACCCTTCTTTCGCTTCGGCTTATAGGTCGGATCAGGTTGAAAGGCAGGACCTTTCTCAGCATTTGTAGTCGAACCTTCCTTCTCCCATTTTTTCCGCTGATTGAAAAATGACTTCAATCCGGCAGTACTGATAGTAGGAGCCTTGTCACCTACACGAAAATTGGCAACATGAAAACAAACCAAACAAAACGCAATAGCAAAACAACAAAAACTAAATTACCTAGGTAATCCAGAACAGCTTGCCTATCGGTATCCCATTTCAACAACTCAGATACAGACAACAGACCTTTCAGACCCAACATCTCAAACAAAAACTCCATTAAAATCTGGTCATCAACCGACCTATCATCCA
The DNA here is from genome assembly GCF_003086295.3 of Arachis hypogaea. NCBI lineage: Eukaryota > Viridiplantae > Streptophyta > Magnoliopsida > Fabales > Fabaceae > Arachis > Arachis hypogaea. Next base: position 142,670,337 of record NC_092051.1, read on the forward strand.
CATCCAGAACTTGCATCGGCTCAGGACACCATGACAGAAGAAATTTCTCCACAAGGTACTCGTTTAGGTAAAAGGAAAACTCCTCAGGCACGCTCCTAACCTTAACGAACATGGTCTTAAAATCTTTAAAAGAGGACTTATAAAGACCAAAGATAGCACGGCGAGGATAACTACTCAGGTTAACCCAGAGCCCACGACCAACCCCATTAGCTTGGAATAACGAAAAGAAGAGCCTAATAGACGGAGGACAGTTAAGGAATTCCATCAAAATCTCGAAAGCCCTCACAAACCCCCACGAGTTAGGATGAAAAAGCTGACTAGGAGCACAATTCAACCAGTAAAGAACATCACATTCAAAATCAGTGAAAGGAAGCCTAACTCCTAGCTCAATAAACAAGCAGCTGTACATATAGAAAAAGGCTCAGTCATCGCGACGATGAAAAATACGATCACCAACATCACAGGGAGGTATCTCTATCCTAATATCACTACCGCTCCTAACCCATACGTTAGAACCTAGCACATCAACCAACTCCATATCACTAAATTGAGAAACATAACCCTTAACCTTAGCATCAACCCAGCTATAAAGATCACCCTCACCTACACCAGCCTTTTCCTCTTCCATACAACAAGCTAAAGAAAACCAAAATGAGAAAGAAAGAAGGAACAGAGACGTGAATTAGCACTCACCTTTTTTGCTCATTTTCTCCAAAACGTAGAATCCCCAAATACAAAAAACCAAAAGGTGCAAGCACGTTTATTACACAGTAAAGAGAGTAGTTACATATGAAGCGTTACCTTCCAATCCGAGCCATAAAAAAACCCACGATCAAAACTCAACCAATCACACGGTTAGGGCACCTTGAAATTCGCAGCACAAATCAAATCAATCACTCATTAAAGCGCGAAGAACAAAGCAAGCATTAAATGCTACAAACGTTTCAAATCCACCCATAGAACTAAGCCGAGCTTGGGGGCTGAAGGGCACAGACGCAAAAAATCCTTGGCCGAGGTATATGACATTACCGAGGAAAAAGCTCGCCTTTGTTCTGTCCAAACCAAGGCAAGCTTGGGGGCTATGATACGTCACCACATACCTCGACTGCCCAAAAAGCTCGGAACGTAAACAGATAAGATCGGGCCCACTTATTTGAAAATAAAAAAACGTGCTCAACAAATCTGATCACCAAAACAAAATACGATAACCAACCTACAAACTCGGACTTATCCACAGCAAACGGGTAAAATAACGTCTATAAAGCCGAACTGATATTCTCGGCTAAAGATCAGGTTCTATTCTCAATCTTCATATTTACTTGATACACTCACTAGAGATTATTATTGACTTGAGCGTCGGAGTATCTTTTGCAGGCATTCCCGCCGCGGTGTTCAGTTCTGGCCGACGTATAGCTCTTCCTCTTCGTCAGTAGCCTGCTCGAAATTGCTAAAGCTCGGCCACCCCAGTACACAGACGAATCAATATTAAAATTAAACTATGATTAACTTTTTAAAGTGGTCATTCAAATTCATAATTTTTATCATTTTAGTTCTTCAAATACAAAATTTACTAGGAGATCAATTCGATAAAGACACTAAAAATGTCTTTTTTTTAAAAGACATTTATATGTGTCATGATATTATTGGACATCTTTATTAAATCGGTTAATAATTTATTTTTTAATAAACCAGAACAAAATCGGTTTATTATAGCAACAATAATAAACCCAATTGTCCGCACTATAATTATTAAACTCGATTTGATCCGACCGATTTACACAATCTAAACCGAATCATGTTTAAATTTTTTGATAAAAAGACAAATATATCCCTTATTTTTGTTTAAAAAAAAAAAAAAAACCATAATCTAGTGGGTTATGTAAATTGGTCGGTTCGACTTGATCTAATAACAATTGGGTTTATTGTTATTGTTATAAAAAAATCAGTTTTATTCTAGTTTGTTAAGAAATTAAAAAATAACCAGTTCATTAATACGTCCAATAATAACGCGACATATAAGTATCTTTACAAAAAGACATTTTACGCGTATTTATAAGAGTATCCTCAATTTACTATACTAGTCTTCAAGATCTAACGAAGGACATCATATTAGTGTCTGAACCCTTTTTAACACTAAATTAACAAATAAAATACTAAATTAAGTATAATTACCATATTACTAGACACATAATTAAATGATGTCGTTTTATTTTAACGTTTAAACAAAAAAAAATAAAAAAACAAAAAAACAAAGAAAAGTTTATATGAAAAAGTTTTAAAGTATACAATGCATACATACTCCCAATTTGAACGGTTTCAAAAATGATTTATCAAAATATATACACTATTCAAACTAAACAAATAAAAAGAGATATAGTTAAAAGATATACAAAAAGTGTATATAAGTCCAGCTAAACACCCAGCTCTCTAAGCATTTTGTGATAAACTTACCTTTTCTAAAAATTTAAATTGAACTTTTGTATATTTTTTTTTATTTATCTTATATTAAATTTTATTTTAAGATCTAACAAAAATTAAATTTTAAATTTTGTGATCAAATAAATTTTTATACTATATTATGAAGCCATTTTTTCATAAATTTAATAAATTAATAAAAAGAGACATATAAATAATTATATTTTTAATACGTTTAAAATATTAAAAATATATCATAAACTTAATAAAATGACGGATATTAAAATTATTTTCTTCTATATATTTATATAAATTTTAACCAAACAAACATCTAATATAATTACTATATGCTATGGGTGTATTAAACAAAATCATTGGAAATGAGGTCCAAAATATTGAAGATAATATTCATCAGAAAAGCCGGCCTAGCTAACTCATATTTTCCATGTAAGACTTTGTCAATGTCACCCTTTAAACCATTAAACCTTAATTCACTATGCATGCTTCTTTTGAATATCGATTCTCTTTTTCGTCCTCATCATTACAAAGAATGGAGTGAATATTTAAAGAGTAAAACAGTAAATATTAAAATATATAATTATTTTTAATTTATATGTATAATAAATAACAATGTAATAATAATAATTTTAGAAATATCATATTAAAAATCATTTTGTAGAGGAACATATATATCAAATTATATATAGACAAAAAATGACAATATAAATAGAGTCAAAAAATTATTACACTGACATCAACATTAACTTTAATTTTAATATTGGAAGGGACCTACAACTATAAGGTCCTATACGCTAAAAGTTTTTCAACATAATTGTAACTTTATTTTGTCTACAGTTATTTTATATTTAATTATTATATTATAATATATTTAAGGGACTATTCAGTTAGCTCAATTTTTAGTTCAAAAATCCACACGAATACACAAATTTAACAATTTGTAGAGTTTATTTGTGAATACTTCATAATCAATAAGTCTTTCAAATATTAACCTATTTATTTTATTATTCAATTTAATAAATATAAATAATCTCTTAAAAAGAATTAACCAAGATGGACTACAAAAATAATCATTTTTAGCGACTATTTATTTTGTTTTTAGCGGCAATAAAAATAGCCGCTAATACATTTACCGCAATTAGACATTAGTCGTCTTATACTTTATCGCTAAAAGGTTTTAGCGGCAATTATAACATTTGATAGTAAAGACCTTTCAAATGTTAACCTATTTATTTTATTATTCAATTTAATAAATATAAATAATCTCTTAAAACGAATTAAGCAAGATGCATGAAGAAGCAAGTAATAGAGATACCAAATCAAGATTATGTCAATACAAATCTTTAAAATAGAATAATAAAAAATCGAACGACCAAGATCTAATGACTATGCAATGAAAATCTGATGATCCGGTATGACCGAAAAAATTCACAACATATGATGAGTTTGGAAAACTCTAAACTAATATTTGTGATGACTAAACATTATTAAAAACAATTAATTACAAAATTATTAATCTGATTTCATTTAACATATATTGATTAAATAATTTTGTTGCAGGTATTATTGGGCCGAAAATGAAACTCTGGTGCAAGCCCAATATGTTTATAATTGCTCAAAGCTTTGATATTAATATATTATGATCATTGTGGCTGAGACAATGTTGTGTTTTAATTGGGCCGAAAATAAAATATAATTGCTACAAGCCCAAGTGTGATTTTATTTCTAATTCAGCTTTGATTCAAAAAATGTTCAAAGAAGTATGGCTGAATTATTGTGATATTATTTGGGCCAAATTGAAGTTATTATTGCTACAAGCCCAAATTAATATTGATGCTACAAGACCCAATGCATGATCCGAATCCACTAAGCATAGAAAGCAAAGTTCCATTGCTTCCAACGGAACTTCTTTACTCATCATGAAGTGGAATTCAAAATTTTATTAAGTAAAGCTAATAAATGCATGGAAAATATGAGAGAGAAAGTTTCATTGACATGATTGATGGCATTAACATTACACACCGCCTAGGGAAGTAAAAGCAACATTTACTTGTGTAATATGTTTATTATATTGAATTGCTTTTTCCAAGTTGTTTATTCTCTCTCATCTCTTTCTTCTCTTCGGACATTAACCAGGAAACAATGGAAGCTATGTTCAGCTACCAAAAGAAAGAAGGAGCTGCATGCATCAAGACCATCAAGCTAATGATGGCAAGAAAACATACTAAAATAAAAATGAGTTGTGGCTGAGATTTTCACCAAATATAGTTAGATTTGGTGAGGTAATCTTGAGCTCTTCATGCTCAAAAAGGAAGAAGAAGATTCGGCCAGCAAGGTGAGATTCTTGGAGGCATGGCTTGTCTTTGATTCTGCTCAACCACCACAGGAAGTAGTTAGAGTGGCAAAGTGATGGTAGAGGCAGAGATTGAAGCAGATGAAGTCATCATCATCATGAAGCATCAAGGGCCAGAAATCCATCTTGGAGAGCAAGCCAAGGATGGAGAGCTCGGATTGATGAAGAGTGATGACCAAGGAAGGACTAGAGGTAATTGCATTTGGTTAATGCATGGTTATCTCTTCTCTCTCTGTGTGGCCGAACTGGTTTCTTGAAGGAAGAAGAAGTTGGCTTGGGTTTTTGGCTTCAAGGGTGGAGGCTTCTCTCTTCTATAAAAAAGGAGAACATCCACTGTTTGGAGCAAGGAGTTAGAAGTAAGCTGTGAGAGTGCAAGGCACAAGATTCTCAGAGCTACCTAAGCTTACAGATTTTCTTCTCCTTCAATGTATTCTGTTTTATATTTTTCTGTTTAATTTTATCATGTCTTGAGTCTCATGGAAAAAGGCAAACAGTGAGGTTTGTATGAAAAAACCATAGAGCGGAAAAAGGCAGAGAGTGCAAAATTAAAAGAAAAAGCCATAGATGTCTTAGATTTCATTTGTTCATCTATGTTGTGTTTCATGATTCTGTGAAAATCTCCTTGTAAGTTGGGTTAACACTTTACAGTTTGTAATCAGATTGGTTATAGTGAAATTTCATCATGTTTGTGATGGAGACTGGATGCAGGCTGCACTGCACTTAGCAGCTGAACCAGGATATATCTGGGTGTAATCTTCTACTCTTCTCTACTACATTTCTGTTTCTACTACACAGGAGCAAAAACCAAAAATATCTCGTGCCAAGTGACGAGACAAAAAGAAAAGTCTCGTGGCTAGGGACGAGACAAAAGAAAAAGTCTTGTGTGAAGTGATGAGCTAAAACAGAAAAGTCTCCTCTAAATCCAGCAAGTGTTAGCAAGCAAAAAAGGGGGCTAAACCACGAGACAAAAGAAAAAGTCTTGTGTGAAGTGATGAGCTAAAACAGAAAAGTCTCCTCTAAATCCAGCAAGTGTTAGCAAGCAAAAAAGGGGGCTAAAATTCAACCCCCTTCTCTTAGCCACTGAAATCATCAATTGGTATCAGAGCTTGGTCTCAAAGAGATCAAGCTTTGCAGCTTGGAGAAAAGATCCTTATGGCAGAAAACAGTGGCGCAAATGTGGTGTCCTATAATCTGACTGAAGGTCAATCGAGCAACAGACCTCCTTTTTTCAATGGGAAAAATTATACCTATTGGAAGGAGAGGATGAAGATATTTGTACAAGCAGTGGATTACAGACTTTGGAAGATTATTCTGGAAGGGCCTCAATTTCCAACTACCACAAGTGCTGAAGGAGTAGTCTCCCTTAAACCTGAAGCAAGATGGACCGAAGAAGATAGGAAGAAGGTAGAGTTAAATGCCAAGGCAATAAACCTGCTCAACTGTGCTATCAGCTTTGAGGAGTACCGATGGGTATCACGATGCACAACGGCAAAGGAAATCTGGGACAAGCTACAAATCACTCATGAAGGAACCACCATTGTAAAGAAGATTCGGACAGACATGTTGAATAGAATATGAAATGTTTGCAATGAAGGAAGGAGAGTCCATTGATGAACTGTTTGAACGGTTCAACGCCATCATTGTTGGCTTATATGCTCTGGGAATTACACATTCTGAATCTGTGCTAGTGAGAAGAGTATTGAGATGTCTTACAAAAGAGTGGAAAACAAAAGCCTTAATTATTTCTGAGAGCAGTAGCTTAGATTCCATGACACTTGATGATTTGAGAGGAAATTTTCTTGCTTTTGAAAAAACCTATTTGAAAAAAGATTCAAAAAAAGAAAGGAATTGCTTTTTCTTCTATGACTAACCCTCTGGATGAAGAATCCAGTGATAACTCCTCTGAACATGAATTGTGTTGTTTGCCAAAAAATTCAGGAAAATGATGAAGCTTAAAGGCAAAGGCAGCAGCTCAAGGAGAGTGAAGAAAGACCTTAGCAAAGTAACTTGTTACAACTGCAAGAAAATGGGGCATTTCAAATCTGATTGTCCCAAGTTAAAGAAGAAGGAGAAGCCGAAAAGAGGAAAGAAGAAAGGACTGATGGCCTCATGGGAAGACTTGGAGAATGACTCCGATGATGATGATGAAGAAACCGAGACCAAGTCACAAACATGTCTCATGGCAGACCACATAGATCAGGTAGTCTTTCACAACCCTAACATTGAGGATCTTCATCTTATGATAGACCACCTTTCCGAAAAAATAAGATATTTTTTGTTGGAAAATCAAGAACTAGAACAACAAATCACCATTCTTAAAGCTGAAAACAGTTTTCTTAAAGAGAAAGTGAGAGAGGCCAAAAATGCTTGTGATCTTGTTGAAGAAAATAAGCAGTTAAGAGCCCAAATTAAGAGCTGTGAAAGTAACCATTCCGTTCTTGCATATGTAGATTGCTTTAAGCAAAATGAAGAGTTGCTTAAAGAGGTTAAAAGGCTTAAGGAAGACTTAGCCAAGTTCACCCAAAGTTCTGAAAATCTGAATCACATCTTGGCTAGTCAAAAACCTCTTTATGATAAGGCTGGGTTGGGGTTTTATAAATCTGCTAAAAAATCTCATTTTGAAAATATTGCTTCATCTTCTAATGATACAAGATTTCAAGATCCCACCTACTTTAACAAAACAGCAACTCCAAGATTTTGTAGACTATGCAACCGAAATGGACACTTTTCCATTCAATGTTTTTTTGGTGAAAGAATGATCGGTGATAATGTTTATAAAATTGTTTTTTATTACAATGGCTTAGGACATAGAAGATGGTTTAACGTAAAAGGATCCAAAAAGATTTGGATACCTAAAGTTACTTAAACTTGTTTTGTAGGTGTGCCTAGCATCCAAAAGGAAGGAAAATATGTGGTATATGGATAGCGGATGCTCTAGGCATATAACCAGAAAGACAACCTTCTTCATAAAGCTTGATGAATATGATGGAGGGCTTGTCACTTTCGGTGATGATGCAAAAGGAAAAATTGTGGCTGTTGGGAAAGTGGGTAAAAATTTCTCATCTTGTATAAATGATGTTCTCCATGTACATGGCTTGAAACATAATTTACTTAGTGTTAGTCAATTATGTGATTTGGGTTTTGAAGTTATTTTTAAGAAGTTTGTTTGTTTATTTGTTTGTGAGAAAACTGGGAATGTTCTCCTTGAAGCTAAAAGATGCAACAATGTGTATGGATTAACTCTTGAGGATTTAAAGGAACAAAATGTAACATGCTTTACATCTTTTGAATCTGAAAAATGGCTTTGGCATAGAAAGTTGGGACATGCTAGCATGTATCAAATTTCTAAGCTAGTCAAAAGAAATTTGGTTAGAGGAATTCCAAACATCAAGTTTGATAAGGATCTTACTTGTGACGCTTGTCAATTGGGCAAACAAGTAAAATCCTCTTTTAAATCAAAAGATGGAATCTCAACCAAAAGGCCATTGGAGATGTTACATATTGATCTTTTTGGTCCTACTAGAACTCAAAGTTTAGGAGGTAAACACTATGGTCTTGTGGTTGTAGATGATTACTCTAGATTTGGTTGGGTACTTTTCCTTGCTCATAAGAATGATGCCTTTCATGCTTTTTTCACCATTTGCAAGAAAATTCAAAATAAAAAGGATTTGAAAATTGTCCATTTGAGAAGTGATCATGGAAGAGAATTTGAAAATCAAGACATTGAAAAATTCTGTGATGACTTAGGAATTTCTCATAATTTTTCATGCCCTAGAACCCCCCAACAAAATGGGGTGGTTGAAAGAAGGAATAGAAGCCTTCAAGAAATGACTAGGGCTATGTTATGTGAGAGTGAAATTCCTAAATTCTTATGGGCTGAGACTGTGAACACAGCATGTTATATTTTGAATAGAACAATCATTAGAAAAGTGTTAAAGAAAACACCTTATAAGCTATGGAAATGAACCCCTCCAAATCTTAAGTATTTTCATGTTTTTAGATGCAAATGCTTTGTGCTCAACAATAAGGAAAACCTTGGAAAATTTGATCCAAAATCCTATGAAGGAATGTTTGTTGGATATTCCACCACAAGCAAGGCCTATAGAGTTTATCTCAAAGAGCATAGAACCATAGAGGAATCCATACATGTTACTTTTTGTGATTCTAACTTAATTCCCAGTATTGTGAAGGATATTGATTCAGATTGTGAAGAGGCTGGAACAAATAAAGAAAATCCCAAATCTGTGCAAAATAAAGAATCTGTCAGCCCGGTTTTGTCTCGTCAGATTGGAGGAGACATTTCCATTTTGTCTCCTAAGCAGGCACGAGCAACTGAAACAGTAAGACCACCAGAAGTTCATCAAAGCTCTATACCTGTCCGAAAGCCTAGAGAATGGAAGTCTATGAGGGGTTATCCTCATAACTTCATCATTGGTGATCCCTCTCATGGTGTAACAACAAGATCCTCCACCAAAAGGCAAACCGAACCTAGCAACTTCGCTCTCTTGTCACAAATAGAGCCCAACAATGTCAAACAAGCTCTTAAGGACCCATCATGGGTTAAAGCAATGCAAGAGGAGCTTGCTCAATTTGACAAGAATGAGGTTTGGACATTAGTACCTCATCCGGATGGTAAGAAGGTAACGGGTACTAAGTGGGTATTTAAAAATAAACTTGGTGAGGATGAACAAGTTGTTCGTAACAAGGCTAGATTAGTGGCCCAAGGTTATGATCAAGAAGAGGGTATAGATTTTGATGAGTCTTTTGCTCCGGTAGCTAGAATGGAAGCAATTAGATTGCTTCTTGCCTATGCTGCCCATAAGGGTTTTAAAATGTTTCAAATGGATGTTAAATGTGCTTTCCTTAATGGCTTTATTGATAGAGAAGTGTATGTGGCACAACCCCCCAGTTTTGAACATAAAGAGTTTCCAAATCATGTTTTCAAACTAACTAAGGCTCTTTATGGTCTTAGACAAGCTCCAAGAGCTTGGTATGAAAGGCTTAGTGCCTTCTTGTTAGAAAATCAATTTCAAAGGGGTACCACCGACACTACTTTATTTATTAAAGCATCTAATGATGATATGCTCCTTGTTCAAGTTTATGTTGATGACATTGTATTTGGATCGGCCAACATTTCCTTGTGTGAAGAGTTTGGAAAACTCATGACTAGTGAGTTTGAGATGAGTTTAATGGGAGAGCTTACTTTCTTTCTTGGCCTCCAAATTAAACAAACTCCTAGTCGTAATTTTATTTACCAAGGAAAGTATGCAAAAGAGCTTATCAAAAAGTTTGGCCTAGAAAAATCCAAATCAATGGGTACTCCAATGCATCCTAATACAAAACTTGAAAAGGATGATGATGGTCAAGATGTGGATGAAACAAGGTATAGAGGAATGATAGGTTCTCTTATGTACATTACCTCTTCTAGACCGGATATAGTCCAAAGTGTGGGTGTATGTTCAAGGTTTCAATCTCATCCAAAAGAATCCCATCTTACGGCTGTTAAGCGCATCATTAGATACATTAAGGGAACTTGTGATTATGGCTTGTGGTATCCTAAATCTGATGACTTTTGTGCAGTAGGGTTTTGTGATGCAGATTATACGGGAGATAGAGTGGATAGAAGGAGCACCTCTGGCATGTGTTGCTTCCTTGGAAGTTCACTCAACATGTGGTCAAGCAAGAAACAAGCCACATTGGCTCTATCCATAGCTGAAGCCGAATATATTTCCGCATCTGCATGTTGTTCACAATTAATTTGGTTAAAAACACAATTGGAAGATTACAAATTAAAAATCAATAGTATACCCTTATTTTGTGATAATATGAGTGCTATAAATATTTCAAAAAATTCGGTTCTGCACTCAAGAACCAAGCACATTGAGATAAAATATCATTTTATTAGGGAACATGTGCAAAAGGGTACTATTGATATTCAATTTGTAAAATCTGAAGACCAAATTGCTGATATTTTTACAAAACCCCTCTGTGAAGACATATTCTGTACCCTGAGAAAAAGTTTGGGAATGTTTGATTTAAGTTTCATTGATAAATTGTGAAAAGTTGATTATGTTCAGTTTTGTCTCGTAGGTTTGGACGAGATAAAATTAGAAGCGTTGAAAGAGCTGTGATCAAGGGGGAGACAGTGTCTAAAAGTAAATTCTCATGGGCCCCACCAAATTTTCTTGACCCCACTTTGCCGTTATGTTAGTTGTCTCTCTATGCAAATAAGAATCCTCTTCCTTGTGTCATCATATCTTTTTTGGAAGTGGTTATTGTCAAATCAAATCCCTCTCTCCATCTAATCCCTTGATTTAAGGCAACAACTTTTCAGTTTTTTATTTCAAAAAAAAAAAAGGGGGAATCATTTTGGGTAATAACTACACCATAATGGTCATTAACCGTCCACTAATGGTCATTACATCCACCAAAGTCTCTCTCTCCAATCCACATTTAATGTGACTCTCACCTTGCTTCTCCCTCCACTCAATTCGGTTACTTCATCAATCTTTCATATTCCATTCTTCCATTACCATGAAAAAGAAAACCGCGCCAAGAAAGAGTGAAAAAATCCTCCTCTCTCAAAAACCATCAACCCCTCAAACCCACACTCACATCCGCATACATTCTACTTCTTCATCTTCTCCCTCACCCCCAACCAAGCACACCGAAGCCATGAGGAAGAAAGTAATAGCACAGAAGAGTTCCGGAAGAAGAAGAAGAAGCGGGAAAAATAAGGAGCCCCGCATTGAGGAAGAGGAAGAATCTCATACCTCGCCCATTCATTCACTACCACCTTTATCACCAAAGAGAACTATCCCCGAAAAAAGCTCACAGAAGACCAAGGGGTTTGCACTAAATGACACCACCGAACTTCCAAATTTGGAATCATTAGAATTCAGAAACAAGTATGGCAAGACTCACTCCCACTTTGATCCGAGCAGATTCAACTCTTGTACCTCTTTTGAGTTTCACAATGAGGTTATGGAAAAACGTCATTTGTGTGCAACCTACCTTGTCAGTCTCGACACTCTCACTAACAAAGGCATCAACATCTCCTCTCTGTTTGAACTCCTCAACTGGAAGCCACTTCTTCTCATTCAGAAACCAGTCTATCCTGGCCTAGTCCGAGAGTTTTACGCCAATATGCGATTCATTGACGGCACTCTTCATTCCTATGTCAAAAGAGTTCAAATAGCCCTTGATTCTGAGACCATTGGAGCGGCCCTGGGCTTCAAGGATGAAGGACCACGAGCGTACATGGTAGACAAATGGGATACACAAGTCGGCGTTTCATACAAAACGGTTCTTCAGCAAATTTGCGAGAATCTTTCTGGCTTGCATGGAACGATTCCAACCCACAAAGCTCTAGGACCAGTCAACTCTCTGGTCACCGAATCATCACCCATATTCTGACTCCCCAAAGCGGCTCACACAACCGAGTAACATTTTCTGACTGTCTCATATTATTTGCTTTGGTTACCTTTACTCCGATATCCTTTGGCTATATTATGATTAGGCATATATGGGATTCTGTTAGAAGCACCAAAAAGGCTAACCTGCCTTATGGTATGTTTTTAACTAGAATTTTTGAATACTTTAAAGTTGATCTGTTGAATGAGGCAGTAGAGAACAAAGTATCCTCAATCAGAGGAGGAGGAGCGACTAAGGGAACCAAAGGGGGCAAATCTGTTGCATCGGATAGTGACAATGAGACCAGGCCAGAGTCTTCCAAAACAGTCAAATCCATCAAAGAGATTTTGGGTGAATTCTTAAACATGGCAGAAATGATGATTCAATCTCACAAAGAGGCTCGCAAGCAAGCTTATGAGAGCGAGAAAGCTTGGAAAAATTGCAAAGAAAGGGTCGGCCTGATGCTAGAAAGTCTTAAGAAGGATCTGGGCGATAATAGTGAAGAAGGCGCTGAGGACTCTGCTTTTCATCTATCAGATGATTGATGACTGTTGTTTTATGTTATTTGATATTGGCATGATTAGGCTCAATCTTTCTTTTGTAGTAGCATGACTTGATACTCACTGCTCCTTGACGCTTTGACATATTTGGCATTTTATGAATATTTTGTTGTATTGCCAATGTTTTCTTACTGCAGGTACATAATGCCCCTTGATGCCAAAAGGGGGAGGAAATTGAAATGATCCAAAATTGAAACTGGAAAACAGGGGATGAAATTCTCTTTGAGAATTCATGATCACCCTTGTTGATGATGGATAATGCATTGTGAAAATACATTAGGATTATGTTTGATGATGTTTTGTTAATATAGCATTCGGTTCTACTTTAATTACTGCCATTACTTGATGATTATCTTGGTGAAATATGTGAATTACCTTGATAGAATGATTGATGATTGGATTTATTTTTGGCAGTTCCTTTAGTTTGAAATGATGAAAGTTGCTGTGTTTGGAAAAAATATATCATGTTGATGAAAAATATTTTTTCTACCATAACCATGATTGCTCTGATTTAGTAAAAAATATTTGAACAGCAAAATCTTTTTCCAATATAGTTTGAGCAGAAAATCAAACTTGTGATAGCAAATAAGTTTTGTATATCATTCAAATCTGCTCATAAATCAAGCATTCAACATTTCAAAATTAATACGTTGAATAACATTGTTTCTTGAAGCTTGATTAAATTGTTACAGGTTAGTGCTTCCCTTGGTAAGAATAGCATATATCAAGGGGGAGCCATGTGACATTTTGAAAGGGGAGAAATTCAAATTCAAAGGGAGTATTCTTTACTCAATCTTTACATTTCTTTCCATTTCAATTTTAACAATGTTTGTCATCAAGGGGGAGATTGATGAGTTTGGAAAACTCTAAACTAATATTTGTGATGACTAAACATTATTAAAAATAATTAATTACAAAATTATTAATCTGATTTTCATTTAACATATATTGATTAAATAATTTTGTTGCAGGTATTATTAGGCCGAAAATGAAACTCTGGTGCAAGCCCAATATGTTTATAATTGCTCAAAGCTTTGATATTAATATATTATGATCATTGTGGCTGAGACAATGTTGTGTTTTAATTAGGCCGAAAATAAAATATAATTGCTACAAGCCCAAGTGTGATTTTATTTCTAATTCAGCTTTGATTCAAAAAATGTTCAAAGAAGTATGGCTGAATTATTGTGATATTATTTGGGCCAAATTGAAGTTATTATTGCTACAAGCCCAAATTAATATTGATGCTACAAGACCCAATGCATGATCCGAATCCACTAAATATAGAAAGCAAAGTTCCATTGCTTCCAACGGAACTTCTTTACTCATCATGAAGTGGAATTCAAAATTTTATTAAGTAAAGATAATAAATGCATGGGAAATATGAGAGAGAAAGTTTCATTGACATGATTGATGGCATTAACATTACACGCCACTTAGGGAAGTAAAAGCAACTTTTACGTGTGTAATATGTTTATTACATTGAATTGCTTTTTCCAAGTTGTTTATTCTCTCTCATCTCTTTCTTCTCTTCGGACATTAACCAGGAAACAATGGAAGCTATGTTCAGCTACCAAAAGAAAGAAGGAGCTGCGTGCATCAAGACCATCAAGCTAATGATGGCAAGAAAACATACTAAAATAAAAATGAGCTGTGGCTGAGATTTTCACCAAATATAGTTAGATTTGGTGAGGTAATCTTGAGCTCTTCATGCTCAAAAAGGAAGAAGAAGATTCGGCCAGCAAGGTGAGATTCTTGGAGGCATGGCTTGTCTTTGATTCTGCTCAACCACCACAGGAAGTAGCTAGAGTGGCGAAGTGATGGTAGAGGCAGAGATTGAAGCAGATGAAGTCATCATCATCATGAAGCATCAAGGGCCAGAAATCCATCTTGGAGAGCAAGCCAAGGATGGAGAGATCGGATTAATGAAGAGTGATGACCAAGGAAGGACTAGAGGTAATTGCATGTTGGTTACTGCATGGTTATCTCTTCTCTCTCTGTGTGGCCGAACCGGTTTCTTGAAGGAAGAAGAAGTTGGCTTGGGTTTTTGGCTTCAAGTGTGGAGGCTTCTCTCTTCTATAAAAAGGGAGAACAGCCACTGTTTGGAGCAAGGAGTTAGAAGTAAGCTGTGAGAGTGCAAGGCACAGGATTCTCAGAGCTACCTAAGCTTACAGATTTTCTTCTCCTTCAATGTATTCTGTTTTGTATTTTTCTGTTTAATTTTATCATGTCTTGAGTCTCATGGAAAAAGGCAAACAGTGAGGTTTGTATGAAAAAGCCATAGAGCGGAAAAAGGCAGAGAGTGCAAAATTAAAAGAAAAAGTCATAGATGTCTTAGAGTTCCTTTGTTCATCTATATTGTGTTTCATGATTCTGTGGGAATCCCCTTGTAAGTTGGGTTAGCACTTTACAGTTTGTAATCAGATTGGTTATAGTGAAATTTCATCATGTTTGTGATGGAGACTGGATGTAGGCTGCACTGCACTTAGCAGCTGAACCAGGATATATCTGGGTGTAATCTTCTACTCTTCTCTATTACATTTCTGTTTCTACTGCACAGGAGCAAAAACCAAAAATATCTCGTGTCAAGTGATGAGACAAAAAGAAAAGTCTCGTGGCTAGGGACGAGACAAAAGAAAAAGTCTCGTGTGAAGTGATGAGCTAAAACAGAAAAGTCTCCTCTAAATCCAGCAAGTGTTAGCAAGCAAAAAATGGGGCTAAGATTCAACCCCCTTCTCTTAGCCACTAAAATTATCAACATATATTATATAACTCAAATAAGATTTATCGATAATGTGTTATGAAAATAAATTTCTAAGCTTAAAATAGAAGTATTACAAATCTCATATTTATTAAAAATAAAATTTCTATATAATAATATTATTATAAGACAATTTTCATATTTTAAACTAATTTTTTAAGCTACTATAAAAAAAAAGTGTATTTTTCGATACAAAAAATTGACAACTATATTTTTCGTCGATATTTTTCGACAACTTACTATCAATATTTAAAAAAAAAAAGATAATTAAAAATAAAAGAATAAAATCGTTGTCGATTTTTTTATGATGTATTAATCATTTCTTTGCTATTGTCACATTATCCATAAACTAGGGTGGAAAACATTTTTATTTTAAAATCGACGTCGCGTATATCTTAATGAATCAAATATTTAGTTTTGTTCTATTTTAATAGAGATACCCTAAAGATTCGATGCTATTCTCTAACAAATTATAATATAATTATTAAATAGTTATATCACATGTAAGTTCTCTTTTATTAATTAATTGGATGGTACTAGCAGTGTTCCATATATTTAGAATTAAGTTCTTACTTCTTAGGTTGTATCAATGTTGTTAACCAAGGCATATGCCCCAAAACAAATAAGGCACTTGTCAAGTTACTTAATTAGTTAATTATGACAATCTTCCTGTGGTCTTTGCATAGCAATTAAACTTGAGATAGAACAAAACAATCACACACGACAAACACAACTCACATACAGAAGATTATTACTAGATAGTGTTGACGGCCAATGCAATATATATAAGACACCTTAGCTTGCTTTCCTTCATCAACGTTAACATTAATAATCAACAGCTTTCACTAAACTACTAAAATTAATTAACAAAATTGATGTAGAACAAACTCGAATTCTAATGGTGATTTATAAATAATTTATAAGCATTTTGTTATTAAGTTGAACTTTTGTACAAGTTTTTTTTTTTAATTTATCTTATATTAAATTTTATTTTAAAATTTAACAAGAATCGAATTTTAAATTTCGTGATCAAATAAATTCTTATACTATATTATAAAATCACTTCTCTCAACAGTTTAATAAACTAATAAAAAGAGACATATAAATAATTATATTTTTAATACATTTAAAATATTAAAAATATATCATGAACTTAATAAGATAAGGGATACTAAAATTGTTTTCTTCTATATATTTATATAAAATTTAACCAAACAAACATCTAATATAGGTAGGGGTGGCAACAGGGCGGGTAGGGGCGGGTTTTTGCTCTACCCAACCCCGTCCTGCCGCACAATAACCCGCATAGAACCCGCCCCATTTCTACTTGCGGGTAGTAAAATGTTGAACCCTAACCCGCTCCTGCGAGTACCCGTTCCGCCCCTACCCGTCCCTATAATTATTAAAATTCAATAAATAAAATTAAATTTCAAAATTTATATAACCATCATCACATACATAACATAAATTAAAATAAAAATTTAAATATGATACAATATTATTAATTATTTACTAATTATTTTACATATATTATATATATTATATATTAAAATTATATATATTATATACATAGCGGGTGTTGGGTATATGGTATGAGAAGATGACAAAATCTTATATTTGTGTAGTGGTTTCAAGGTATGATTAGATCGCTTTCTTTAGAGAGATATTTGTCCCCACACTTAGTTGCTATAGAGTTGATGACAATACTCTTCCAGGATACAATGAAACCTAAGAATTTCTTAATTAGCAATAGTAAGAAATTCTCAACTCTTTTGAACAAAGAAAATCTCTTAATAATTGATTAAAATGTACACTTAGTACTTATATCTCTGAAATAGTAGACAAAGACTTATTTATACATATTGCACGTAGCAATTATGATTAGTTACGTATACAAATGGTTATGTCTTTTCTATTGTCAATAGATACAATGTTTTGAACATACACAATTCTTAAAAAGTTGTGTCCCTTTAGCCAATAGACACAATGTTTTGAACATACACAATCCTTAAAAGGTTGTGTCCCTTCAACCAAATGGTACTAAACGTTTAGTAACCGTTTATTAATATTAATAATAATATTAATAATAATATCAATAATATTAATAATATTAATTAATCAAATTTGTAAATACCCTTCAATCCCCCACTATTTACAAAATTTAAATGTCATACAAGTATATGTATAAAGAATGTATCACTAAGATTAAACATTCTTTTAGTGTAAATTTTAAAGTTTTAACGAAGTAATAGGTGTCTAATCGATTAAACCTATACTCCATATGCTAGTACCAAAAATCACACACATTATTTATACCCTCCAAGTTCAAGAGTTTACAATTTTAAGCACTTATAAGGCCTTGTGCTCATCCTGGTTTCATGAATATTTACGAGAATAAAACCTCTAAAATTCTCGATTAGAGCGGCACCATTCTTATATTCATATAGGTGGAATCTTTTGATAGATAATATTATCATTCCATTAAGAGTTTAAACTCACCCTCCTAATTTATTGTAAATAGCACTAAATCTTATACCTTAGTGCTCCAATTGCTAAATAACTTGTTATTACCCATTAAACCTTGAAACTAGTGGTCTACTAGAATAAGGTTGGGTTCCCATCATTTAGCAATAATAGGTTTTAATCTCATTTTAGCAGTAGTCTCTTTGATTTTATCCATTGATAAACCTTTAGTCAAAGGGTCTGCTAAATTTCTTTGAGATCTTACATAAGTGATGGTAACTACACCATCATCTATTAGTTACCTCACAAACTCATGTCTCAAACTTATATGTCTAGACTTTCCATTATATACCTTATTATATGCTCGAGACATGGTTGATTCACTATCATAGAAGATTGAAATGGCTGTCATCTGCTGTGGCCACAACTTTATATCATATAACAAATTTCTTAATCATTTCGCTTCTTTACCTGCGGCTGATAAAGCTACAAACTCAGCCTCCATAGTAGAATGTGTAATACATGTTTGTTTCTTTGAGGCCCAACTTATTGCTCCATCACCTATGGTGAAAATCCATCCTGAAGTGGATTTGTTGTCACTAAGATTTGTAATCTAACTTGCGTCGAAATAACCTTCTAAAACTGCGGGATAATCACTATAATGTAATCCCAAGTTTATAGTTTTCTTGAGATAACCAAGAACTCTTGTTATAGCTTTCCAATGTTGATTGCTAGGCTTTCCTGTAAACCTTGATAATTTGCATACCGCAAATGATATATCAGGTCTAGTACAATGCATTGCATACATTAAACTTCCTATGGCACTAGCATATTCTAATTGTGCTATAGGTATTCCTATGTTTTCTTCTAATTTAAAATTAGGATCATAGGGCGTATTGGATTCTTTAATTGTGAGATGACCAAACTTTTTCAATACCTTTTTGATATAATGAGATTGATTTAAAGTAAAGCCAACTTCATTCTTATGCACTTTTATGCCTAATATTGTATCAACTTCATTCAAATCCTTCATCTTGAATTTAGAAGTTAGATACTCCTTCGTTATACGAATTTCTTCTAAATTTGTTCCGATGATTAACATATCATCAACATATAAACAAATAATTACTCCATAATTTTTAGTAAATTTTGAGTAAATACATTTATCCGCACTATTATGTGAGAAGCCATTTGATAACACCACTGAATCAAACTTTTCATGCCATTGTTTAGGCGCTTGTTTTAGCCCATACAAAGACTTAATTAATTTGCAAACTTTCTTTTCATTTCCGGGCAGCACATAGCCTTCCAGTTGCTCCATATAAATTTCTTCATTAAGATCTCCATTTAGAAAAGCTGTTTTAACATCCATTTGATGTATATGAAGCTTGTGAATGGATGCCAATGCTATAAGAGTCCTAATATAAGTCATTCTTGCCACAGGTACGTAGGTATCGAAATAGTCTAGACCTTCTTGTTGTCTAAACTCCTTGGCCACTAACCTTGCTTTAAAGGTTTGTAATGAACCATCCGTGTTATACTTTCTTTTAAATATCCACTTACATCCTATAGGCTTTGATCCTGGAGGCAAATCAACCAAGATCGAAGTATTGTTAGATAATATTGAGTCTATTTCATCATTTATTGCTTCTTTCCAAAAAGCAGAATCCCTTGAAGGCATAGCCTCTTTGAACGTTTGAGGATCATCCTTTATGTTCATCACAATAGGAATCTTGTTTGTTACAGAATTTCTAGTTCCTTCTACCAAAAAGATGATAGCTTGAGAAGAAATAAAATCTGGACCCAAGTCCTTTTCTTTTCTTGCTCTCAAACTCTTCCTTGGTTCAATCAACTCTTTGTCGCTTAGACGTTTATTGTTTTGATTATTTATTTCTTGTGAAATATTAGTATCATTTTTGGGATATTCTTAATTAGAAGTTGAATCATTGATAAATTTATTTTCAATAAATTCTACCTCTCTTGATTCAACAATTATATTAGACACTAAGTCTAATATTTATATGCTTTAGAATTTTGAGCATATCCTATAAAAGTACCTTTTATGCCTTTTGACCCCAATTTGGTTCTCTTTTGATCAGGAACTCGATAAAAGGTTAAACACCCCCACACTTTAAGATAATTTAATTAGGTTTCTTTCCTTTCCAAATTTCATAAGGAGAAACCTTTCTATGTCTTGATGGTATCCTATTATGGATATGACATGATGTCAATAATGCTTCACCCACAAATTGTAAGCCGATTTTGCATTTAGTAACATTGAATTAACTATATCCACTAAGGTACGGTTTTCCTTCGAGCTCATATTGGTCATGGGTTGAGAACGGGAATTGAACTCTATGAGATCAAATTTCCCGTTGTTCCTCAGTAGCTCAGTGGTAGAGCGGTCGGCTGTTAACTGACTGGTCGTAGGTTCGAATCCTACTTGGGGAGGTTTGGTTCATTCCGAATTCTTGAATTCGAAATGAAAGGGTTGGGTTCGCTTTGACCGTTAAAAGTAGGTAACCCGTTCCCCCTGTCTTTTGTTTGTCTCTATTGCATTCTATCTCATCGTATCCCGTTCGGTTCTGCGATATTTGAGAATCGCCGTCAATACCTCGGTGTAGGTTCGGGATACTCCCTTGTTCCACAGTCCGGGGCTATTTAAACTAACCAATTCAGAATTCTCCGATGTACTAGTATTAGCAATAGCAAGTGCATCTTTGATGCAGTCATCAATTCTCCCGAGAGTTTTCTTTCCGCCAAACCATTTTGTTGCAGAGTATATGGAGCGGAAGATTGATGCACAATACTATGTAATTCACAAAAGTGATCAAATTTATTAGAAGAAAAAAATATTCTTCACCTTGCAGTGATTCAGGGATCACCACTTATAGATCACGAAGTCTACTTACAAGAATTTGTAATTCATGAATTTGATCCATAACAGGCATAGTATCATTCATAATAAATTCGAAATATTTTATCATAATAAACTTATCTGTTCCTTGTCGTTTAGTATTGTACTTTTCTTCCAAAGATTTCCAAATCTCCAATGGTGATTGAATTAACATATGACCTCAACATGCAAAAGTATCTTCATCATATTTCTTCTTCAATTGAACAATCTCTTCTTCCTCTTTCAGTGTGGAATTTTTCAGCAGCATTGGCAATTGGTGTAGTCTTTGGGTCAATCACATATGCAAGATTGAGAACTAAAAGAAGAAACATCATTTTGTCCTTCCAACGATTGAAGTTCGTTCCATCTAAGCGATCTAACTTGACAAACTCTTGATTAATGACCTTGAACGTGGTGTTTTGATCTTGTGCCATCTTCAAGTACTATCTCTCTAAAATTGTTGGGTATATGGTATGAGAAGATGACAAAATCTTATATTTGTGTAGTGGTTTCAAGGCACGATTAGATCGCTTTCTTTAGAGAGATATTTGTCCCTACACTTAGTTGCTATAAGGTTGATGACAATATTCTCCCAAGATACAATGAAACCTAAGAATTTCTTAATTAGCAATAGTAAGAAATTCTCAACTCTCTTGAACAAAGAAAATCTCTTAATAGTTGATTAAAATGTACACTTAGTACTTATATTTCTGAAATAGTGGACAATGACTTATTTATACATATTGCACGTAGCAATTATGATTAGTTACGTATACAAATTGTTGTGTCTTTTCTATTGCCAATAGATACAATATTTTGAACATACACAATTCTTAAAGAGTTGTGTTCTTTTAGCCAATAGACACAATATTTTGAACATACACAATCCTTAAAAGGTTGTGTCCCTTCAACCAAATGGTACTAAACAGTTAATAACTGTTTATTAATATTAATAATAATATTAATAATAATATCAATAATATTAATAATATTAATTAATCAAATTTGTAAATACCCTTCAGTGAGGTAGATAGGGACGGATATTACCTAAATCCGACCCCGTTCCATCCCTCTCAAAAATCCACCCGCTAAAAACCGAAGCGGGTAATTACCCACCCCAAGCAGATAGGAGTGAGGTGAGTACTCGCGGATTCGGGTGTATTGCCATCCCTAAATATAGGTACTATATGCTATGTGTATTAAACAAAAACATTGGAAATGAGGTCCAAAATATTGAAGACAATACTCATAATAAGAAAAAGCCGGCCTAGCCAATTATTTCCCATGTAGGACTTTGTCAATGTCACCCTTTAAACCATTAAACCTTAATTCACTATGTATGCTTCTTTTGAATATCAATTCTCTTCTTCGTCCTCATCATTACCTTTTCTTTTCCTTGTTTCTTCCTACCCCATTAGCCAAAAATCATTTCTGGCTTCAAGCACCGATGATCAATTAATTATGGGTCATAAAAGAAAACACTATTGCTTTCTCATGATCTTCACCATGTTGGCCTTTAATTTTGTGGCAACATTGGGTGACACATATGACCAAATTTTGATCAAGTTCAAAAGCTCCTTGTCCAATTCCGACATTGCTTTGAGTAATTGGGGCACGGAGCCAAATCTTTGTAAATGGAATGGTTTATTGTGTGACAAGAAAACACAATCATTTCATGGCTTGAGACTAGAGAATATGGGACTAAGTGGGAGAATTGATGTTGACACATTATTTGAGTTATCAAATTTGACAAGCTTCAGTGTCATAGGAAATAACTTTGAGGGTCCAATGCCTGAATTCAAGAAGATTGTGTGGTTAAGAGCTTTGTTTCTTTCTAATAACAAATTCTCTGGTGACATTGCTAATGATGCTTTTGAAGGTATGAAAAGATTGAAGAAGGTGTACTTGGAAGAGAATGAGTTCAGTGGTTATATTCCAAAGTCCATTGCTGAATTGCCTAAGCTTTTGGAATTGAACTTAAGTGGTAACAGTTTTGAAGGACAAATACCAGAGTTTCATCAAAAGAATCTCAGCTTTAATGTGTTTGATTTATCAAACAACCTATTGGAGGGTATCATACCGCAAAGCTTAAGCAACCAAGATCCAATCCGGTTTGCTGGTAAGTATAGCCTTCTTTTTTTCTTTAAGCAACCAAGATCTTACAATACTTGATTATAAATTTTTAAACTATAAAAAATTAAATTAAATTATGCAAATTAAACCTCCAATCCAAAATAATTAAACCTTTAAATTTTTTCTTTTCCTTGCAACACAGGCAACATAAATCTATGTGGAAAGCCTATGAACAAGAGCTGCAATGCCGATCCTAACGTGACCTTTGACTCCCCTTCTCCTCTTTCTCCAAATGCAAAGAACCGCCGCAATCTTATAATTGCTATCACGGTGGTGGCCGCGGTTGTGGTTGCTTCAATGCTAGTACTTCTTTTCATCTCCGGCCGCCGCCGACGGCCTACGAAATCAAGCAAGAGGCTAAAATCAACACCCCATAAGAATGACTCAGCCTACTATAGTGCACAATCATCAATTGATGTTAATAATAAGAAAGAAGAGAAGGGAGAGTTGAATTTTGTTGGGGAAGATAGAGAGAAAGCATTTGATTTGCAAGGGTTGCTTAGGGCTTCAGCTGAGGTACTTGGTAGTGGAAGTTTTGGTTGTACCTACAAAGCTATGGTTGTGAATAATAATAGTGGTAATGAAGAAGCAGTGGTTGTGAAAAGGTTTAGGCACATGAACAATGTTGGGAAACATGAGTTCTATGATCATATGAGAAGGCTTGGGAGTTTGTCACACCCTAATTTGCTCCCTCTTGTTGCATTCCACTATACAAGACAAGACAAGTTTTTGGTTTATGATTTTGGTCATAATCATAGCTTGGCTACTCATCTCCACGGTATATGTCTACTACTATTCTCTACTTTTTAATTTCTACAAAATAAAATGCAACTTTGATCTCTTATGTTTTGGAGTTTTAAAGTATTTAATTTTACTTTAGGAAATTGTTAAATGGTACAAAAGATTAATTTTTTCTTTTAATATTTAGCAGTAACTATGTGACTAAAACACAAAAAGGATAATTTTAGAAGAAAAATTAAAAGAGAAAATTTTTCATACCATCAGCAGTTGATAACATTAGAATGTCAAAGCACATGTTTAAAATAATAAATATTAATAAATTACATATAAATTTAGAGTTTAATAACGATGCATTCACAACATAAATTATTTTATTGTTATTTAATTAAAGTGAATTTTATGGTACCTATAATTTGGTATCTAACTTTTACCTAACTTACTTTTTATGGAAACTTTTAAATATTTAATAATTATTTACTTTTATACTTTTAAATTAAATATTAATTTTTAACCCTTTTTAGTAAGTTAGACAAACACTTTTAAGCAGCATAGCAATCACCTTTAATTAATTATATCTATTTGTTTAAGTAATTATTCATGTAATAAATTTAAAAAATAATTATTTTTATGTAATTAGTATAAAATTATTTTATATTAACAATACATTAAAATTAAATTCATAAACTTATATAAAATAATTTCACGCGAAATAGTTACATTGGTTGCCCTGAAGTCACAATCACATGTAATTATGTAACCATGTAACCATAATTAGTTCCAACAATTTTGAAGAACTAAGTTTATTTGACTAATAATTAAAGTTTAATTTAGACACATAGAGCTAATCGGTTGAAAATGATGGATGGAAAATCAGGTAGGAAAAATGGATGCATGCTAAAGTGGCCAACTCGTTTAAAGATCATAAAAGGAGTGGCAAGGGGACTTGCATATCTCTACACACAATTTCCAAACCAAAAAGTCCCCCATGGCCATCTCAAATCCTCCAACGTCATCCTCGACGCGGCGTTCCAGCCGCGTCTAACGGAGTATGGCCTTGTTCCGGTGATGAACAAGAGCCATGCTCAGAAATTCATGGCAGCATATAAGTCTCCTGAGTCATCCGACCGGACAACCGAGAAGACGGACGTGTGGTGTCTTGGCATCTTGATTCTAGAAGTGCTGACGGGGAAGTTCCCGGCGAACTATTTAAGGCATGGAGGGAAGGGTGAGAATAATGCTGACCTGGCAAGTTGGGTGAACACGGTGGTGAGGGAAGAGTGGAGTGGAGAAGTGTTTGATGAGGGCATAATGGGAATAAAAAATGGTGA